>NC_058135.1:23374351-23474360 GCF_016433145.1 Gracilinanus agilis
CAGAAGATACAGAATCAGATACATTGCATACAGGTAGAAACATTTAAATTTAAGCTGTGAAATCAGAAAAAAATTCTTAGAAATAAGAACCATGAATAAGTGAAATGTAATCTCTCTGGAGGTAGAGGGCACTTCATTAAAAGATACTCACTTGTCAGGAATGCTGCAATGGGGCTTCCTTTTTTGGGTATGGGTTAGACTAGATAGCTACCAGGGTCCTTTCCAATTCTAAATTCCCTAAGTTTATGGGGTGTGTGTGTGTGTGTGTGTGTGTGTGTGTGTGTGTGTGTGTGTAAGAGGGTGGGGGTAGAAATTAAAAAGAGAGGTTTAAGCAATGTCTTTTGAGTTTAAGCCCTTGGGCTCTATGAATTTGGTGGTTTATGAGCTGGGTATGGAAGAAAGAAAGGGAAATGTGCCTCATACATGGGAAAGGGGTAGGGAATAATAAGCTGAGACAGTATGGTACAGTGTGAAGTAAAAGATTTGATATCAAAGTCCTAGAGACTGAATTCTGTCTCTACTATTATATGACCATAGATCTAACCTCACTGGGCACCAGTGTTCCCCACTGTAAAATGAGGGAGTTGGAGAGAAAATAATTTCTAGCTCTACAGTTATGATCTTATGATTCCATGATAGATTCTGTAATGCAGGATTGATGCGAGATCTCTTGCATTTGCAAAATCACCCTAGGCAATCCTGGCAGTTAGGGGAATGGAACTTTGACCCAGCAAGGGCCTGTCTCAAGACCGGACTTTTGGAGTTGGGACTATAAATATCCATGGAGAACCAACCTGGGGGTTCTGATTTCTTTGACCTCACCCAGACATCCAGCTACCCCCTGGACTTCCCTTTGGGCCCCCGGGAGGTGGTATTGGTGGGTTGTGGAATGTGGGAAGGAATTAGTTAAATTAGGCTAGCCAGGACACTCCTAAACCAAATCATTACCCTCTTTTGTCAAGCTGGTAGACCACTCTACATCAGGGCAGTGGGATTTATCCCTGGCTGAGGGGACAGTTCCCTCAGCCTAATCCTACCTTCTGAGGCCCTCTGCCAGCACTGGCCATTCACCCATAGCAACAGCTTCTCCAGACCCTAACCCTCTTCCCTCAGTTTACCCTTTTGTTTTAAATAAACCCCTTGCCTGATTCTGAGAGTTACCATAGTTCATTTATAACATCAACCAGGGCTAAGGGGCTGAGGAGAAGGAGGATAGCTACCATTTGTCTCCAGAGGGGGGTTAGACCAGGCATCCATTTTATTCAGGAAGCAAGACTGGTTCACTTCCTGTTGGTTTCTAGCTTCTCACCAGCAGGGAGGGCCTCTTCACTCCCAACCTTAAAGGAGCCTACAGACAGCAGGGAGACTGACTGAGTATTTCAGCTCAAGCTCACACATCCCTGGCTGTCTCAAATCAACAAATACTGTAGTGGTAGGCTCCCTGGCCTGGGAGACTTACTGGTACCACCAGCTCCCCTATTATCAGCCTGTCTAGCCCCTTATTACAGTTTGGCGAGCATAGTTAGGTCGACTACCTACAGAAATACTCAGAATGGGATTTGCAAGGGTGTTGTCCATTATCTCTAGTTTCTGCGTGCTTCTCTGGTCTGCTATGCAGGGAGCACTAGACTTTTGGTTCCACAAAGTGCCTAAATTCATTCACCACATGCTTGAGATCTATGATTATTACAAGTGGTGTGCCATAACATTGGCAGAATTTATATGTTTCATTCCAACGGCTATGGCTCTGATTTTTGTGGTTTTTGCAGTCCCTAATTGTACTGAAGAGGGTGCTTTCACATCTTTGGCTGCTCTTTGGCTCTACCTTTGTAACAAAATCTGATTCTGGCTCCCTAGAAATGCTTGAAAACATGAAACTTCTTTTCCAAGTTCTCAAACAGATCAGGGAAGGGAAAGAATTAGATGAACATAGAATTAGAATTAGAATTAGAATCTAGAACATAGAATTAGAATTAGAATCTCCAATCAGAGATTGTAGAAACCAAGTATTCAGGGACTACAAATCAGATAAGAAACCACAGGCCACTAAGGACACCCAGACACTGACTGCTGAACCAACCTCTCAGACCACTGTTTCTGTACTTCCCATCGTAGACAGAATGATCCTACAACCTGGGGAGGGTATTGTCCGTGTTAAATCCTACAAGGTCTTTACCCCAAATGATCTTGAAGTGCTGAGGACACGCTTTCTCAAGTTCTTCCTCTCGCCCTTCAAGAGTATAAAAGAAATGAAGCACGTCTCCACTCTTTTTAACCCCAGTTTTGATGACGTGGAGCTTCTTTTGGGGGAATTTTACTCTCCCTCTGAAAAGGAAAAATTCTTGGCTGAGACTTGCTGGAACCCCAATCTTACTGCATGGCCCATGGTCCACCATGACCTTGAATTAACATCTAATGCTAACATGAGGTATCTAGTCCAATGCAGGACTGATTTACTCGAGGCAATGCGGCTGCATGCCAAAAGACCAAATTCCTGGCAAAAAATTGAGAAACTGAGGCAGGGAGAAGAAGAACACCCCAGCAGCTTCCTTGATATGGTAGATTCTTGAGAAGAATATGAAACATGCTGGAATGGATACTGGTCCAGTTTGCTTTAAACATAAATGGGGAAAGCATGTAATAAGCTAGAGAAACTGGTGAAAGGAGACTAATGCTTTTTGCTTGCCAAAATATAGCACTAAAGGAATTGGGTGTTTTCTATGGGCATATAGACATTGGCTAGGTAAGTAACAAATGTTGACCTTGCCTTTCTTGATGAACTGTTGCCCTGGCTTGAATTTATCCACAGATCTTTGGAGTTTTATAAGAATGGCTAAATGTAAGTAAGTTATCTATTTACAAAAAGACTGTTCTCTAGCCCAGACATAGGGTTCTGGTTCAGAAAAAATTAGACCTAAGAAAACAGCCTGGGGATTCTGCCTCATTTTTAAAATGAGAATGGTAGTTTTGATCATCCATAATGTAGCAAACTGAAAATCCAAACAGGGAAAAACTACCAGCCTAGGAGAAATACTGCTATTCTGAGCAATGAGAAAACATTCTGGAGACACCACTGTATAAAACAATGAATAAATCCAGTAAGCCCCATGAAGTAGTATGCTTTGAGAAGACAATATGCTAAATAAGTATCAAGATATGCTTAAGAAGTTTCAATCATACTAAGAACAATGGGATAAGAGCACCCTAAAGACATCATCTGAAGCATCAAGAGCTGTGAATAGACCCTTGAATACATAATGGATTCCTCTTATATTATTCCTATTGTAAGGGTTAAATTAGGAGTTTGATAAAATAAGAGAGTAGCTTTAACAATTTTAGTTTTAATGAGACTATAGTAAAAAGAGGGAAATATAGGAGATAGAGAGAAATAACCTAACTAGCTACCTATCACTACCTATGACTGCCTATAAAAGTCCAACTGATCATCCTTCAATTCAGCTCACCAGGCAGTATCTATCTATCTATCTATCTATCTATCTATCTATCTATCTATCTACTAATATAATAGTATAAAGAAGGTATCTTTATACTATTATATTAGTATAGGGTATATTAATCAGAGAAGCTGTGCTTTGGATTTCCTTGATAGCTGGTGCAAGGACACCCGAGTCCTGTCACTCAGCTGGATGTTATAATAACTGCCCCTTCTCGATAACAGCAGCCAGGCAGGATCCCTAAAGGTCAGGTGGATGGGTAACCCTTTCAGGTCCCACCTGGGGTTGGATTGATTATTAATATTGGGCTCTATTAGCCTTGCATAATGTTTTCATCTGACTGTGTTGCTCCCTCCCCAAGGGTAGTGATGTATTAACCACTCAGGAAGGTACTTAATAAACTTTATCTATAGATGTTAATAAGGGAAAGGAATAATCAGGTACAGATTGGGAATAGGAGACCCTGTCACTAATGGCTATGATCACTAATCCCTCAGTACTATAGGCTGTTTCAGTAATGCTGGAGGTCTTGCTCTTCACCTCCTCTGGCTCAGCTTGGCCACAGCCAATTCGGAGAAAGCAAATCTGCTTGGTTGATACAGATATTGATGATCCCTCTCAGCTTCTTATTGCCAGTTGTTATGTCAGTCCTACAGCCCTCAGGAAATACCTCTGCTTCTTTTCCTTCCCTCTTCCTGGTTCCCACCTGGGCCTAGATACCTAAATATCTAACGATGGTTCGGATGTCTAAATATCTAGGGGGAATTCAGAGAGAACCAGATCAATGTCCAAGGCCAAGGGTTCCAGGTCAAGGGTCCAAAAGCCAAAGGGTCCTTGTCAGATGGCTGTCATGGTATTTATATCCTCTGGCCAACTGCCTTTCCTCTTGTCCTCACGGCACCTGGGAACATTCCAATGTCTCCAACTGTCTTCACCTGTCGATCAAGATGAGACTCACAACTCCCAGAGTTTGAATATGACACTATCTATCTATCTATCTATCTATCTCCCAAACACCAACTAATCACCAACCCACACCACCAGCAACCAACCTCTAATGACCCAATGACCAATGACCTCCCAACCCAAAAAGGTCAAAAAGCCTCTCTCAGCCCTCATGTTGGCCTTTTATATCCCCTTCTTACCTCACTTCCTGACTCTCTGGTTTCTACTTTCTTTCATTGTGGTGTGGTATATCTTTACCCATCTCTATGGTAAAAGGACCTCCAGAACATCAGTTAAATTAGAAGGAAGGGATTAAGAATTCCCTTTTACGTTACAAATGGTGTCCCAAAAGTTGCACTGCACTGGCACTGAGATTTTAGGGGCATCATATAGAATAAATACATCATAATTTTGTTTATGCTTAGTGTTGAATGCAGCTGCTCACTCTCATGCTGATTACGCTAGATCCCAGAGCCATTAATTGTTTGAGGGTGTGTACCACTCCCTCATAAGTCTCCAGCCTCTGGCTGCCCCTCAGTTTCTTCCTCAATGGATTTTATGTAAAAATTTCTCCCAGGAGACTATAGACTTCTGTTCCCCTTTGCCCCTGTTGGGTACACTGGCATCCCTATGTTGTGAGGAACCCCAGATTACCTAGATTAAAGATCTTTCATTATTATTATTTTGGTAATTTTCATTAATTCAGATTGACATTAATTATACTACTTTTAATATGGTTAGCAAACTCCTTTATGACTATAACCTTTATCTCAGGCATTTTGTGTTAGGACAAATTCAAAATGATGAAATCTGGGTTAATCTATTCTCATTAGATTGTAAACCTAAAAAATGGGAATTTTTTAAGGATATATTTTATTCAAACAAAACACTAAAATTTAACTAAGCTCAATTTAAAAAATTTAACAACTAAACTTTACTTTAAAAGTACAAACTTTGCAAAGTGCTCTTTTTCATCAAACCCTTTCCCTTACCCCCAAATATAGAATAACTTTTTAGCCTTATCTTCTTGTCTAAAAAAAGCACCACCTGGACCCTACCCCCTTATTCACAGCACCAAGATACATCCTTTTAAAGCTTAAAATTTTCATTTTTTTTTTCTTTTCCCCCTGAACCAACCAGAGCCCCAGAGTCCCGCATTAAAACAAATTGGCCAGGCAAAGTCAAAGAGGAAAAAAGTGTCCAAGTGATTTTTCTGTGATGTGGCTCCAGGCCATCCTAGAGGCTGGGAGGAGGGCAGATCAGCCCCCTAATCAACCCTGACAGAAAGGGGGTTCCACCAAGTAGAAGCAGCACCTTTGGAACAGTTCAGGCAACACCTCAGAGATTCAGGAGAAAGGTGGCAGAGGGGCACTAGCCTTCCAGGTGATCAATGTTACTAAACATCCTTCCTCCTGCACCAGAGGAAGGAAGCAGGAGAAGTAGCAATAGCTGCAACCACCAAGCATACCCAGAGACTGGGGAAGACACCTGCAAAATAGCCCTATATCAGCCAAAAGCCTAGGTACAGCCCAGCATACCTCATACACATGCCTACATATCACCAACCGCCTTTTGGACGTGCCAAACAGCACGTTCCATAGGCCTCTCAAGCTCAACATAACCAGAACAACTCATCATCTTTCTCCCCATACCCTTACCTCTTCCCAACTTCCTTACCATTGTCAAAGACATCCTCCTCCCAGTCACCCAGGCTCATATCCTTAACATCATCATCCTTCATTCATCTTTTGTTTGTACAAAAATATTTGTAGTTGCTCTCTTTGTAGTGGCAAAGAATTAAAAACTAAAGGGATGTCCCTTGACTGGAGAATGGCTGAACAAATTGTGGTATATGATGGAATACTTTTGTGCCTTAAGGAATAATGAACAGGATGATTTCAGAAAGAGCTGGAAAGACCTAATGTGAACTGATGCAGAGTGAAATAAGCAGAACCAGGAAAACATTGTAATCAGTAACAACAATGTTGTGGAATGATGAAATATGATAGACTTTGCTACTAACAGCAATACAATGATCCAGGACAGTTTTGATGGACTTATGAAAAAGAATGCTACCCACCTCCAAAGAAAAAACTATTGGAGTAGAAATGTAGAAGAAAACATATGATTCATCACTTGTTTATTTGGGTATATGTTTTGGGGTTTTGGTTTTATAAGATTATTCACTTACAAAAATGAATAATATAGAAACATGATTTACATGATAATACATGTATAACCCAGATTGAATTAATTGTTTGCCAGCTCTGGGAGGGAGGAGGTAGGAAGGGAAACAATTAGGATTATATAACTTTGGAAAACTCATGTAGGAATTTCTTATTAAAAAAAGAATATAAACTTCTTAAAAGCAGGGGCTTCATTTTTGTCTTTGTAGTCATAGCACTTAGCCCATTGCTACAAAGGATATAAAAATAAATGTCTTAATTTGACAATTAACATGAAATATGTTTTCTCAGAAAGATAAAGAATTTAGGGAGTGTGAATTGACTATCTAATGTGAAGTCTATATCCTAGCAGTTGTTTAACATGATCTTGACTAATTTCTGAATAGTAGCTCTAATCCAAGTTATCTAAATGATTGAAATATGTTAGTTACCTAAAAAATTATTTCAGTGATAAACTGATCAATGATGAAGTAGATGGCAGATTTTTTAAAGGCATAGATACCACAGCTAGAAAGGGAAACTAGGAGATCATCATCTTATCCACTTTTCAGACAAACAAACAGGTACAACAAAGCAAGATGAATTTTATAGGCTTAGAGAGAGATTGCAGTCTGCCCAAGCTCACATTGTTGCTAAGGGGTGGTGCCAAGATTAAGAACCCTCCAAGATTGATTAAACATTCACTCATCCCCACTAGGGGTCAGGAGGAGTGAGAATAACTCTGCTCCCTTTTGAGACAGATATCCCTTCTACTATAACTTCAGTAATGTTTCCTCCTCTGAGATCCATTCAATGGGTATTTCTCACTCAAATAAGATTATGGTAGTTGTTAAATACCAACTCCAGAAACAGTCTTTCCTTCCTCAGTCAGAAGCAGGGGAGGTCCAAATTCTTCAGATCACCTAGTCAAATTATCTTGGCTTTACTTTTTCTTATCTGAAACCCCTTTTTACACTTGGAAGTTTGAATATTGACCAGCCTACCAATTCCTTAGGCATTTCCTTCAGCAGCAATCTATACCAGTCCCTGAATCTTGATTTGCCTTCCAGGTCCATCTTTCTCCCTCACACTTCACTTTGAATCACTTCATAAAAGTCTTTTCAGGTTTGTTTGTTTTTTAATGACCATCCTATTTGTCATTTCTTACGGCATAATAGTATTCCATTACAATTAATAAAAAAACTACGACTTGTCCAGCCATTCCCCAATTGATGGATATTCCATTAATTTCCAATTCTTTGCCAACACAAAAAGGATTGCTATAAGTATCTTTGTACAAGTAGGTCCTTTCCCCCCTATTTTTGACCTCTTTGGAATAGAGACCTAAGAGTGGTATTGTTGGGTCAAAGGATATGCAAGTTTGATGGGCATAGTTCCAAATTGCTCTTCAGCATGGTTACTTCACAGTTCTACCCACAATGTATTAGTGTCCCAATTTTCCTACATCTCCTCCAATACTAATAATTTTTTTGTCATATTAGACAATCACATAGGGGTGGGGCAGTACCTCAGAGTTCTTTTAATTTGCATTTATCTCATAGTGATTTGGAGCATTTTTTCATATGACTAAAAATAGTTTTAATTTCTTTATTTGTTCATTTTTTTGATCCTTTATCAATTGGGGAATGACTTATATTCTTATAAATGTGGACATGACTAAACAACAACAACAATAAATGTATATAAATAACCAATACGGCTAGGAAGTGTCCAAAGACAGATTTGAATTCAGGACCTCCTATTTCTAGGCCTAGCTCTCTATCCACTGAGTCACCTAGCTGCTACCAGCATCAAGTCTTAAAGAAAATGGCAATTATAGAATTAGGTTAATTCTGAATAATTATATTAAAATTATATATAACAACATATTAATAAATAATCAATGAACATATTAATAAAATTCTATCAATATGAATAAAATAGGGCCTTTTTAGCATCCTTTTCTTTTCACTATTTCCCTCCATAATTTTGTACTCTCAAGATTCTTAAAGATTCTTTACTGTGGCATGGAGGTGAGCCTGGTGGCATAGAAGTGATCTTTTTTTTTTTTCCAAAGAGAGGTGGAGAATTTCATGTGCAGAAAGTTGCATACCCTTTGGTTTTGAAATGATTGGTTTTGATTTACTGCTTTTCTTTGTTACAAAGAAGGATTTTGTGGGTGGGATTTAGAGCAGGCTGTAGAGTGAAAAAACTAAACCAAATCAAAATATAATATAAATAAATAAATGATAAAACCACAGGACTGTAAGATCTGGCAGCTCCCATAGAGCTGAAAGGGCTGATGTTTGAAGACCAACATAACTAAGATAACAGTTGGTCATTAAGGAATTATGGGAGGGGGTGTTGTTGTTGTTGTTTGGCTACAGTGCCTTCTAATATGTGAATGGGTTGAAATATATTTCATCAAAGGGAATTCTCAGGGCATTGAAATTACATATCTCGAAATAATGTTTAAATAAAGTTTCTCCATTTATTTAAATCACTTGCTGGAGATATGTGATATGATGTAGAATTTAAAAGTCCCGAGTTCCTTCCCTCTATGTCCAACATTCTAAAGAAAGCCAGAGTTACTTGATTTAAAACAAAATAGCAAGGACAGTAAAAGGTATTGCCCTGGGAGGCAGGTGGTAAAGAAGGCAAGGTTCAGGCAATGCCAGATCTTACCTGTTTGGGAGAAATCAGTCAAAGAATGAGAAAAGATTGAAAATGAATGAAGGTAGGAAAAGAAAATTAGAAAGGTTTGACTCCAATCATGTTTCAATTATAAGCAGAGATCTTAATGTGAAGTAGAAAGATCTGGAATCATAGAACTCTAGTCAGCCTCCTATTCTAAGCAGGCAATATTCTGTTATGACACTTATTTGACTAGCCAACGCATACAAGTATGAAAAGAGTGGCAAAGATTCCAAAGGAAACAAAATATACCAATAGTTAAAACGTCATCTTAGAATACATCAGAAAAGTTCTCTAACATCACCTTGGAGACGTCGTATAGCCTCTGAAAACCTAAATGATTTGTTTTAACCTGAAGTAGAAAAAGAAAACCCCCTATTCCTTTAATTACCCACAATGCCATAAGTGAGGCGATCATATCTTTTATGAATTCCATAAAGTTTAGCAGGGTGTTAATATCTGGGAAATGTTAGCTAATAACCACTTTCATGGAAAGAGGGAAAGACTCTCCCTTTCTCCCCCCAAAAAATATTTCTTCCCAAAACTTTTTTTGGGGGTTGGGGGATAGCTTCTGAAATAAGTGAAACCTACTTCATTACCATAGAATTTGTAGTTGCGGTTAGAAGTCAAGCGTTTTACAAATGTAAGTCCCTTGAGGCCAGGGACAGTCTTAATTGGCCTTATATTCCCAGTGGGTAGCTCGATGCGTGACCCCTTGTAGGCGCTTAATAAATAAATGTTTGAAGACTGATTGACAAGGACCCCATTCTCCAGATTTATCTTCGCTTCCCCAAAGCAGAAGTCTGTCCCATCTCTAAGCTTATACACACACACACACACACACACACACACACACACACACACACACACACACACACATATGGGTAAGAGACATAAATTCCCTCTGCTAACTATTTGGGTCTCACTCTTCAATCACTAGTGGGAGCTGGAGAGGGCAAGTTAAAAAAAGGAGCCGGTGACTGGAGGAAAAACTCAGCGGCTTCGGCGCTAACAGCTGCAACAAGGGGCATTACTTTTGCGTGTGGTCCATACGCGGAGGGGCAGCAGCAGCAGTGCACAGCGGAGCCTGGTGAGCTTTCCTCGGCAGCCACGGGCACTGCCCTCACCTTCGGGGCCCTTGTTGGGGAAGTGGGATAAGGAGAAGGCGGCGGCAGCAGCCACAGCAGACTAGAAACCTACCGAGAGCCGCTAGCGGCTCGGAGAGAGGCAGTGGCGGCGGCGTTGGCAGCCCAAGGCAATTCGGACCCGGAGCTGGAGGCCGAGCAAAGCCTGGTGAGTTAGGAGCATTGAAAAGTTCCAGAGGTTTGCTATTGCCGGAGCCGGGACTCTCGGCTTTGCCGAGGAAGCACTTGCGGGGCTGAGGCAGAGTTTAGGAAAGGCTCGCGATTAGGGGACCCGCAGAGAAAGAAGCTGGGGTTCGGCAGGTGTTCGAAACAGGGACTGACCTGGGCAGCGGCGCAGTGGGGACGCTGCGGGTGGCCAGAGCCACTCGCTGTGGTGGGCTTCGTTCTCCTCAGCAGCAGATCCACGGCTAGGGGCGAGGGGCAGCTGGTTTGGTAGTCGGGGTGCGGCTCTAAAAGTGTTCGAGTTGGTGGGGAAGGTGGTTTAATTTGTGGGGAATGTGTGCATACTCCCCGACCCTGCTGGCAAGATGTGAGCCAAGAGAAGCGGGGTGGAGGAGGAGAAGGACAAGGAGGAGGAAGGGTAGTGCTCCTTGGTTAGGTACTGCTACTTCAGACTAGCATTGGAGGAAAATGGGCATTCTTGAAGCCCAGTCTGGGAATCATATTTGGGAGAACTGCCATCATCAATGAGCTGCGGGATTTGGGAAAGACCAGACCCGCATAAGGGCAGGGGTGAGGGGAGGAGATCCCGGCTCTGTGCGAAGAGAGTCACCTGTGTCTCAAAGCTAGAGCCTCGGAAGCAAAACCACTGGGGGTCTTACCCCCTCCCCCCTTCTCCTAGCCTCCAAACCTTCTAGCCTAATGGTGCGTGTGGTTCTCTTGCCTGTTTCTGGCAGGTCTCTTTCTCCGTCTCTCTCTGCCCGCCCCTGCCTCTTCAGGGACACACATAGCTCTCTTTCTCTGGAGTGTATGAATTGCTGGGTGTTAAGGTACTTGGTGCCGATTAGGCAGTTGTCTCTCCCTGGATGCATGGCAAGCTTAGAAAAAAAACAACTGCAAGCCAGTTAGGAACCAAGGAGTGAGGATTTCCCACTGTGGGTTAGCTGTTTGGAGCTCCTGGATGGGTTCATTAAGGCGAGTCAGCCCCCACGAAGGTGCGGTGAGTGGAAGCAGAAAAAGGGTGCTCTTAAATAAGGTCCCCAGACGGAAAAAAATGTCTGTAGCAAAGAGCAGAGCCAAGTATTTGGGTTTTTTTTGTTTTTTGTTTTTAAAGTCACTGTACCACGCCAAAAAGCCTGTAGGAAAGAAAAAGTTCATCTCGAGTTGGGAGGAAAAAAACCACGAAAGTAATTTAGGAAAATTCTTTTGGAAAGCTCTTTGTTCCTTTCAAACGATAACAGTCTGTTTCTGTTTACTCACATGTATTTTGAACTTCTCCACCATAGCAATCCTAACCATTTCTTGGGATGAAAATGTGGGTGCTTGTCCATGTCAAATAGTCAAGTATAACACAGGTACATTAGAAAACACCCTAGTTTATTTAGGTTAGTTGCCAACTTCTTTACCCTTCAGTTGTCGAGAATTATTTTGGATGGGAAATAAAATAGGAGAAGAGGCAACAGTCATTTAAAAAGAGGGAGCATTCCAGTTTGGGAAAACTCAATATTCTACATCTAAGTGACATTTTCAAATTTTTAGATCACTATATAATACAAAAAGGCTGCACTGCTGTCTAAGTAGTAGTATGTATTTTTTATTGGAAACATACATGCCTACTTTTTGAAATGTTTTTTGACATCCAGGCATACTCTAGCTTCGTGGGATTTTTTAAATATGAAAAATATTGTCTTGGCTGCCAACATTTTCATTCACTGTCATTTGTCTAATTTGTGTTATCATTTTGAAAATTAACTTCTTTTCCTTTTGATTGCATGGTATTCATTTCTATGATTCCATAACTCAGGATTCCAGGCTGATTGAAAATCAAAATGTTAACTCTTACTGTTATAAGAGATGGTCTATGCTATGTTAATGAATCATCACTGTAAGGAGGCCTTCCATCTGTGTCTCAGGTATTGTTCCAGCATGTAGAACAGATTTAGTAAATATTGTTGAACTGCTGAGTGGACACACCAGCATTTGGTGAATTTCTTTTACTATTGGTTGGTGCTTCTTCTATTTATAGATTTGTAACCACAACACTATTGCATATTCCTCTGAAAATTTCCCTCAGGTGAACAATATATTTAAAAAATAGTTGCCAATTCAGAGATCTCTTAAAAAGTCTTTTTTGCATGAAACAAAATTTAGTCAATTTACTTATATCTGCTAATGGGAAAGAACTATGCTATGAATAATGCATGTGATAGTCCCCTATCCTCTTGTGTCCCACCCCCACACCCAGCAAATTTCCCTTCCTAATTTTCTTTTTTTTTCAGGTGCTTAATATTAAAACTAATTCCTTTTTTCCTCAGCCCTCATGGGATTTATGGGAGGAGAAGTTGATTGATTAGGCATGTGTAGGTTGTTGCAAATTACTTTGATATTCAAAAGTCTATAATCAGAAAATATATACATGAGACATTTTAAATCAAGCTGTGTGGTGGGGACAGTTGTGATTTTTATGTGGGTTTGGAAAGCTGGATGAAAGAGACTGATGAATTTTTATTAGACCAGAAATGTTTTTTGTTATGGTGAAATTATTGATTAAATGTACAAGACTGAAATTTGTAATATAATATTCCCTTTTACTTGGTCAGACACTAATTGAAATAGAGCTTATATATTACGATCTCCTTTTAGATGATATTCAGAAAGAGCATTTCAGGATGCTTTTATATGAGAAATGAAGTAAGATGTGTTTCCTATTTAGCTTTCATGCAAATAGGAGTGACTATATCTGACTATATAGAAGAAAATATTGTTACAGCTAATGTACCAATTTTTCTTCTAATGTAAAACAATAAAAATCACACATTGAATTTGCCCATATGGAAGAGCTGATAATCATATATTATTCCTAAGCATGAAATTATCCTTTAGTTAATTAACAAGAAAAATGAATAAAGCCACCTCACAGAGTAATATAGGAAAATTTCTAGATAATTGAAGCTCCAAAAGCAAAGCTTTCAAAACTTTTCAAATCACTATATAATCTAATAAACTGCTCCTTAAATATAGTTTACTGGGCAGCATTTAACTTCTCCTCAAGTGCTTTGTGATTTTCAGTTCTATTGCCCTCAGCAGCCTCAAATGCCCTCAGAGTCTGTTTACTTCTGTCAGTACCAGAGTGCTGTGCTTTGGGTTTTTGTGTGTAGTTCTATAGTTTTTCTGTTTGTTTTCTCATTGTACTGTTAACTCACTGACATTTTTCATTTGTGGGGTCTAATCTGCTATGTGCTAGGAAAACAGATAGCCCAAATTACTGGAATTATAAGTAAATAGTCTATAACTGTATTGGAGAAGATGTGGCATGTGTGCCTATGGCTTGCCTCTCTCCATAGCCCCTGAGGACATTTTTTAAACCCTTAACTTCCTTCTCAGAAAAGCAGTAAGGGCTAAGCAATGGGGGTTCACACAGGGTCACACAGCTAGGAAGTGTCTGAGGCCAGATTTGAACCTAGGATCTCCCATTTCTAGGTCTGGCTCTCAATCCACTGAGCCAGCCAGTTGCCCCCAGACATCTTTCACATGCCCTGCCCCTCTGTCCAGCAAGGGGAGAGGGCTCACAGGCAGTTTGAAGGTGCAGTTTGGGCATTCGACCTCTAAAAGATTCACTGACTCTGGCCAATAAGGATCTCCAGGCCCATTCTATGAAATCAAAATATATGGATATTATCACAGCTGTTTTCACTGCTTAGGGGCCTTTTTCTATTCCAATTAAAAAGTTCACAACTATTTGATGGCTTAAGTTACCAAAAGTCTGGTTTCTGGTTGAGTGAGATAGAATTATTTTTCAGGTCTTATTTTTTTTCTGCTATCAAAGTAAAAAGATAGAGAAATTAAGATATTGCTATCAATACAAAAAATACTTATTGGGTGTCTGTTATTTGTCAGATATTATACAGAGAGAACAGTTACATTTTTAACTATTATAACTATTGGGTTACCAGAAAATTGACTTGCAGTACATGGTTGCAATGGAAATGGAAAGGAAGGGAAAGATGTGAAAAACTTTAAGAAGGAAGAATTCATAAGAATTTGTGAACGGTGTAAGGTGGAGACAAAGATAAAGGTTGGAGGTTGATAGACTGGGGATGCTGAAGGAAATCCTTATAAAGATGGGTAATTGTTTTTTTTCCCCAGGGGATAAATTTATGCTTAAACATACTCTGAGGTAAAAATGGCAAGCACAAGGTCTAAGCAGCTGGAGGCACTGGACTTGAACTCAGGAAATTGTATAGGGTTGGAGAGCAAGATATGGGAGTTATCTACATAAAGGTGATGGTTGAAATTGAGAGTAGGTTATTTTTCATTGGGCAGGGATTTTCAATCTGTGGTTTCATTATGCACCAAGGGGTTTGTGGATCACCTTCAAGGGATGAACTAGAATGGGAGAAAATTACACCATAATAGTAGTAATAATAATCATAATCATAATAATAACAACTAATCTCTGATGGAAATTTGACTTTTCCTTTTCGAATGTGAGCAATAAAACATTCTCAACAGGGATCCATTAATTTTATCAGACTGACCAAGGTATACGTGACACAAAAGGGTTTGAGATATGCCTACGTGCAGCATAAAAATTGTTATCACACAGATCAAGGCTAGGTTGAAAATTCCTGACATTTGACTTATGAAGGAAACAAAATAATTGCTACCAAATTTAATAGTGTAGAACTGAAATGAAATGAAGGTGACAGTGCTTAAATGACACATGGATCAGCAATTAATATGGATCAGTTCTTATCACTGTATTCATTATTTCCCTGAATTAATTTTATCTTATATTTATTTATTATTAAAAAAAAACCTTTACCTTCTATTTTTAGAATCAAAACTGTGTTTTGGTTACAAAACAGAAGAGCAGCAGGGGCTAGACAAGGGAGTTAAGTGACTTGCCCAGGGTCATACAGCTAGGATGGGGTCTCAGGTCAGCTTTGAACTCAGGACTACCTGATTCTCTATTCACTGAGGCACTCAGCTGCCCCCAGTTGTTACGTGTTAAGCATAAATTGTATATAGTAGTAAAGTATCAAATAGAAGTCCACTCAATGGTTTTTTGAATCTTATGTCCCATTTTTGTAGTTACCAAAAAGTAATGTGTGGGGGCAGCTGGGTAGCTCAGTGGATTGAGAGCCAGGCCTAGAGACAGGAGGTCCTAGGTTCAAACCCGGCCTCAGCCACTTCCCAGCTGTGTGACCCTGGGCAGGTCACTTGACCCCCATTGCCCACCCTTACCAATCTTCCACCTATGAGACAATACACCGAAGTACAAGGGTTAAAAAAAAAAAAGTAATGTGTGTATGTCTGTGTGTGTGTATTGTGGAAGTAGGGATCCAGATATGTTGTTATATGTTATGTAAGGCTATTTGAAAGGAGTCTTTCCAATAATAATGATACCAATAATAGCCTAGCATTTATGTATAATTTTCAGGGTTGCAAAGTGTTTTACATGTTATATCATTTGATCCTCACAATAATTCTTTGAGATAAGTGCTATAATTATCTGCATTTTACAAATGAGGAAACTAAGGTGGAAAGAGGTTAAATGGTTTGTGCCCAGGGATATATCAGAAGTGTCTGAGGCAAAATTCAAACTCAGGTAATCCTGATGCCAGATCCTGCACCCTGTCTACCAAACCATGTTGCCTTGTGTATATATGGGTGTGGATCTAGCACCTGAACACATACATGCACACATAATCTTCATTTCTTATAGATTACTAGACTCAGGTCTCTGGGAATCTGGTGTCTTTAATTAGCTATAGGAAATAAAGTGTGGTGTTCATTGGATTGAGGATTGTAGAGGATTAGGAAAGAGCCTTGAAATATGCCTATAAGCATCTGCCTGTTGCTTAAATATTTTTGAGGGCAGGTATATCTTGTGGAAGAGGGAAGAAGATGGCAGTGGGAAGCTTTAGCCAAGCAGTATATTTTTGAATCTATGAGCACTTACTTCATCATTTGCTAATTTGCCAGGTGGTTTTTTTTTTACCTTCATCTATATGCTATTTGACTCTCCCCAAATAGGCAAGACAACTGGTTTGTCTGAGCACATCCTGGGAAAACATATACTTAGATAATAATCCCTTTCTCTCTCTCTCTTTTTTTAATCCAAAAGAAACTTTACTAATGCAGATGACTTAAAGAGAAAAAAGAGACCTAGGTCTCTAAACACCATCGTGACCCCCATTGGTTATATTCTCTATGTGATACATTCAAACACTCCTTTTCTATCCACACTGTACTTTACCTAGAGGATTTTAGAAGGGGTTAGTGGATAGAGCACTGGACCTGAGAATCAGGAAGTCATGAGTTCAAAGCCTGCCTCAGATATTAGCTGTGTGATCCATGACAACTCATCCAATGCCTGGCAGCCTCAGTTTCCTTAGCTATAAAAGAGAGTGATAATAGCACTTAGCGCTAGGATTATTATGAAGATAAAAACAATCAATATCTGTTAAACATTTTTCAAACTTTTTTTAAAAATGCAAGCTACTTCCACCATAACTTTGCTGCAGCAGAAAAATATTGACTAGTTTAGAGCCACAGAAGCCAAATAGTCTGCATTTAATTGTTCTTAGCCCACTTCCACATTCAGTTCAGATTTACAGGTTCCCCTTTTAGAGGAAGTGTGTTTTCAGTCTTTATAGGGAAAGAAGGCAGGTCAGAATCCCTTTCCTTAATTATGCTTTATATCTCTGAAATCCAGCTCTGTGACAAATAGCAACTTCTGGAGCAACCATAATAATGAATTTCGATTCTGTCAGCTTGACAGATTCCAAAAAGTTTTGTAGTCTTTTGTAAACCCAGATTTAGTAGCCATTAATTTTTTATTTTGATTTGATATCATTTTTGAAAGAAATTTCCTGAAAATTGCATAGTTATTGGCAAAAGAAAAAAAAAGATTCAATCCAATGTGTCTCTTAACATTAATTACAAAGATGTCTTGAGATAAAGAAACATCTTGGTCATTTTTATTTCAGTAAAATGGAAATGGACATAAAAAAATTACATTGTAGTTAATTTGTTGATTTATAAGACTCTATCCCAAGAAAGACTGCAGTGACGGTGTCTTTATCTAAATTAATCTCTCAAATGTACTAAGTGAGTTTTGTCTAACTAATACTGTTAACAACCATACATAAATGATATCATTCTCATCAATCTTTTCCTGGAAAAAGCTACTGCTGCTTTGTTGTCCAGTGTACATTTAGCTGTAATGATGAGGAGAATTAACTTAAAAGCCTTACATTCAATTATTAGTTAACATTCTATACTGACATTGTTGTATCAACTTGACATTGAAGGCTGTATAGATATTGCGATTTCCTGTTATTGTTTCTCCAAGGCAAGGATGATCTTTCTGTATGATTTAGGCACTTTTTTATTTTTGGAAATGCCCCTTCTGCTACTATAGTTTGCCTAAGGTATCTTACAGTTCTTGAAATCCTGCCCCCTACAGACTTTTCCATACTCTCCCTTGGATGAATGCAAAACTTTACCTTCCCCCAATCCCAATTACATATTAAAAATGTTTTTTTTTTTCCTTTTCTCCTTACTCCTGAAGTGAACTGCAATTAACTTACATAGGACATACCAATTGCCCTTTATACTCAGTTATGATTTAATTTGTCTTCACAGTATATCCTGTTCATGAATATTTATATCAGGGTTGTATTGTCTTCCTTAGATAGCAAAACCTTGCATTCCAAGAATAGTTTCTATATAAGGCCTGCTCTCTGCAACCCACAGCTTAGTACCATGTTTTTTTTTTTTTTCATTTTTTTATTATCACGCAAAACACACTTCAATATTGGTCACTGTTGTAAGAACACACTCATACATAACCAAAACCCCAAAAGAAAGCCAAAGATACACTGATGTGAAAGATGATTCCAATAGTTCTTTCTCTGCAGGTGGATAGCCCTCCCCATCATAAGTCTTTCAGGATTGTCCCAGATCATTGCATTGCTGAGAATAGCCAATTTTCCACAGATAATCATCATCCAATATTGTTGATATTGTGTACAATGTTCTCCTAGTTCTGTTTATTTCACTGTGCATCAGTTCTCACATATCTTTCTAGATTTTTCTGAAATCATCTTGCTTATCATTTCTTTTTTTTATTTTATTGATTAATTATGAAAAATCTTCCATGGTTACATCATTCGTATTCTTTCCCTCCTCTCCTTCCTCCCCCATCCTATAGCCAACACACAATTCCACTGGGTTTTACATGTGTCATTGATCACAACCTATTTCCATATTATTGATATTTGCACTAGTCTGATCATTTAGAGTCCGCATTCCCAATCATATCCCCATTGAACCATGTGGTCAAGCAATTGTTTTTCTTCAGTGTTTCTGCTCCCACAGTTCTTTCTCTGAATGTGAATAGCTTTCTTTCTCATAAGTCCCTCAGAAATTTTTTGGATCATTGCATTGCTGCTAGTGGAGAAGTCCATTACAATCAATTGTGCCACAATGTATCTGTCTGTGTATATGGTTTTCCTGGATCTGCTCCTTTCACTCTGCATCAATTCCTGGAGGTCTTTCCATTTCACATGGAATTCCTCCAGTTCATTATTCCTCTGAGCGCAATAGTATTTCATCACCAACAGATACCACAATTTGTTCCGCCATTCTCCAATCGAAGGGCATACCCTCGTTTTCCAATTTTTTTCCACCACAAAGAGTACGGCTATAAATATTTTTGTACAAGTCTTTTTCTCTATTATTTCTTTGGGGTACAAACCTAGCAGTGGTATGGCTGGATCAAAGGGCAGGCAGTCTTTTAAAGCCCTTAGGGCATAGTTACAAATTGCCCTCCAGAATGGTTGGATCAGTTCACAACTCTACCAGCAGTGCATTAATGTCCCAATTTTGCCACATCCCCTCCAACATTTATTACTTTCCTTTGCTGTCATATTAGCCAATCTGCTACGTGTGAGGTGGTACCTCAGAGTTGTTTTGATTTGCATTTCTCCAATTATAAGAGATTTAGAACACTTTTTCATGTGCTTATTGATAAGTTTTGATGTCTTTATCTGAGAATTGCCAATTCATGTCCCTTGCCCATTTATCAATTGAAGAATGGCTTGATTTTTCGTGCAATTGATTTTTGCTTATCATTTCTTATAGCACAATAATATTTCATTGCCAACATGTACCACAATTTGTTTAGCCATTGTTATATAGGAAGGTTACTAAATGTATTCCTTTCTGGATACATGGTAAATCCTTGCCATAAGGTTCTTTATGCAAGTTGCCCCATTGTTTTAGACTTGGAATAAAGAGAGGAGTTTGAGGTTTTGATGACTTTGAACAAGATTGCAAAGCTTCATAATGCAAGTTGTTGCAAGTACTTGTATGATCCTTATGCTTCTCATCCAATGTTTTTGTGATGGAATGAAAAAGCTAATCCCTTATATAGTCATCCTCACTATTCCCATATATTCCTCTGCGCATCTGCATTATTTCTTCCCATTGTTGATTATCTGTCACACACATATCTTTATAGTCTGTGCTGCTTGCTTGAGACACCTGTTCTGTTTTGCTCAGTTTTTCGATTTTATTTTCCCCATTCAGACTACATATTTTCACACCCAAATTATAATGATTAGACTTTTTAAAATTAGGAATCTCGATTCATAATGACTTTGGCTTCGTTCCCATCTGTATGTATCTCTCCATTTCTTCTAGAGATGGGGATTGACTAAATTTCTTGCATGCATGGCTACAGCACAAACCATCATACTTGTTTTCCTCACTTCTCTTTGTATTATTATTGTTTTTGGACCATTTTGAATTATAATAGGTCTTTCTCATTCCTCTGTCTCTTTGATTATCATTATCATTTTTTTTAAACCCTTGTACTTCGGTGTATTGTCTCATAGGTGGAAGATTGGTAAGGGTGGGCAATGGGGGTCAAGTGACTTGCCCAGGGTCACACAGCTGGGAAGTGGCTGAGGCCGGGTTTGAACCTAGGACCTCCTGTCTCTAGGCCTAACTCTCACTCCACTGAGCTACCCAGCTGCCCCTATCATTATCATTTTTGGAAAAATCAATTTGTTGTTTAAATCTACAAAAACAGATAATATGACCTATCCTCCCTCAAAGGTAGCAGCAAGGGGAAGATGATTTTGGTCTTTGGGTGTTGATTGTAGGTTGCCTGTATTGATTATTGCTCCTACTGTTTTGAAGGGCAAAATTTTTTACCTCATCTATCTCTTTTTCTCGTTTTACTTGTTTCATTTGCTTTCTCAAATCTGCTATCAATTTGTCCTTGTCTGAGTCAGTCTGTCTTGCTATCCTTGCTTCCTTCTGCTTTGAGTCATGGATGTAGGAAGCATGCTGTCTTACATCCTCCAGTGGCAGTGATTCCCACTGTGGACAGTTTTGCCTAAAGTAATTTTGGATTGGGATAGATGTTCCCTTTACAAATTGCCTATGGATATGATCTATGGTTTCCTGAGCATGTGTGTCACGTAATCCTAGGATTGTCTCTGCTGCCTCTATAACTCTCTTGAGGAAACTACTAGGATGTTCCTCTTCTCCATGTTTTAGTTTCTCAAATTTCTGCCATGAATTTGGCTTTTTTGCATGGATTCTCATTGCTTCTAATAGATCAGTTCTACATTGGATAAGGTACCTAAGGTTTGCATGTTGGTTAAAATCTAAGTCCTGGTGGACTAATGGCCAGGCTGCTAAATTTGGGTTTGTCCTTGTTTTGTTTAGGAATTTTTCCTTTTCTGAGGAAGAGTAAAATTCCCCTAAAAGAAATTCCACATCATCGAAACTGGGATTAAATAGCATGAATACCTTTTTTAATTCTTTAATGCTTTTGAATGGTTTTTCAAAAAATTTTGGAAAACATCTCTTTAGCACCTCCATGTCACTTGAGGTGAATGCTTTATATCTTTTCACATGCACTACCACTTCACCAGGCGACATGATTGTTCTATCTACAATTGGTAAATGTGAGATTATTGAATTTTGTGGATGGTTGGTTGTTATTCGTGGTATTATTTCCTAGGTATTTGGACTCCACAATCTCTAGATGGTGAATTGTGTGCTTGTCCAGTTCCTTTCCTTCCCTTATTTGTTTCAATACTTGGAATAGTAGTTTGATGTTATCTACTAGTTCCCCAGAATCAACATCTTTGTTTGTTGTTGTTATTGAGTTGAAATATTGCCACAGGTGAGATAAAACATTTTTCGAGACCACTAGGAATTGCAAGATTGTTAGGATTATGGCTATGGCAGTTGGGATGAAACAAATACATTCAGCCAGGGTCAGAGCACACCATTTATAATAATCATAGATGTCCAGTACTTGTTGCACAAAATTGGGGACCTGTCTAAACCAAAAATCAATAACACCTTGCATAAGAGACCATGAAATCATAGAGCTGCTAGATAGGATGAATGTTATCCTAGCCACCTTTATTTTGGTTGTTTCAGAAGATTTTAGGTAGTTCACTAACTTTGCTCGCCAATAAATGTTATATAGGAATAGGTAATCTTTGAATCTTTTGGATGAATGGAGGGATAAAGGTGAGGTAGATATTAAGAGGAGGAATGAAGGGGATGGATGAATGTAGGGAAGGAATGAATGAGGTGGTATATTGGATGATAAGGGAATTGATGGGGTATTCAGGAAAGGCAGCTTAAAATAGGCTGAGGTTAGAGATGAGGACACTGGGGGAGTAGGCTGAAAACCTTCAAGGCAGGAAAGGTATCCTTATGGATACAAAGGAGTTGGGCCAGTCAGAAGTGTTGAAATCCGCCTTGAGGGCTTTCTCTTGTTAGTTTCTAAAGTCCCTTGAGGGAAGAGTCCAAGGGGCTCCTCCCTGCCAGTGAAACTGATGAGACTTCCTGCCACGATGGATGTCCACAGTTCCCTCAAGAAATAAAGAGAAAATAATTCCTTCCCTCTTCAACCCTTGCTTCAATTTTCGACACAATGATTCACCAGAGGGTTTGAGTAGGTAACAAAGGGGTTTATTAATTTTAGGGTTGATCATAAAGGAGAGAGGGTTTTGTAATAGCCACTAGGGAGAAACTGAAGCTGGGGGAAGGGTCAGGAGAGGGTTAGACTGAGAGAGAGCGTGCTCTCCCAATCAGAAAATTTGGCTGCCTTAAAGTAAAGTATATACTAGATCAATAAAATAAGGGATAGGTTGATTCAAAGATGTCCTATTTGCTTACAGAAAACTAAAGCCCACAAAGTCTAATCACCAAAACCAAAACCACCCTTCCTCCCAGAGCCCAAAGGGAAAATCAGGTAAGATAATAGGGTTATAATATGGAGAAGGTCAGGGAAAGGTCCATAGAAATCAGGTAGGTTCAAATTGCCAGACAAAAAACACAGGCCAAAGCAAAACCAAAAGCCAAAATCAGAGCCTCAGTTGGACCTTCTGCTCTCTTCAAGCCTCAAGTTCCAACTCTTTCTCTGAAGATTCCAAGACTTAACTGCCAGGGCTGTTTACAGTTGACTCCTGCCAGAGCAAAAGCCTCTCTTGCATCCTTGCATTACACCATTCCCCAATTGACAGCCCCAAAATGTCTAATTATTTGTTGCCACAAAAAGAGTTACTATAAATATTTTTGTACAAGTAGGCCCTTCCCCCCTTTTTTATTATCTCTTTGGATTACAGACTCAGTAGTGGTATTACTGGATCAAAGGGATCACAGTTTTATCGCAGTTTAGGTATAGTTCTGAATTATCCTCCAGAATGGTTGGATCAGTTCACAACTCCACCAACAATGCAATAGTGTCCCAATTTTGCCACATCTCCTCCAACATTTACCACATTCCTCTATTGCCATATTGGCCAATCTGATTGGTGTGAGGTGGTACCTTAGCATTGCTTTAATTTGCATTCCTCTAATCAAGAGGGATTTAGAACATTTTTTGATATGGTTATTGATGGCTTTGATCTGAAAGTTGCTTGTTCATATCTTTTGAACGTTTGTCAATTTGGGAATAGCTTGTTAGTACCAGATATTGTGAAGTAGTATTATGTAACAAGAAGAGCCCTAGATTTGAATAGAGTAGTTCTACTTTTGACTTTTACTAGTAGTATTATGGAATCTCTCCAAACCTTGCTTTCTTTTTTCTAAAATGCAAAATATCCATAAAGAATTTCAGACCAAATTGTCATCATCCGGGATAACAGAGCCTCTGACATTTGATTTGGATATTCTTTTTAAGAAAGTAAAAGATGCTGAAGAAAAAAAAATATAGAGAAAATGCATTGAAGCTAGACATGTGATTTCCACATGGAGGAAATCTTTATTGGAGACATTATAATTTTGAGATTATCAAGGAATAGATTCTCAGGATATTTGAAATATAATAGTTTACCAAAATTTGCCAAAGAAATTTGTGTAGGCCCTATTATTAAAACAAACAGAGGTTAGAAGAATAATAACTGGACATATATACCCACTTTCTCACCTCTACAAAGTTTTTATAAGACTAGTCTATATATATTTCAAGAGATTCTTTGATCTGGTTATGAGAAGTAAACAAGTATGTTAAATCAGTTCCTTATAGTCATATTTTGCTGAAAAGTTCAAGATTATCAAAATTTTACAGTGATATTATAATATGTAGACTATGGTATCTTCATTTTTCTTAAGAGTAAGTGCATTTCTATTGAAAACACTAGAAAGTATAGGCATAGAAGGACTATTCCTCAAAATAATAAACAGTACCTATTTAAAGCCATCAGGAACTATCATCTGCAATGGAGAAAAGTTAGAAACCTTCCCAATAAGATCAGGAGTGAAGCAAGGATGCCCATTATCACCTCTGTTATTTAATGTTGTACTAGAAATACTAGCAGCAGCAATTAGAAAAGAAAAAGAAATTGAAGGGATTAAAGTAGGCAGTGAGGAAACTAAACTATCACTCTTTGCAGATGATATAATGGTATACTTAAAGAATCCTAGAAAATCAACTAAAAGACTAGTGGAAATAATTATCAACCTTAGCAAAGTTACAGAGTACAAGATAAACCCACACGCATCATCAGCATTTCTATATATTATCAACAAAATTCAGCAATAGGAGTTAGAAAGAGAAACTCCATTTAAAATCAGTCTAGAGGAAGCAGTAGGGTAGCTCAGTGGATTGAGAGCCAGGCCTAGAGATGGGAGGTCCTATGTTCAAATCTGGCTTCACACACTTCCCAGCTGTGTGACCTTGGGCAAGTCACTTAACCCCCATTGTCTACCCTTACCACTGTTCTGCTTTGGAGCCAATACACAGTATTGACTCCAAGATGGAAGGTAAGGTTTGTTTTTTGTTTTTTTTTTAAATAATAAATAAATAAATAAATAAATAAGATAAAATCACTCTAGACCAGTGATGGGCAAACTACAGCCCGGGAGCCAGATGTAGGTCCCCTGAAATGTTCTATCCAGCTGGGCAACATTATTCCTAATCTGATGAATACAATGAGTAGGATACAATACAATGAAACTTCAAAAGAGTTGCCTTAGAATCAGACTGACAGATTAGCATTTCCTTTCCTTTGGCCTCCTCTTTAAAAAGTTTGCTCATCACTGCTCTAGACAATATAAAATATTTAGGAATTTACCAAGATAAAACAGGAATTACATGAACATGACTAAACATTTTTCACACAATTAAAAACTAGATCTAAATAATTGGAAAAACATTAATTGCTAATATAATAAAAATGACAATCCTACCCAAATTAATCTATTTACTCAGTGCCACATCTGTCAAACTACCAAAAAACTTTTTTATAGAATTAGAAAAAAATTATAAAAAAAGTTTATCTGGAACAACAAGAGATGAAGAATATCAAGGGAAATAATGAAAAAAAATGTGAAAGATGGGGGCCTAGCGCCCAGTCTTAAACTGTACTATAAAGCAGTGGTCATCAAAGCAACATGGTACTGCTTAAGAGGCAGAAGAGAAGATCAGTGGAATAGATTTGGGATAAATGACCTCAGCAAGATAGTGTTTGTTAAACCCAAAGATCCCAGCTTTTGAGACAAGAACTCACTATTTGACAAAACTGCTGGGAAAATTGGAAAACAGTATGGGAAAGATAAGGTTTAGATCAACATCTTACACCCTATACCAAGATAAATTCAAAGTGGATAAATGACTTAAATATAAAGAGTGAAATTATAAATAAATTAAGTGAACATAGAATAATGTACCTGTCAGATCTCTGGGAAAGAAAGGAAATTAAGACCAACCAAGAGATAGAGAACATTGCAAAAATGTAAAATGAATGACTTTTATTATATAAAATTTAAAAGTTTTTGTACAAACAAAATTAATGCAACCAAAATTAGAAGGAAAGCAACAAACTGGGAGAACATTTTTATAACTTAGCTCTCTGACAAACTTTAACATCCCAAATATATAAGGAACTAAGTCAAATTTACAAAAAATCAAGCCATTCCCCAATTGACAAATGGTCAAAAGACATGAATAGACAATTTTCACATGGTGAATTCAAAGCTATCAATAAGCACATGAAAAAGTGTTCTAAATCCCTGATTAGAGAAATGCAAATTAAAATAATTCTGAGGTACCACCTTACACCTAGCAGACTGATCAATATGGCAGCAAGGGAAAGTAATAAATGTTGGAGGGGATGTGGCAGAATTGAGATACTAATACCCTGCTAGTGGAGTTATGATTTGGTCCAACCATTCTGGAGAGCAATTTGGAATTAGGCTCAAAGGGCTTTAAAAGACTGCCTGCCCTTTGATCCAGCCATAGCACTGCTGGGTTTGTACCCCAAAGAGATAATGGGGAAAAATATGTGTACCAAAATATTCATAGCCCTGCTCTTTGTAGTGGCAAAAAACTGGAAAATGAGGGGGTGTCCATTGATTGGGGAATGACTGAACAAATTGTGGTATCTGATTGTGATGGAATATTATTGTGCTGAAAGGAATAATGAACTGGAGGAATTCCATGTGAACTGGAACAACTTCCAGGAATTGATGTAGAGTGAAAGGAGCAGAGTCAGAAGAAATTTGTACACAAAGACAGACACACTGTGGCACAATCGAATGTAATGGACTTCTGTACTAGCAGCAATGCAATGATCCAGAACAATTCTTGGAGACTTATGAAAAAGAGTGCTATCCACATCCAGAGAAAGAACTTTGGAAGTACAAACAGAAGAAAAACATGATCAATCATATGGTTCAATGGGGATGTGATTAGGATTTTGGCATTAAAAGATCACTCTGCTGCAAATATGAATAACACAGAAATAAGTTTTGAACAATGATACATGTATAACCTAGTGGAATTGCTTGGGGAGGGAAGAGGGGCAGGGAAAATCATGAATCATGTGACCATGGAAAAATATTCTAAATAAAAAAGAATTTAAATTCTGGGGTTAAAAAGAGTAAGCGCATTGCTACTTGAAATACTTTGTCATCTATATTAAATAAAGCCTTCAAAGTATTTTTATGAAGAATAAAAAATTGCATATCATTTAATACAGTACATTTTACTTTTCATGGAAATAAGTCCAAATGCTATTTCTGGAATTAATTTAGAAAAAGAACTTGATATTCTACATTATGCTCAATTATGTTTCCCTTAATAATTTTTAGTGGTCTTTACCTACTACTTACTTTAGGCTTCAAATCCTTGCAACTTTTATAGAAACATACCTTTTAGATGTACAGATTTTATTCATGGAACATTGAATACATTTCTTCTTAAACATTTTCATGAGAAATTATTTGTAATCTCATTTGTCATAATTTTCTATAAATTCTTAATACAGTGACAAATTTTCCTTGTAGGAACATATCCTATCCATCAACTTGGGAAGAATTCTCTAAATAAAATGTCCTTAGAACCTTAGATTAATGCTTTTTAGTTTAGCATTTTTATTAGTGGTCTTGTAAAAGCAAAAATAATATCAATAGAGAAGAGCTTAATCCTTGCCATGCATGGATGAGTGGAAGAATCTGAGGAGAATGTCATTGGCTTGGAGAAGAGAAGATTGTGGGTGGAGTGGTATTAGCTAACTGCAAGTTTTTTGAAGGTTATCATTTATAAAAGGGATTGAACTCAATTGAATCACAGATTTAGAGTTGGAAGGGTCTTTAAAAATCATCCAGATCATTTATAAATAAGAAAGCTAAGACAGAGAACTTGTGACTTGCCCATTGTCACATAGGTAGTAACTGTAAGATGTAGACCTTGAACCCAAGTCTTCTGACCACAGAGAGAAGGACCAAGAACAATGAATGGAAGCTGCATAGAAGAGTCAAATTTAGACTTGATGGCAGGGAAAGAAAAAACTTTCTAGTAAGTTTAGAATAGGCTTCCTAGGAGGTATTGGATTCCTTTTCACTGAGGGCCTTCAAATATTGGCTCCATGACGACTTGGAGATTTTATTATAATGGGAATAATTTTTTGTTATGGTTTGGACTAGGTGGCTACTGAAGGAGTAGGAGATAGGTTGTTTTAGAAATTCATTTTTGGATATGTTGATGTTGAGGTGTTTGTGAGTCATTTAGGGGTAAGAGATCCATAATGGGTATTCAGGAGGTCTTCTAAGAGGCCATTGATGGAACTATATAGATTTGAGAGTCATTTCTATAGAACTGAGCATTGAAAACCAGGAAACTAGATGACATCATTACCAGAGACTGTAGAGAGAGAACAGGCCAAATGTAGAATCTTAGGAGATTCCCATATATTCGTAGTAAGAACAGAATGAGAGGACAACAAAAGAGTCCAAGGAGTCATCAGAATGGTAGAAAAAAAATTATTCTCTTGTACAATTTAACCCAAACTGAAGGAATGGAAGCTACCAAGGAGGCAGTGACAATTTATTAGAAAAGTTGAGGAAGAATAAAGCAGAAAGCAGAGCATCATATTTGGTGACAAGGTGATATTAGTGCCATTGAAGAAAGTTAGGTTCAGGATGGAATGAATAGGGATTGTAAAGGGTAGCAGAGTAAATAGGTGGGGAGGGGAGGGTATTTTTTTTGTTAACATGTGAAAAGAGAGGGAAGAATAGCTCAAGTGAATGATAGGGTCAAAGGAAGGTTTGTGCTATTTGTTAGTTTTTAACTTACAAGAACTAAGCTTGCACACTCTCTTCTCTAGGAAAGAGAAAAATCCAAATCTGAAAAATGAGGGAGTTTAATTTAGTTGATGACTTCTTAGTTATAACTCTTACAATCCTAGATATGTTCCCCTGCTCATCTCTCATGATTTCTTTCCCCCTTGGGACTACTGTCTAAAGGGCTTATTTCTATAGCTTGTCACATAGCCTTCATAGCAATCACCCTTTGACTTTTAAATTGGAGGGACCAAGGAAGGGGATTTAGAGGCCACAGAATATCATGTGATCAGGTGTATTTTCAGCTCCAGTACACACTTTCTTTGATATACTCTTTAGAATCTACAACAATTTTTTGGTATAGGTTTCCACTGAAGCCCACCATATTTGGTTTCATTTGTATAGCCATTAATCACTTCTTGAGATTTGATAGCTTTTATTTATGTTTCATGATACTGGTTTAGCCCTGTTGCCATAGGTTCTTTAAGAAGCCTATTAACAACTTATCATATGACCCTCTCTTAATTGTACTCTTCCAGACCTGCAAAATATAATTTAGCCAAGGAAAACTATAACCCTTTACAGCTTAAATTTGAAACTGAATTATGAAATATTTTGTAGTACCAGTGTTCTTCATGATAGACTTTAGAATGAAAATGCAAATTATTTTTAGTGCAATAGTTCAATTTATGAACAACACATTTCTTTCAAAACCCTTACCTTCTATGTGTTAGAATCTATGCTGTATTGGTTCCAGGGCAGAAGAGCAGTAAAAGCTAGAAATGGGAAGTAAGTGACTTTCCCAGGGTCACATACCTAGTAAGTATCTGATGCCAAATTTGAACCCGGTACCTTTGTCTCTGGGCCTGAATCTCAATCCACTGAGCTACCTAGCTGACCTCTAAATAATATATGTTAGAATAAAATATAGAATGTTAATCTGAAAAGGGAAAGTTGGGTAATAGATAATAGTCTGAATAGCTAAATAAATACTGTCTCTTGAGAGTGGCATCAAAGGATGTGTTTGAGGAGGGCGTTGTTTTCTGTGAAAATAAATGCCATACTTAGCAAAATATTCTCATTTTCTTGGACATAGCTTTTTACAGATATTTCATTTGGCAATCTATGCAAACTATTTTAATATTCAAAATAAACTCTTGATATTTTCACACTTAAAACCACTTCTTTGGAGTTCCATAATTCTTCTCTCAACCATATAGTATGCACCAAATTTATGTATACTTGATTTTGTTTAAATCTGTTTTTGCCTTATGTTATACTATATATCTGTCATATATGCCCTATGTCTTCATCTGTTTAGATCAAAGAGTACCATTCTTTGAATTTATCCTTGTGTGGAAACTTTCCTAATACCTTTGGTCTTTTAGCTGCCCCTCTTTAGCCTTTTTTTTTCCTCTGACACATCGTGGGATTTAATCGTGTTTAATGATTGATTAATAGATGGATTGAATTGATCCATCCAAATGTTTATTTAGCAGTGCACTGTACTAGATGCTCTAGATAGAAAAAATAAAAACTAGTATTTACCCCGAGGTTACATTTTTATGCAACATGTGAATAATTAGTTAGGTACTGGATAATTTGGGTAGTTAGGGTAAGACTTCTCATTTTGTTTGTTCTATTTCCTCTTACAAGATTGAGCTTAGTGTTTCAGCCTGTCAGGAACTTCTTGATCTTGATTATGACTTCCAATGTTTTAGTTACTCATTCTAGTTTTATGTCACCTGCAAATTTAATCAGCTTATCTTTGCCTTTGCCTAAGTCCATGTTAAAAATGTTAAGCAACAAGGTCCTTGGGGGGCGGGGGACTCCATTGGAATATTCTAGTAGAATCATTAATGACTTTCATTTGGACTGTTCACTTAATTCTAAATCTATTTAATAATAATTGCCTGGCCTACATTTCTCAAGCCTTTGCACAAAAAAATTGTCAAGTGTTTTAGAAAAATTGAGGCAAAGAATACCTACTTTTTTCTCTTTATCTACTGATTAAATCATCCTGTCAAAACTCCAGAAAGGTTGGTCTAGCAGGAAAAAATCTTGATGCAGCCATCTGACCTTTTGTAATTATTTCTTTTTCTACATATTTTCTAAGCATCCCAATAATAACTTTTGGAAACTTTCCAGATATTGAAATCAAGTTCTCTGACCTTTGTTTTCTGGGTTCCATTCCATTCCCTGTTTTGGAAATTGGGACAGTAACTAATTGTGCCCTGCCAAGCCTTGGCCTTGGATCACTCCCACCATTTGCTGCCTTTGTTCCTATACATGTACCATTGAACCAAAGTAGAAAAAAATGCAAATTTTCTTCACTAAAAACTTAAGTTAACATAACTTCAACTGGATCCTCACTACTCGTTGGCAATTCTTCTAGAACTCTCTAATTAACCTATTATCCTACTCAACACAGCAGCTCTTCCAAGCTTTTGCATCCCTTTTCAAATGTTTCATTGCTCTTCTTTCCCCAACATTCATAGCTGAGAGCCTTGCCTAGTATTTCTTGAAAAAATTTAAGCCATTTACTAAGAGCTCCTCTCTTCCTTCCTCATCTCATCACTCATATGCATTCTGCCACTGTCTCCTGTTTCACTCCTGTCTTCAAGGAGATGGCTCTTCTCTTTTGCAAATTTTGGTATATGGTATATATATATATATATATATATATATATATATATAATAGCAAATCTTTCTGTCTACATAATGAAACCATTATGTCACCTTTTGCTGATTGCCTCCTTTGTCATCCTTCTCCCTTCACTTACCTTTAATCTCTCATTTTCTATTGTCTCCTTACATATGACCTACAAACAGGCTCTTGTCTCCCTCATCCTAAAAAAACCCAAAAAATCTCATTGACTCAACATTCCTGCTAACTACCATCCTATATTTCTTCTACCCTTAGTTGCTAAAGTACTTGAGAAGACAATAGTAGGTGCTTCCACTTCCTTTCCTTTCATTCTTTCCTTAACTCTCTACAGATGGGCTTCTGACATTCAAATGAAGTTCCTTTCTCAAAAATTACTAATAGTCTCTTAATTGCCAAATTCATTGACCTTTTAACTCACTCCATAGCCCTTTTGACCTCTCTGCAGTCTTTGAAACTGTAGATCTGCTTCTTCTCCTTGATATTCAGTTCTCTCTAGTTTGGGGGATACCACTCCCCTGCTTCTTCTCTCTGATGTTTCTTCTTAGACTTTTTTGCTGTAGCTTAATCTAGGCCATGCCCACTAACTATGTGTGTCCCTACAAAGGTTCTGTCCTCCTTCCTTTTTACTTCTCCCTTTATACTATTTTATTTGGTCATCTCGTCAACACTTAAATTATTATCTCTCTGCTGATGATTTTCAAATCTACTTCATTAGCTCTAATCCATCTGCTTATCTCCTGTCTCTCATTTGTAACTGTCTATTAGATTCCTTGAACTGGATGCCTTGTAGACATCTTGAACTCAACATCTCCAAAATTCAACTTGCTATTTACCACCTAAACTTTTGTCCCTTCCAAATTTAGCTATTACTGTCAAGGGCACCATTCTCTTCCCAGTCCTCCAGGTTTGCCATCTAGGTGTCATCCCAACTCCTCACTACCTCCATTTCCAATCTGTTCTCAGGTCTGCCAGTTCACCTTTCAACATCTCTTGTGAATATGCCCCTTCTCCTTTCTGATACTGTTATCACCACCCAGTTCCAGGCTTTTATCACATCATGCCTGGAATGTTGCAATAGCAGGCTGGTTGTTCTGCCTGGCACAAGCCATAAATCACTCTCCATTTCATCTTCCATTCTGCTGCCAAAGTAATCTTCCTAAAGGCTATGGCAGATAATGCCACACCTCTACTCAATAAACCTAAGTGCTTCCCTTTCACTCCACAGATTAACTATAAAATTCTCTATTTAATGTTTAAACCTCTTCATAACCTATTCTACCCCACTTTTCTGATCTTCTTCCATCCCCTCACATATTTTTTTGAAAAATAAGTTTTATTGGTGCATTTTTGGTTTTATATCAAAGTCATTTTTGTGGAACTGACCTATCATCTTTCCCAGTTTAAGTTATCCTTAGTGCCAAACAAAAACAATTAAGCTGAAGCACCAAAATGATAGCATTCTACTCTAGTAGTTTCCCATGTCTTGACTATGAAGAAGCAGGTAGCTTCCATCTGTTCTCTGGGGCTATTATTGATTTTTATTATTCCGAGTTTGACTTCCTTTTAATGATCTTTCTATTTGTCTCAGTGTATATTGATTGTCCTTATATTTCTGCTTAATATGTCCTCTGTCAGTTGCTACAACTAATATTCCCAAGCATTCCTCATATTCGTCATTTCTTACTGCACAAAAAGTATTCCATTAATTCATATACCTGCTTTGGTATATGATATCTACTTGATATGTTACATATATGGGTATATATATTTATTTGATGGATACCTATTTTGTCTTTCTTTTTCCTTTCCAAATATTACTTTCCGTGGCAGAGAACACTGTCAAGCAGTTCTATCTCTGTGTATCATCATACCATCCAACCCAAGTACCAGATCTCTCCCTTCTTTGTTTTATTGATTTATTTCTTTATATAGCTTAAAATGTTTTTTCTTGACCTTAGTTTCCCAGGCCAGACTGGGCTCTTAATGATTTTTTGTTAATGCTGACTCTATACAATTCTCTGCTACATTTTTGTGTTCATCCTTTTCTTACTTGATCTTTTTTCCATCTTTTATACATGTCTTTCAAGAATGTAAGATGGTTGATAAGTTCCCTATCTATCCAATTTGGTTTCTTTAGACAACTTATGTTTTAAAAAAATCTTTTAATAAATATTATTTCTTTTTATTAGGAATTTTGTTAATTAGATCTTTTCATCCCACCTTATCTGATTACTTTAAAATTTTGATTTATGTGAGCCTACATACTTATTCTCTGAATCTATACAGAAACCAAGGTAGGGTTATTGGGGATTTGCAAAAGGATAACTACCTTCTAGGGGATAAGGTCATACTTTGTCTCTGAGGTGACTTTTCAGCCCACAGTCTCCTGCCAGATTGTATCACATGATTTCCTCAACTAGCTCCAAATCTCTAGACTTTTTATTATGAGTATTAAAAGTTGATGTTGAAATAAGAAAAAAATTTTAATTAATTTTTTTCTGTTGCGATTTCAATTGATTCATGGGGTTAAGGCTTCCTGGTCAATTCTTCTGCCTTTACCATCCAGTGGATAGTCTGTAGCTTTAATATTTTATCCTGCTGACTTGCCATTGTTTTATGGAGACTAAAGTTACGTATGCCCAAACTAAAATGCTACATCTTTTCTGTAACTAAGCTGTAGCCTTGCTGTAATTAAATAAACCTCCTTTTCCTACTGTTAGGTGTCTTATTTTATTACAACTCAGTCTGAACCACAAGATTAGCCTGAATCTGGTCCAGCATACTATGGTGATAGTAAGTGGTTGGAATGGAATGCCATAATAGTTCACATTGTGTTTGAAGTAGGTCTTTGGAGATGGCTAGATATAGCAGCATAGAACTCTGTAGCAAGGGCCATTCTGGTAGCATATGTAAGGTCTTTTCAATGCTAAATGAGGTTAATAGGAGTAAAAGTAATAACATATTTATATGAATATGTGACAGGTACACATTTTACAGTTATATCATTTTATCATCATAGCTACCCAAGAGGAAAGTACTATTATTATCCCCATTTTACAGATGAGTAAACTGATACAACAGAGGTTAAACGATTTGCCCAGGGCCACCAGCTAGTAAGTATCTGAGGCTGGATTTGAATTCAGGTCGTCCTGACTCCAGACCTGGTGCTCTATCCACTGCACCACTTAGCTGCCATTCAATAGTATATTCTATAGTTACTTTTAACCATTCCAGAGAAGCAGGTTTTCCAGCACAAGAAAACTGAAAAAGTGTCCTACCCTATATGGATACTGGTAGATGTATCTTCTAAGATGTTCTTGAGACCTTAGGGTCTCATAGATATTGAATGGATTTTTAAAAATCTTTTTCCCTTAAGAGTAATTGTGCCTGTGGGAAAATGTCTTCAAAAGCAAAGAAGTAGAAAGTAGGGAAGCCTATTATTTGGGGAATGGCTGAGCAAAGTATGATACATGAATGTAATGCATTGCTATTGTTTTATAAGAAGGGGAAGGAAGTTTGATGAGTAAGAGAATAAAGAGCCAGACCTCAAACACTTCCTAGTTGTGTGATCTTGGGCAAGTCGTATAATTCCCATTGCCTAGTCTTTTGCCTTCAAATGAATACTAAGATGAAAAGAAAGAGTTTGAAAGAAAAAGGAATAGGTTGAGCAAAACCTGGTAAAATTTGTATAAATTGATGCAGAGTGAAACAAGTAGGACCAGCAGAACAATTTATTCCATAACAACTCTATAAAGACAAAAATCTTTGGAAGACTTAAGAACCCTCATTAATGCAATGACTAGCTACCATTCCAGAGAACTGATAATGGTATGATGTCTACCTCCCATCAGAAAAGAGATAGATTTATGATGTCAAATTAATGTCTAAAATTAAAACATGGACAGTATATGTATTTGATTTTATATATATGTGTATATATACACATTTCCTATAAAGATTTTTTTAATTGAAAGAGAGGGACAGAAAACCAACACTCATTATTTAGAAAAAAAATTTTTAATCCTCAGAATGTCAACTCTCTGCCTAAAACTGAATTTACCCTGAAGGGGATTACTACTTATGGCTTTGTTTGAACCTTTTGAAATCTTCTTTCCCCAGATCTGGGGCTATGTAGGATCCTAGATTTAGAGCTGAACAGCATCTCAGAATTCATCTAGTCCAACACTTCATTTTATAGATGAGGCTACTAAGGCTCAAAGAATAAAAGGTCCAAGGTGAAATGAATGGTTAAGATGTTCAAATACAAGTTCTTTGATTTCTAGAGTTAGCATTCTTTCCACTATCCCACACTGTTTTCTTGTTCCACTATTCCTAAATTCCCTTTCCTTTATCATAAACTTGACCATGGAATGGTTCTTCCTCCACAAGGTGACTATAATTTCCATGCCAAACAACCAGTTCATCCCTATGGGTGACATACAGAAGTAAAACATGGCTAAGATCCTAATAATTTAGTTTGGGTTTTTTCCTCTAGATGCACTACCTGATGCCTGCCTCCTCCTCTCCCCATTCCGCTTCTCTGCCTCCCTCCTCGTTTATCCCAGCACACGGAACAATTTTAGAGTTATTTGCAAAATTGAATACTTCATTGAATATTACCTCTATCAGATCATTTATTAAAATATTCTTCAGGGGCACCTGGGTGGCTCAGTGAATTGAGAGTCAGACCTAGAGACAGGAGGTCCTATATTCAAATCTGGCCTCAGTCACTTCCCAGCTGCGTGACCCTGGGCAAGTCACTTGACTCCCATTGCCTAGCCTTTAGCACTCTTCTGCCTTGGCGCCAATACACAGTATTGAGTCCAACATGGAAGGTAAGGGTTTTTAAATATATATACATATATATTCTGCAGGAGTATTTCTATGGTATTTCTTCTTAGTGTGTAGTTTTTATTCTCTTCACTTCCAGCTTAGACTTTGTGCTAAACCTTCCATCACTCTTACATGGTATGGTAATATCCTGTTTAATATTAATCTTGATTTCCTTGCCTTCTTCCACTTGCTGATCCCTCCCCAGTGTTTCTGTGGTCAGAGAATCTGGCAGGTTTCTGGTTTCCTCTGGAACATCAGAATTCTAAGGTCTTCAGGTCATTCCTCAATATCTCAGGTCAGTGCTATTGATATCCTAACTGATTCAAGTATCCTGGTCAAAACATTACTGACTTCTGGCCCCCATCTTTTCAGAACACTCTGGTTTCCAATTAACTTGGTGCTTCTTTATGAGAGAACTTTGCTTTCTGTTCACTAGTCATAGTGATCTTTGGGACTATTTAGAGCATTTGGGGTCAGAGCACCGGGGACTTTTACAAGCCCTGCCTATTCTAGACCTTCTTGGTCAAGCCACTAGGAATCACTCCCACCCCATTTTCCTCTTCAGTGAATCCTCAGTCAGAAATCTTGGAGCCTAAACACTGGAAATTCCATCTATAGGCACTTTGGGCTTCCTACCCTGAGGGACAGAGCACTACAGCTTTTGGGTGCCTTAGTTCTTCATAGAGCTGTCAAATTTCAAGTTTATTTACCTGTTATTTCTGCTAGTTTCCATAAAGGAGAGAAGCCCTGGGTGGTTTTTGCGTGAATTCTGTGGCATCCAGGGCTCAGTGATTAAGCTTACTATTGTTTCTCTTTTTTTAAAAAAATCATTATTTGATCTAATACTCTTTTTACATTTTTGTTTGAGTGTATTATGTGAGAGCTATTCTGTAGACCCTTTCCTTTACCATCTTTTCCAAGAGTTCAGTGTATTTAAATTAGTAAAAATAAGTGACTGTATCAGCCTTTGTGCCAGGCCATTTCAAATACAAGTTCTTATCCTTCTTTTAATTCATGTTGTTCCTTAAAAGATCTCACTAGTTTAGAACCTATAAAGACATTAGGGATCTTTTCATTATTTTTGCCCTGCAGATTTGTGGTCAACCAGTTGTGATCATTACTATATTCTAGATAAAGCAGACAAGTGTATAGAATGATGACAACTGGACAATATACAAAATTAACAAAGCATCCATATCAAATTGGTGATGTAAATGGCACCATGTCATTGTGAATAGAAAAAAATAATTTAAAAAATATCTACTGAGATTTGAAAAGTAAAATTCAAGGTCACAGACAAAAATTTGCCAGTTGCCAGTATATGATTTTCTGAAGAGAATACAAATTATTTCAAGGCTACTGCAGGCTTTAATAGAATTTCTACTGCTAGAAATTTCCTCATTGATTTTTCTTAATCACCTTATGCTCTGAAATATAATTTTCCATTGATATGTTTGTCATAAATAATTATAGATTTGGTTTTTGGTCATACGTAATCAAGCTTATCTTAAAATCAGGATACTGTAGATAATTTTGTGACCCTCTGTTCTATAACTTTGTAATACTCACTAAACGATAACATGTTGAAATTTTCATTCATTTGTTTTCATTTTACCTGCCATATGCATCACTGAATAGCCCTTAATAATTATATTATGTAATCATATAATAAGGAAAAGAACCAGATGATGAGTTTTTACTTTAACCTTTATAATCTTATATGCTCAAATTCTATTTAAATTCTCATTTTTTCAGATCAAATAATTCATTTAGCTCTTTCTTATCATAGGCTCATCATACCTGCAATGACCTTTTGTCTTTACTTGGGCCTTTTAAATTCTAGTCACATTAAAATAGAAAAAGACCAAATTTTACCTTCATCAGAACACACTGGTAATCAAAGTAATGGAATTATTAATAGCACATAGTCTCTTTTAAGTAGATACGCCTTTTATTTTTTCTACTTGAATAGCAAACTGAAATGAAGTTTGTTGGTCTTCCACAGTGATTTCCAATTTTCCCCTTAAGTGACCATAAATTTATTGCTCATAGAATCCTAATTCTAGAACTGAAAGGTAACTAAGAGACATATGGCCAAAACTTCTCAAACCAGTCAGATACCATTTCCTATTGAATTGATTCACAATGAATTAGATTCTGAATGTTTGGTTGTTATTTTTAGAAATAATCCCAGAAAATATGAATATTTATATATAATATCACTATTGGTATGAATTAGTTCCTGTGTTAGCAACTTTTCAGTGGCTGTTAAGGTCACTTCTATGTGACCTATTGAATTGTCCTTAATATTGTTTGCTTCCTTGTAATGAGGAGCCATGGTCCTATTTTTTGACCAGATAAGGAAGATTCAGAACCATAGAGGCAGTATACTATAATAGATGAGACTTGAAAGCATTATCCAAGGTCACAGAAATGTGTGAATATATATACAAATATATGAGACTTCATAATGACCCCATTTTCCAAGAGTCAGACTGGCCACATTTCCCTTGAAAGGTAGAGATATTCTTGTTCTCTGCCATCTTCAGCTTGAATCCTCTCTGTGTTCTCAGGGTTACCGACTAGTAACTAGTGCTGCCATTCCATTTAACATCTGGTATCTTTAATAAAGGGATACTTATTTCAAAGATATCGCAAGAACAAAATACATACTTTCCCAAGAACTCTCCTTGGTCTGGTATGGTAGGCTTAACATATTGTTGAGTTTCTACATGACCATTTGCCCCACCAAGTTCATATCAAAAGACATCATCGCTGCTAGATGGGTCCTCGTTTCAATCCTTGCTCATATGGGTTCAGAAAATTACTTCTGAAGATTGCTCCTTGTTCCTCAAGGTACTTATGTTACTCTGGCTGTAAGGATTAGAACCCAAGTTCTCTAACACCAGGTTGCTAAAATAGCCACATGATGACCTTTCAAACTCATGAAATACCAAAACTTTTCTCTCTTTGCTAAGAGTGGGGAAAAAAAAGAAATGAAAAAGTCGAGAGGCTAAGGACCAAAGCCATTTCTCATGGGCCAAATGGCTTCAGAGAGGAAAAGGACCCTAAGGCCATGTCCTTTACTTACCAAATGCCAGGATACAGAATTATTGAGCTTCTCCAGAGAAGAGCCTAGCAGAATGATCAAAGCTGGCAGTCCCTTTTGTGCCAACAAAGCTAAGGAGCCTGTCATTCACTGTGGTTCAGTCAGGCAGAGCCAGCAACAGGATGCACATGTATGTTCCATAATCTCCTCATGATCCTTCTGTTGCATGCCATCATGAATCTCTCAGAAGCAGCATCTCACTTTCCTCTACTTGAAAAGGTCATATCAATTGAACCAATTCATGAGGGTTTGAGTGTGAAGCAGACTCTCATTTTACACATGAATAGGCACACAGATATTACACATGTGTGTACATACATGTCCACAGTCAATTCTCATCATTCTTAGTAGTTAATGTTTAATAAAATCTCCACAAACACTGTATGAGCAAATACTGAACCATTTCTCAAAGGAAGAGAGAGAGTATGGAATTAGATTCATGGAAGACTTTGGTCACAATATTTTTGTAAGTGATCAATAAATAATCTTAATTTATTTTATTTTAAATATTTAAATATTTAAAGAAACTTTATTCTGTATTTCTTACAAATATAAGAGCTTCTTTTTCCTTTTTCTGTATGTACTATGTTCTTGATTCATTAACCAACAGCACTATCTCTCCTGTCTAAATGAAGTTTTTCTGACACATGTATTTTCTCCATAAAGTGCATCACAATCTTTTTTGCACTTGGTAGGAATGTGAGACAGCTCTTTAGCACCATGTTTGGGAGCCATTAAACAATGAAATCACCAACACAAAGCACCTATATGTGGAAAAAATGGCACTAATTAGATCATGAAAAGAATTCTTATTTGCAAAAAAGAAGAATTTAAAAAATTAAAATTGATGAATTAAGAAGGCAGCGTTACTTTGTTCAGCCTCACCTCAGGAGGAGGACAACTCAGAGTGTTCACTTCTCTGTCCATGTCTGCAAATAACTGCAAAATTGCCGCATGTATTCATTGTGATATAACAAGTAAATTTTGGTGAATTCAAACATGTAGAATCTGAGAATAGTGAGATTTGACTGTATGTATACATATAGATATATTAACATATATACACACATACATATATATGCACGTGTACATATACACACATATACATGTAATGGAAACTTGCTTGGAGGATGCCCGGAATCACCTCTTCTAGAGGTACCCTATTTCCCTGCATTCCCCAAAGCACCGTTCAGTTGCCCATGTAGCCAGAACCTGTTCTAGCGGCTTTAAAATTGCCAGCCTCGGACAATCTTGCTCTTTTCCCCTGCGTGTTCTTTCCTGATGCATTCAGAGTAAAGATCATATACAGTTTATCCACAGGGTGGGTGCCAAGAATTGAACTGGGAAGAGGGTTACTTTCTTCCCCTCTATCCTTTTATGAGTGACTCTGAGAAATGGGCCAGGACATGTTTATTTCCAGTGTGAATGTGGGAGTTCTCACCATGCTGACTAAAAAGCCATTCTAGAAGGGAATCCTTGAAAAGTCAGACTTTGGGCTTAGACTTTGGGTCTATACTCTAAGGAACTAAGCTAAGATATAAACTTAAGCCCTTTTACTTCCTCAGAGACTGCAGTGGTATAGAAGCCCTGCACGGTGGGAAGTAAGTTTGCATATTTGTGAGTATAACTTTGAAGTTAATATTTCTTTATAAAACTAATCCAATTGTTAGGCCCCCAACACAAATGAGGGGCTGCAGCCTATGACAAAAGACTTGGAAACTCCCCCAGACTCCCATCTCCTGAGGGGTACTAAAGAACTCTAAAAGAGGGGTGAAGTATCACATCCTCTCCTTGAGGGGGAATGATAGCTTTACATACATACTTACATGTGTACATACATACACTGTACCAATACATACACACATGAGACTTGAAAACAAAAGAAAATATGACCCAAGCCTACATCAGATAGTTGGCATAGAACCCAACTGTCGTAATTTTGAGTTTCTCTAGTGTTATCTGTAAATGCATGTGTTTCTTCTTTGTAAATCAACAGAAGTCTCAAATCAGAAGTTTGCGATGATGCTCAATGACACTTGTAAATGTTTTAAATAGACGATAGTACCAGATTAGAGAACCGAATCATGTCTTATCAGCTGGAAATACGACTGTCATTTACATTTAAGTAGAATCAGATTACGAAGGCAATGGACTATTCAGAAAAGAAACATTATTATCATCATCATTTTAGGGGGCAGATTGTCAAATGGTTTGAGAGGCAGAGATATATTACAAATTCATGTAAGTATGTGAAAGAATCTTATTAAGAAAGGACACAATTAAAAACGCATTCATGTGTTTGTATTAAACCTCTAGGCAGCAGATACAATAATTAATGTTCCCCTAGTATAAATATTTTGTTTATAATTTTCTTCCTTTTCTATGTTTCTAAAATCATCTTTGTACAAGACCATAACTATGTGTTTATGGTTTTGAATGGCATTCCTTGTATTTTGGATCAATTATGGCCTAGGAAATGAAGTGGACTATAACCTTATGAGAGGTAAAGAAGTGTTAATATTCAATAAGGGTTGAGTTACCTGACATGAGGAATTTGCAGTCTCACAGAGCCATAATTAATGTTTTATTAAGTTGTGTAGACCAAGGCCCAGCCTGAATTAATCATATGTTTTCAAATATTGTTATTGAAGCTAGCATCTATCTGGTATAAGTTTTCTAAAATAGAGATTGAATATTCTTTTTTTATTATTGTCTTTTTTCTGTCTGCTCTATTTTACAGTGACATTTCTTCTTTGAGATGACTTTAGGGGGTCATTTAGTAGCTAGGTGGTACAGTAGATAGAGTGCTGAGTCTGGAGTCTGGAAGATTATTTTCCCCAAGTTCAAATCTGACTTTAAACATTTAATAGCTGTGTGACCCTGGGCAAGTCACTCAACCCTGTTTGTCTCAGTTTCCTCCTCTATAAAATGAGCTACAAAAGGAAATGGAAAACTATGACAGTATCTTTGCCAAGAAAACCACAAATAAGGTCATGAAGAGTTGAGTGAAAAATGACTGAACAACATGGGGTCCATTCATTTATTTGTTTATATCATCTTGACCTTCATGAACTTCTGTATGTAGAGAACAGAAAAGGGTCAGCATTGGAATATATGTTGTAATGACTTGTCTAAATGGGTGGAAACAGCATAGTTGGGGAGCAAAAGGGAATTTTTGCACTTTAGTTTTAGAAATACATACATTTTGGGGTAGTTAGGGGACTTGGGATTGAGAACTAGGACTTGAGATGGGTTCAAATCTAACTTCAGCTATTTTCCAGCTTTGTGACCCTGGGCAAGTCATTTAATCCCCATTGCCTAGTCCTTACTGCTTTTCTGCCCTGGAACCAATACACAATATTCATTCTAAGATGAAAAGGATTACCAAAATATATATATCTTTACTTGGGTTAGGGACTTTTGTATTATATCATCACTTGTGCATTTTGGGAAGTGCCATAAGCATAAGAGGTTTTTATAATAAATATCTTTTGAATCAAAAAACACTGATTTAAATTTTGACATTTTAGAGCTCAGGGTGTATGGAAGCAAGATTTAATTTCTTTTTTTCTCCCTGGTCTAGTCACACTAGCAATTTTTTTGTAGCAAATTAATTGTTTAGCTAATTTTGTTCCAATTTCAATTTGCGACACAGCTTTATATATCCTTTGAGACAAATTTGACAATGTCTCAAAATAAAAGCAGTCAATATTTAGTGTTCTTAATTTAGGCTAATATGGCATTGTAACTAAAACTATTGACTTTTGAGAGGCAGCAGGAATTGGTGTGTTGGAAGGGATCTTGCAGGTAGCTACCCTTTACCCTACAGAGGAAAAGGAGGCCTAAAGAGGCTGTGGCTTCCCTGAAATCAGCTACGTATTAAGTGGCAGTCAGGATTTTGGCTCAGGCCCTTTGTTTCCAAACCCAGTGCTCTGTTTAAACTATATCATACTGCTTCCCTATATCTTATTCACGTGTCTTTTTTTTCTGCCAGACCTGTGAAATCCTTCCTCATCTGGATTTTTTCAAAGCAACAAATGATAAGTTTTATAAGCCTCTTCGTTGACATTTCCAGGAATCTGTCAGAGAAGGTAAATCATGAAAGGCAGAAAAAATATCATAAATAGATTTACTCTAGATTAGATTGGGGATGAAGGGTTGGAAAGACGCAAGGAGCATAAAGTATGTATATTCTAAAAATTACTTTGAGTAGAGATTTTGGCCAATACATTTAGAGAAAATTAATATTAACCTAAGAATTATTTTTCTTCACTTATGGGCCTGCTAATAACTATAGTTATTTTCTGGGGAAAATGCTCCAAAATAAAATGTTAACATAGAAAAATGTAGAAAAAAAGCAGAGTTTCCTAAGAAGTCCTTATAATTTTAGAGTTGGAAGGTCAATTTTACGTAGGGGGAAACTGAAACCAAGAGGGATTTCATTCTATGGCTTTTGAGAATGTCATTTTATTAGTCAGGTACCTTACTGAGAACCACCATCTCAAGGAACTCTATCAAACTGGTTATTTATCAGTTAGACACAACTAGTCAGTTGGTTAAATTTTTTTCATATTAATAAGACATTTTAACTCCTCTGAACCTGTTTCCTCATTAGTAAAAAGTGTTAACTATTAATTTAATTAATTAGTAAGTACTAATTAGTGGCAAGGATTCAATTTAACCTGTTGACTGTTCTGACACAGATATAATTTTTCCATTTAGAGAAGCCTCTCCTGCTAATGGGGATGTTATTTCAGAGCATGGGGGAGAAGTATATATGAATAAGGAATAGAGATTGTTTTAAAAAAGGAATAATTTTTCATTGATACAGTACTCAAGTCCAATTTGACATTTGCAGTGTGTGTAGAAGGTTGGCCAGGTTGTAGGATGCTCCTTTGGAGGCAGATATAAAGTCACATAATATCACTCAGCCATTAAGAATCTGAAAGAAGTACTTTAAGGCTAATGGATCAATTTCTTCACAGTACTATTTGTGGGCCTCACTAGGATAGAGGCTCTTGACGAGGTAAGGAATGGGTGGACACTGGCCCTACTTTCAATGTCTTTAATAATTTGATTACTAATGGGTGCTGAAATTAGAGATCTAATTGCATCTTAACAAACTTTCATTAAATACCTACCATGTGTTTGGAACAGAGAATTAAAAGAAGAAAAAGTGAAAATCTCTGCCCTTGATTAGTTTAAATTTTTTATATTCCTATGGAATGACATCTATGCACAAGATACTGAAGTAATGGTGATATGAAAAACGTTTTTTACGATCTTTTTGTCAGAATCAATGATTTACATCGATGTTAAGTTTCTCTTCCATCATAGTTCTATAAATGTAGTCTTCAGTAGTATGATTATCAGTGGTAGAATTTATAGTGAATGATTACTAGCCATTACATTATTGTGGCAAGTATGCAGTTGAATTTAAAAGAAACAACATAATGAACATCATAGATTTTCTTTTTTAAAACATAGAATTTAAAATTTATTAAGTACCTTGAAATATAGGTTCTCAGAAACCTCAAGTCTACATTGTAATAAATATAGTATGTAAGGTTAGGTGAATTTCTAGACACTTAGATGAAATAGTCCTTAGGGCCAGTTATTAGAAGTCTTTAGGTTTGAGAAGGCTTCCAGAGAGAAACTGACAAGTTACCACTCTGTTGTTAATCAGGGTTTTATTTTAAACTAGGGCAGGTAGGAGAAGGGGAGTGGGATGATCTAACTGGGTATTAAAACTAATTCCTCCCACTAACGTCCAATAGGTTTAAATAGATGTTTACTGTACTGAATCTCTACCTACATATCCCAGCTATCTGTACTATCTCCTAACCAAAATTCCCCCCCACCCCACCCCCTTGCAGGTAATCAGAGTAAGAGGAGAGCTGGAAAATACACAGATCCACTGGGTTAACAAGGGAGATGTCTCACAAACATTTGTCCTCTGGGGTTGGCAGGAGTCCATTAGAATCACAGAAGTAGCAGGTATAGATCCAGTAAGAAGGTGGGGAGTAAGGATTTTACTCACACAGTCCACCTGTGGAGTTTAAACCAAACTTAACCACTTCCTAGAAGGTAAAAGGCTTGTAGAAGTCCACATATACTGTCTCTTCCTCCAGAGAGCAAGTCCAGCACCAACTGTCCCAGCAGAGTCACTGTCTCCAAGGTTCTGGAATTCTCTCTCTGCCTCTGCCTTGGTACTTCCTGCTTTCTCTCTGATTTCCCTATGATAACATTAATCTATTAAATCAATTGTACAAAAAAACCAAGCCATTCCCCAATTGATAAATGGGCAAGTGGCATGAATAGGCAATTTTCAGATAAAGATATCAAAACTATCAACAAACACATGAAAAAGTGTTCTAAATCTCTTATAATTAGAGAAATGCAAATCAAAACAACCCTGAGGTACCTCCTCACACCTAGCAGATTAGCTAACACGACAGCAAAGGAAAGTAATAAATGTTGGAGGGGATGTGGCAAAATTGAGACATTAATACACTACTGATGGAGTTGTAAATTGATCCAACCATTTTGGATGGCAATTTGGAACTATGCCCAAAGGGCTTTAATAGACTATCTGCCTTTTGATCCAACCATACCACTGCTGGGTTTATACCCCAAAGAGATAATAAGGAAAAAAGGAAAAAGAGTTGTACAAAAATATTTATAGCCACACTCTTTGTGGTGGCAAAAAAAACCTGGAAAATGAGGGGATGCCCTTCCATTGGGGAATGGCTGAACAAATTGTGGTTTCTGCTGGTGATGGAATTCCTACTGTGCTCAAAGGAATAATGAACTGGAGGAATTCCATGTGAACTGGAATGACCTCCAGGAACTGAACCTCCAGGAACTTTCAACAGAGTGAAAGGAGCAGAACCAGGAAAACCATATACACAGACATATACATTGTGGCACAATCGAACATAACAGACTTCTCTACTAGCAGAAATGTAAGGATCCAGAGCAAGGCTGAGGGAGTTATGAGAAAGAAAACTAGACACATTCAGAGGAAGAACTGTGGGAGTAGAAATACAGAAGAAAAACGACTGCTTGAACACATGGGTTGATGGGGATATTATTGGGGATGTAGATGCTAAATGATAACTGTAGTCCAACTATCAATAATATGGAATTAGGTCTTAATGATACATGTGAAACCCAGTGGAATTGTGTGTTGACTACAGGGGGTGAGCGGTGGGGTTTGGGGTAGAGGGGAAAAAACATGAAACGTGTAACTATGGGAAAATATTCAAAATAAAAAAAATAAAAATTTGAACAAAAAAAACATTAAACCAAATTTGAAGAGATGTTTTTGTCCTATGAAAACCACTCTTGCCATAGATGAGTAAGCCATGAGATTATTTCTGCTGTTATAGCCTATCATAGGAATCACTTTTAGGTGCCATTACTAGAGATACCTCAAGTATCTACTAGTTCAGGGATCTGAACCTTGAGGTCTGTGAAGTTATTTAAAATATTTTAATAACTTTTACAATAAAATTGTTTTCTTTGTAATCCTATGTATTTTATGTCTATAAATGCATGACTCTGAAAAGGTCCAAGCTGCCAAACTGCCAATGAGTCCATGACGCATGCAAAAAAAATTAATAACTTCATATCTGATTCAATTCTTTCATTTTATGGATGAGGAAAGTTGGACTCCGAAGTGAAATGACAGAAGATGAAACACTTTATTTTATTATATTTTTATGTTTGTTTTTTATTTTTAAATATTTTTTCATGGTAACATGATTCCTTTTTTCACTCTCCTTCTCCTGGAGCTGACAAGCAATTGCACTGTTATACATATGTTGTCACTTGAAAATAAGAAATACCTATTTCCATGTTCATTTTGTAACAGAGTAATTTTTAAAAACCAAAACCCCAAATCATATACCCATATAAATAAGTGATAAATCATATGCTTTTCTTCTGTGTTTCTATTCCCACATTCTTTCTCATAAGTCCCTCAGGAGTGTCCTGGATCATTGCATTGCTATTAGTAGCAAAGTTGATTACATTTGATCATTCCACAGTGTTTCAGTTTTTGTGTACAATGTACTCCTGATTCTGCTGATTTCACTCTGCATCAACTCATACAGGTCTTTCCAGTTCATATAGAAATCAAGCAGTTCATCATTCCTTACCATCACATACCACAATTTGTTTAACCATTCCCCAATTGAGGGACAATGCCCCATTTTCCAGTTTTTTTGCCACCACAAAGTGTGACTATGAATATTTTTACAGCCCTTTTTTATTATCTTTTTGGGGTACAAACCTAGTAGTGGTATTACTGGATCAAAGGGCACACAATCTTTTAAAGCCCCTTTGGGCATAACTCCAAATTGCCTTTCAGAATGGTTGGATCAATTCACAACTCTATGAACAATGTATTAATGTCCCAATTTTGCCACATCCCTTCTAACATTTATTATTTTCCTTTACTGTCATATTAGCCAATCTACTTGGTATGAGGTGGTACCTTAGAGTGGTTTTGATTTGCATTTCTCTAATCAGGAGGAATTTAGGACACTTTTGAATGTGATTATTGATAGTTTTTATTTCTTCACATGAAAATTGTCTAAGATGAAACACTTCAAAGGAAGTTTGCTAAGAGACCAAACTAAAGCAAATATGAAGATAATTTAGGAATAAAAATTATTAGAATCATCAATAAAAGAAAAAATGGAAAAGATATGCAAAGATTTTTGTAAAAACTGTTTTTACCATCAAGGTGAAATAGTCATCAAACTTAGGCTCTAATGTCATGGTCCTGTATATATCTATTAAGGAGGCAGAAAGAGTTCTAAAGAGAACAAAGATAGAAAATAAATAGTGAGCTTAGAGGAAGTTTGCATAGAAGAGATGTACATCTGAGGCAGCGCAGTAATAATGACTTTGCAGGAATGACGAGCCGCCTAAAGGGGGGAAGATGCTAAAGTCAAAGAAAAAATAATCTCAGACCTAATAAATACTGGAAGAAGGGCAACCAAGAAACTACCAACAACTACCATCTCAGCCTACTTTCTCATTTGTAGAAAATTTTTATGAGACTCATCTATATGTGAACTGAGGGCATAATCAATATGGGATTCCATTTTACTTATTTGCTTAAATATACTTGCTTAAATATGTGTGTATGTATACAAATGTGTTAATGTTTAAATGTATTGTCATACATTTGTTTAAGTAGAATAAAACAACACCTTAAAGACTTTCTTCTAACAAGGTTTCTTACCTCCATATATTAAAATCACTCAACTTCCTTGAAAGCTAACCTAGTTCAATGACCCCTCTAATAATAAATATCAATTCAGGTATAAAACAAGGAGATTTATATTTGTCATGGATATTTGGCATTGTGATGAAAACTGACCTCGCAGTCTAAGAGATGGGAGTTGTTCAAGATATCCATAAATGCTGAAAAGCATTTAGTCTGATCATCTACAGGATAAAAACCAGGAAACCAAATGGATGAAGAATATTGCCCAGATTGTAACATACAGATCAATGTTTAATTATAGCATGGTGAGTTTGGTTCATAATTAAATAGGAAACTTGAATAAATACCTTCAGGAAATTGTAAGATTATTTTTAATGAGCTCTAACTTCTCCCAGAAGCCAAGGTAAATCTTTCCAAGACCAATTGTCTACTTGTGTTGTATGAATGTGAGACGTGGAGAAGAATTGTCTCCAAACAAATGAAAATTATCAAAAAGAACTATCAAAAGAGGCCAATTGAGGGAGGCACAAATTGTATGTGAGCAGGCTACAACATAGGACAAATGAAGAATTTCAGAGAATAATAGCAATAGAAGAGATGGAAATGTATAATTGAAAAAAAAACATAGGCTGGTCACATGGCAAGGGTGAAGCATGACAGATGGATAGCCCTAATACTCTAATGATATCTATATCAGGATATTGATATCTATGTCACGAGAAAATAAGACCGACATATACAAGAGTTACATATGATAGGTAGGAATAGTCCAAATTGTATGTAAAAGCCACCATACTACGAATAATTTAAAAAGTCCATCTACATTCAGTTTTTCATATATTTTTTGGATGTGTGTTTTTTAATTTCTTTTTTAGTTCCTGGAAAGTTTAGTTCCAATTTAGTCCCTGATCGATAATAGATATGGTAATATTTGTCTTTCAAATTTGAATTAGGTAGTTCATAAAATTAAGGTGTAGAAAATGGACTGGCAATCAAAACAGAAGATGGTGATTTACTTAATATCATGTCAGGAATAAGAAATGAAGATTTCAGCAGGGGTATGTGTGTATGTAAATACAGAGAGGTAAGGTAACACAGAAAGAGGGAGAGATAATGAGTACCCTTGTTAGTCACCAAATTGTCAGAATCTAGAAAGCATGTGAAATACTAATCAATAGTCATATCCACTAGGGATGCTTTTATGGAAAGTTTTCCATAGCATTTATAGAAAACTGTAGTATATGTATATTTCTTTTACTAATTTAATTTTTAGTTCCAAATTCTCCCCCTTTCCTCTTCCCTTCTGGCTACTTAGTTGTTTTTTTAAACCCTCACCTTCTATCTTAGAATCAATACTCTGTGTTGGTTCCAAGATTGAAGAGGATATGGGCTAAGTAATGGGGGGTTAAGTGACTTGCCCAGGGTTACAGTGCTAGGAAATATCTGAGGCCAAATTTGAATCCAAGACCACCTGTCTCTAGGCTTGGCTTTCCATCCACTGAGGTACCTAGCTGGCCCTGATGTTTCTTAAATTATTATCATGATGCAGAGCTCTCTTAGCATGGAATTCATTTGCAAATGAATTCTATCAGTGAAGTTACCATGTGAACATGTATGTAAAATAAATATAAGATGATGGAGTTTTATTTTGTTTTGCTTTGGTATAAGTAGGAATCAGAAAAGGCCTCAGGTATCCTGGTGGAACTAAATGTAATGGGAGTACCCTAATAGATTTCAACAAATATTGGAAAGTCTTCAGTGGTTAAAGACAGAGATATTAATAAAGGAAAAAGCCTTCACATGCAAAACTGACATTCTCTCCCCTAGAAAAAGGTGTCAGGTGTGAATACCTTAATTGCACATGAAGAGGCCAGCAAGACTGTGAATGTGCTTCTAGAGCACAGAATGCATTCACACCTTTTCCCCAAGCCATTCCTCTCCATGAGATTCCCAGAGGAGTATGGGAGGTGAAAATGACTGAACTGAAAGCAATCAACCTAAAGCAACATGGAGTGGCTTAAGGAGGGAAGGGATTTTTGAGAAAAAGGAAGAATTTGTCAAATGTCTAGGCAAGCCTCTAATTTCCTGTCTGGAGGTGTCAAACAACCTCAGAGGTAAGGCTTTGGGGAGGCAGAGGAAAGAACTTCTGCTGAGGATATAAGCTCAGGATCACTGCCCTAGCTAAAAAGAACTTCGTGGCATTCCAGTGGAAGAGAATAGGAGTGGGAGGATTATTCTTCAGCCCAGCCAGTGGCCGAAGGTGGAAAAAAGACTACAGCTAACCATTGGAGAAAGATACAATGCCCTGAGAAGAGCACAGTAACTCAATAGCCTTCCTGGTTCTGACCAGGAGCAGAGGAGCCTAAGGAGGAGCCAGAAAAGCTACCAACCCAGTCCTGCAACAGATCGGCCTTTCTGGCTAAGACACACCTTGGAAGAGCAGCCCTGATGTGCCGTGGAGGTTCTGTGTCCTGCAAAAAAGCTAAGCCAGGTATACAGTGGAATGACTCGGTGTGAACTTTGTGAGAAATTCCTGGAGAAAAGATATTGAAGACCTGAAGTTCTAGAGTTGTGGGTTGCCTTGGCCAAGCATTCCCCGTAAATAGGTTTCATTACTGCTATACTTGGAGTTCATGTACGCTGTTTCCCAACTCTCCCTAGATTGTGACTATGCTTATAGGAAAGTGTGTTTGTGTGGTGGGAGGATATGGTTTGTAATCTCTGTCTTTGTTATGTCATCGGATAGAAATATTTGCTGAAGAACTGTATCTGCAGGTTGATTAAAGGGAAGCACACTAGTGGGGGTTTGTGAGCTAGTGTTAGGAAAATAGCAACCTGCAAGGTTTTCCCTAGAAAATGGGAAAAGTAATAGCTAATAGAGTTGGAGAAGTAAATCCCAAGGGAGCATTATGTAAGGGATTAAAGTAGGCAGTGGTAGGGTAGGAGTATGTAACAAATTCTTCTTTATTCTCTTATTCTTTCCCAACTTTCAATCTCTTTTTTATATCTAGCTTTTTTTTCATTGTTGTGTCTAGGGAGTAAGCTTCTTGAATATAGTTAGTACACTAGTTGCTGATTCTGGAATTTTTGTTGGGATTGCTTTCAAGTTTCTTTTGGAAATGATCATTGTACAGAATGAGCTCCTAGATCAAGATGTGAGATTGGATATGCCTTTCGGAGGTTTAAATCTTATGCTCTTTGAAATTGTTAGTTCATTTTATTAATTTGAGCAACATGGGAAGCAATTTGTTGTGATACTTGTCAAGGAATCATGGAGATTTTAGGCCAAACATAAAATCCTTCTGGAGATTTCCAAGTACATTCAATGTTATTTAGGCATTTGGTTTGACATTTACAAGTAATAGAGGGAAATGGGTATATGCTGAAAAATATGCTTTTTTAAAACTAATAGTTACTTTCAGTTAATTGGTGAATATTTATTAAGTTCCAGCACTAGGACAGGCACTATTGGAGACAGAAAAGTTGTAACACTATCCCCATCAAGGTTGTATAATAATGTTGTTAATACATTGTAATTAATTTTGCTTTCATGATGTTCCAGATAACTCTTTCATCTTCTCTCATTTTTAATATCTTCACATTCCTGTCCTAAAATCTTCCTCCTCTTTACTTTAGCCTTTCTATTTGTGTGACTGTAGAGCAATTCACAACTTCATTGGTTCCTAGTCTCTTCATCTATAAAATAAGTAGGCTGAACTAGATGAACTCTGAGGTTCCTTCTAGCCTCAGCTTGATCCTTATGATTCTTCCCCTTTTTTTCATTTCCAACATTTTTTTTCTGGAACTAAGAATATAAACCCTCTAGTGTTTCACATAGCATTATGCTATGTGAAACATTGTAAAGCCCCAAAATGATTAGGTATGCCTGCATAAGGCCATTCTAAAGGAGCTTACAAAGTGCTTGGAAGACAAGACTTACATACCTGAAGTAATTGGAGAACAATAGAAGACAATATATACCAACAGTGTGGAACAGACAATGAATATTAAAGAAATTCAGAGAAAGGAGAGAAATGAATATAAACTAGAATAGTTAAATAATTCTTTAGGAAGGAGGTGGAACTTGAACTGGGCCTTGAAAACTAATTGGAAAGAGAAAGTTTTGGGGTGGGGTCATATGGCAGAGAATTCTAGAAATGCCATTTGGGATGGGAAAGGAAATTCCTCATAGTAACAGATGCATTTATTAGATATAAGACAATACTTCTTATTTACTTCACACAAAAATTCAGAAGATGAAAAGAACTCACATGAGCCTGTAACCATACAAAAAAGAAATGGAGGACTTAACTCATAAGTAATTAATACAAATTTCTTCCTACTCTGAGGATTCTACTTCTCTACAGGAGTCTAAAACACCTATGGTATGGGTTTTATTTAAGAGGAAGTGGAATCAGGTTTATATGGAATATATAGATTTATATTAGGTTTTTCCTGATATATGTCTAACCTCTACAGCCATGTCCTTGCTCCCACCTTCCCACATGCATTCTCAGGATCTCAGGATCTCAGGATCAGGATGTCATTTGTAAGGGGTAGCTCTTCCAAAGATGGATTGGAAACCCACTAGATTACTGGGGGCAGTACCAGTCACTGAAACTTAATTAGGTCTTTTTTTTAATGAATTTTAAAACAAATATAGAGTTAGAAAAAAGAAACTTTTAATCTTCCTAACAAGCCAGTGGGTATATCACTAGGTGGCATAGCGTATAGAGTGTTAGACTTAGAAAGTCTGAAAGATCTGAATTTAAATCCTACCCCCTAAATATATTTACTGTGGGTACAAACCTGTACAAGTCATTTAATATCTTCCCATTTGTTTCTTCATCTGTAAATGGGTCTAATAACAGTATTTACTTCACTGTGTTGTTATAATGGTTAGATAAGATTATTTTGTACATATAGGTCTTTGTGAACCTTGAAATACTAAAAGATTATTAGCTATTATTTATTATTATTGGTATAAGCTCTATAAGGAGATCTGAACAAGTTAGAGCAAAAGCTTACTGTCTTATAAGATCATCAGGTTGAACCCATAAATCCTTATTCTTATATCTATCATGCAATGTTTCTTCTAATGCCAATCAGTTGCTAAGAAAATTAATTTATTCCTATGAGGAAGAACAAGAAGCACTTGGGTAGCCCAGTAGATAGAATGCCAGCTCTGGAATCAGACTGATTTCAAATCTGGCCTTAAGACACTTATTGGTTGTGTGACCCTGGACAGGTCACTTAACCTTTTTTTGCTTAATCCCCAGGAGAAGGAAATGGTAAACACTCCAGTGTCTTTGTCAAGAAAATTCCATAAACACTATGTAGTTATGGAGTCCATGGAGTTATGAAGAATCAGACTCAAATAAATGACTGAATAATAACAACAAAGGATGACAATTAACCAACTCCTAGGTGGCACGTGGATAGAGTGCAGGTCCTGGAGTCAGAAGGTCCTGAGTTCATATTTGGTTTCAAAAATTTACTAGCTGTATGACTCTGGGCAAGTCACTAAATCCTTTTTACCTCAGGTTTCTCATTTGTAAAATGGAAAAAGAAAATGGTAGACCACTCCAATATCTTGCCAAGAAAACCCCAAAGGAGGTCTCAAAGAGATATGACTGAAACAACTGAACAACAACAAGAAAGAATTGCCTTTCTTGCGTTCAAGGTTATTCCTTTGTTATAAAATATCTGAGATATTTCTCACTAAACACAGTGCTGAAATAATGCCACATAGTACCTTTTAGTTTAGTGAAGGGAACAGTTTTGATGGACACAGAACTCAGGTACATTAAACCTACTGGGTTCTTTGACTTCTTGCTTTGTCAAAATCAGTCTGGATTTGTGGGAAGAATGGTCTAGCTCAAAACTTTGTTAGGGCATCAACTTCAATTGGTAACCATGCTTGGCAGTGCTTGAATTGGTTCCGATGGATGCCTAGTCTTGACCAAAACGGAGGGATCAAGCATTAGAGAGACATTGTGGTGTAGTAAAAAATGGTTTGGGTTTGGGGTAGGAAAATCTGAGCTAATGTTGAGCCTTATAAAATAAGAAGACTGGATTGGGACTCATGATGAAAATGTCTATCTACCACCATAGAAGGAATAGATGGAGTCTGAATGCAGATTGAAATACAGCATTCTTCACTTTATTTCCTTCATGAATTTCCTTCTAGCTTAAGCAATATGTGCCTTGTATCACAACATGAAGAACAAGGAAATATGTGTATGATAATATTTGTATAGCCTATATCATATCTCCTGCCTTCTTGGGAAGGAGAAAGGGTGAGAGTGAGGGGGAAAAAAGGAATAAGATTGATTTTTAGACATGGATAATGTGAGAATTTATTTCTCTTGGATAAAGATATTTATTATAATTTTTTACATATTTCTAATAAATCATACATATAATATTGTTGTGTTACAAATTATGTTATGTTATATACATAATAAATGGCAATTCATAAAAAAGAAGAATGGTTTAAGATTTCATCTAGTATTATTCTAAGATTTTGCTTCATAGTCACTATGAGGCAACAAGGAGGAACTAGTAGGTGCTGTGGGAATAATGGCAACCCTGGGGGAAAATCCACTGTATAGTAGGATTTTTAAGGCAGGGGAGGAAAGCTGTCTATTCTGATACACTATTTTGAGGATTATGTTAGAGCTTTTAGAGAAAGAATATGTCTTATGGACTAAAATTCTATGTGAGACCATCAACTTATGAGGAATAAGGAGCTCTCAAGTATGAAATTCTGAAAACAAAAACATTTGAATGAAAAGGAAAAAGATGAGCATCTGAAGGGGCTCAAATCAATGCCCAGGGTACTCTCTGATGTACCTGAAACCAAGACATGTACAGAAGATGAATGCAAAAGCAAGTAAAAAATAAACAGGGCAGGGAGAAGAAACACAGAAATATAGCACGATCTTTTGAGAAAGATGCCAAGAGTGCTAAAAACTTGGAATGAGTAAGCTTGCTGAGGAACCTAAGTTGCTAAAGATAGCGCTTTTTTAAAATGTTAAACTGTGGAAAAGAGGAAGGTCAGACAAAGGAAAGAACAGTTGTTTCAAGGCGGCTAAGATGATGGTAACCAGGAGGTATCAGAGCCTCTGTCTTATTTTGATTTGATTTTCTCTGTCATGGGAAATGATAACTGAACTGGAAAGTACAAAACAAAAATGGTGAATAGCTTGTTGATACCTAAGACAAATAGGGAGAGAGTAAGAAATAACGAGGTTCAGATGAATGATATTCTAGGATACTGATTAATGAGCCACTGTCAGTGATCCTTGAAAGATCATGGAGAAATAAATAGACACATAATCAGTTTGGAAAAGAACAAATCTTTCAACTTTCGAAAGAGGAAAGAGAATCGAGTCTGAAAGCCATGAGACTGACTTTGGTTAGTTAATAGCTTGGAAAGGATGCACTGATCACCAACAACCAGCATGGCTTCATCAAGCCATGTAGTGTCAAACTGATCTTATTTTCTTTTTTGATAGGTTTGATAGATTGTGTACTACTGAGTGATGTAGATAAAGCTAGCATCTAAGACAGCAAATCATTTGGCAAAATATTAAATTTTAAGAAGAATATTGATAAGCAAAAACTGTTCCAGAAAAAGGCAAGACAGATGTTGAAAGACCCCTACTTTCTGACATATGAAGATGAACTGAAGAAATTTTTGGTGGTTTATATTAGAAAAGAAAAGACTTAGGAATATGACAGTTGAAATGTAATGTGGAACAGACTTTATTTAACTTGGCTCTAGAGCAGTGATTCCCAAAGTGGGAGCCACCGCCCCCTGGTGGGTGCTGCAGGGATCCAGGGGAGTGGTGATGGCCACAGGTGCATTCGGGGGTGGTGAATAACTGTAAGGGGGTGGTGATAGTATGTGACAGGGGGCTCTAAGTAATATTTTTTCTGGAAAAGTAGGCCAAAAAAGTTTGGGAACCACTGCTCTAGAGAGTAATACTAGGAGCAGTGGGTACAAGTTGTAAAGAGATAAGCTCAGACTTGCTACAAGGAGAAACTTGCTAATCATTACTTACCCCAAAGTGGAATTGGTTGCTTTTTGAGGTAATAGGTTTTCCCTCAGTAGGGGGTATCCAGGCAAGACCTGACCAAACACTTTTAGGCCATATTAACAGTGGAGATTCTTGTTTAGAAATGGCATAAACTATGTAATTTCTAGAGTCTAGGATTCTGTGATTTATTGAGGAACTTTTAGAAGGCAGTACATTTCAAACTCATGTTTTACTTATTACTTACATTGACTCTATTTGCTATTCTAATCCAAAAAATGTTAGTTTGTAACAGCATTATTTAGTAATACAGTTATGCTAGGTGGAAACTATGTTCTCACACATGTACCTAACCAGTGAGTCTTTTGTTCAATCCAATTATAATTTTCTCCCCAATAGAATGTGAGACTCTAAAAGGTTGTTTCACTTAGTTGTGGACAAACGAATCCACTTGGGACCCCCTCTGAGCTAGCTTTCTGCAGACTGAAGTTATAATTCTAGTAATATTTGTGTTTACCTAAATCTGGAATTCATTATAGACTGAAATAGCCAGCACATATCCTTGTCTGAAATAATGTGCCAACTAACAGTGCTACTTTAGACTGTGCCTTTGGGCCACAAAATACATAACTATGTTCTACTTGTCACAGAGATCAAGTTGTAGAATTTTGTAGCCAGGAGCCACCTTAGAGATCGTCTAGCACAATTCCCTCATTTTACAGAGGAGAATTTTGGTCTCAGAGAGGTTGCAAATTGCCCAAACATATAAGAAAGCTATATTTTGTTTTTTTAAGTAATTCTGAAAATCAATTTCATAAGAAAATCAGATAATCTAAACTGGGCTCATGCTGGGGAACTTCAACATATGTGCTGACACTCCCTCAAACACTCTCTTTTCTCAGTTCTTTAATCTTTTTAATTTAAAAAAAATTTTTTTTAAACCCTTAACTTCTGTGTATTGACTTATAGGTGGAAAAGTGGTAAGGGTAGGCAATGGGGGTCAAGTGACTTGCCCAGGGTCACACAGCTGGGAAGTGTCTGAGGTCAGTTCTTTAATCTTATTCAACTTCCATTATTTACTCCTTTCTCCCTCTGCTACACACAGGGAGGTGTGACCTTTCTATTACTCACACAAACGCTCTATTTACTTGACCAAAAACTCCAAAAATTTTGTTAGCTGTTAATAATTTCAAATCATTTCCTCCGTATTGATGCCAGCATGCTTGCATGTATTCTGAATAGTGGACAACACTTTCATGCTTTCCTGGTCACCGATGAAGTGAAGCAGAGCTGTGTACTTGTGCCCATGCTTTTTAGCATGATATTTTCAGTAATGTTGTGAATGCCTTCAACAAGGATGAAAATGGCAACAAGGTCAGCTACCATAAAATAATAAATTATTTAACTTGAAAAGGCTACAAGCTAAGACTAAAGTGGAGGGAGAGTTGATTCATAGCTTTCTGTTTGCAGATTGTTGTGTACTCAGTGCAGCCTCTGAGAAGGAGATGTAGTCATATATGGATCAATTTTCTGCTGCCTGTGCTAACTGTGGCTTGATAAGTAATACCAAGAAAAGAATTATTCCACCAGCCAGCACCACACCATATATACGTGGAACCATTGGTTATAGCAAATGGAGAAATTTTGAATGCTGTGGCTAAGATTATTTACCCTGACAGTCTACTTTCCAGGGATGCCCACATAGATGATGAGGTTGATGCATGCATTGCTATAGCTAGCCCGATTTTTGGAAGGCTCTCAGTGAAAGTGTGGGAGAAAAGAGGTACCTACCTACCAAACTGAAGCTCTGCAGCTTCACTCTGCTGACCTCATTCTCATATGTCTGCCAGGAAACTTAATAGCTTCCATTCGAATTGTCTTAAGGAGGTAATGAAGATCACTTGGTGAGATAAGGTATTAGACACTGAGGTCCTTTCTCAAGCTAAACTGCCAATCATTCAAACTACTCTAAGAGCACAACTCAGATGGGCTAGTCATATTGTTCAAGTGCCAACTGTTTGTTTACCTAAAAGACTATTTTACAGAGATCTCACACAGAGGTCAGTAGAAGGGGCATGAGGACATTCTAAGGATCTCCCTGAAGAACTTTGGTATCGATTGTAAGATGTGGGATAAGACTGGCATGGTGTACCCCTATTAAAGAAGCATTGTGCTCCATGAGCAAAGCAGAATTGCAGCAGCTCAAAAGAAATGTAAGATGCATAATTTTTTTTAAACCCTTGTACTTCGGTGTATTGTCTCATAGGTGGAAGATTGGTAAGGGTGGGCAATGGGGGTCAAGTGACTTGTCCAGGGTCACACAGCTGGGAAGTGGCTGAGGCCGGGTTTGAACCTAAGACCTCCTGTCTCTAGGCCTGGCTCTCAATCCACTGAGCTACCCAGCTGCCCCCTAGATGCATAAATTTAAAGACATTTTCATCTCAAATGTTCATATAGGCTTTTGTTCCCAACCTGTGGTAGAATCTCCCAAGCTTGTATTGGTCTCATTAGCCACAATTAGGTATGCTGTATGTTGACCTGACAAAGAAATATCATTTTGGTACTCTTTGAATATGGACAACAATCAACCAACCTATACTTTACTCTCAAATCCCTTTCTTCCTCATTTGTTGCTATTTATGCCTCATCAACCCCCAATACTACCACTATTCAATTCCTCCACATTTAGTCATTAATCATTTAATTACATTTAATTGTGTAGCATTTACTGAATGGAGCTGGGGGAATTGATACAACTATGCAGACAGGGTCTACCACAAACTTGTTTTCTAATCTCAACTGAAACTTCATCATGGTAAAGTAATCCTTTTACTCCTCTCTAGTTTTGTTTTGTTTTTTAATCCCACTCACTTAAAAAAAATTTTTTTTAAAGGTTGGTTTAAGTCTACACTTGTTGCCTTGCTTCTTGCCTTGATGCTAAATGACATCTAGTTGGGGTGTGTGTGTGTGTGTGTGTGTGTGTGTGTGTGTGTGTGTGTGTGTGTGTGTGTGTGTTTTAAAGTCATCTAAAAGAGTTAGATGTAAGAATGGGCGGAGCTTGTCCTGGAAGAAAACTGACCCTTCTTTCTCTGTAATAGGTTAACAGTCATAATCGTATAAATTTCAATGTGCCTCAACTTTAGAATTTTAGTAGTAAGATGGTTAGATGATAGAATGTTTTTAAAGTTTTATTTCAAAAATCACATAATTTTTCTCTATCACAACATGAGCAATATGGAAATATGCATTAGGTGAAAGTATTAGATTTAATTTATATCAGACTACTTACTGCCTCAGGGATTTGGGGAAAGGAGGGAGAGAAAAAAATCTGAGTCCTAAAATGTCAGAAAACCAATTGTCAAAAATTGTTTCTACATGTAACTGGAAAAAAAGGCACAGAATATTTTGTGAATTTCACTGGAAAATGTATTTAACATACCTTAGGATAATAAACTTTAGAAAGTTAAAATGAAGTCCCCTTCTCCTGTTCTTATCTGCAAACCTTTTTATACCATTCCCTTTTAGGCTCTAATGAAAAGCTGATCCATCTTGCCAAGGCAACCTCAACTCTTCTACATTTACCTCTGATTTTAACCAGTCCTATCTTCTCCATCATATTGGCTTCACCAGTATTCCTTCCCTGCCCCAACCCATTCTTCAGTGGCTTCCTATCTATATTCTTTGCCTACAACTAGCAAATATACCTATCTTTCTCACATGAGATCTTACCATCTCATCTTATATATTTTCTTTTCTCCTTCCAGACTCTTGAAAACATCATCTAGTCTTTTTTAATCTATTTTATTTCCTTTTACTCTTTGCATGCTGTCCTCTAATTGCATTTCTTCACCAAAACTGTTCTTTTAATTGCCAAATCTAATGACCTGTTGTCATTATTGACTCTGCAGCATTCACCTTTGTAGAATTTCCTTTCTTCCTAAATGCTTCCCCCCCCCCCAGGTTTTTGTGATCCTTTTCTCCCTCTTGCCTCTATGACTGCTCTTAAATGTCCTGTGCCCCCTTCTCTGTCCTCTAATATCATTTATTGACTCTCTTAGCTCCCCTGGGTTCAATTATTATTCTTTGTAGGTGTCACTGAGCCCTATCCCTTATCTTTCATTTCTGTTTCACCAACTGCCAACTAGACAGTTCGAACTGAATATAAATACACTAGTCATTGTCTTCTCCAATGTCAAGAGCACCCCTCTTCTGAACATCCTGATTTTGGTCACGTCCTTCTAATCAGAGTTTAGATTCATAATTTTAGCATTATTCTCCCCTTCTCACTCTCACTCATTCCACTTATCCAGTCAGTTGCACATCTTATTTCTTTCTTCACCCTAATTAAGGCTCTTTTACCTCTTAATTAAACTGTTGTATTAGCCTCTTAATCAATGTCTTTCCCTTGTCTTTACATTTTCAAAAAATACGTTTGTTCTGCTCCTATTACAGTACTATCAGTGTTCCTTTTTAAAAGTAGCATCAATTTTCTTCTCTTGTGAATTCCCTTCTAACCTGTCTCAAATAGACGTAGAATGGAAAAATATCATGAAAAGCATTTCTCCTGGGGGGGGAAAATATTTTCCTCTTTCTTTATTCCTTCTCCTTCCTTGTTACGTCAAACAGGCAACTCAAGGCCTTAAGAACATCAATTACTTTCATAACCACTTCTGCAAAGAGCTTTTTGGAAATAAAGCCAAATTCATTGCCCTGTCCTTTTCACGACATTGAAAAGGTTACATTGGCGGACCAGATAAATTTGCCAAATTCCTTACTTAGCTGCATCTTTGTTGTTTTCATAATTCTCTGTTCTTCTCTCACTTCCTGTGGGTTTTCCCCTAGAGTGTTGGGAGCTATGACCAATGGACATCACCACAGGCTAAAGCAGGGAACAGGTCAAACTATCCAGGAATAAGTAGAGCAGCTAGCCTCTGGTTTGCCCTCTTTTCATGGACCAAAGGTCGTTAATTCTTAAAAGTGAAACTTTAAAGGGAGGGAAAAAAATTGTTTCAGCCGAAGTGTTAACTTCTCTCTTCTCATCTTTCTTTCTCTTTCCAACACTTGGACATAAAAGAACTAAAAATGTCTAGATTAAAGACTTAAGAACTCTCCTGGAAGTTGTTTCTCATATTGTAAATTGATGGGGTCAAACAATACTTCTCCACCTCCCCACCCCCCACGCACAATTGGCTTTCTGAAGTATAATGTTTTGTCATCTTTGCCATTATAAATAAATTGAATTTTGTTTTTTCAATGGTTTCCCTCCCCTCTATGTATTCCAACTTGTCTGTATCCTCCTTAAAATGTGGTACTAGGAACTGAAAATAATACTCCAGATGTCGTCCCCTGCATGGAGTTCACCAGTGCTGTCATTTCTCTCTCTCTCTCTGGACATTTTGCTTCTATTGCTGAAGCCTAAGATAGCATTGCTCCCCAAATACTCTCTTGGTGACTCGGGTGTGGAAGTGATTCTGGGCCTGCAAGGTCTAGAGGGCCATAATTTCAGGTTAGACCTACTAAGCTAGAAAGACTGTGTATAGACATAAGGATGGAAAACCTAAATGATTTTTATTTTAGAATGAATATAGGAAGGGAAAGGAGGAAAAAATTACTTGTGGAAATAGGATATCTAGTAAAAAAAATTCCTAAAAAAAGACATTGGTTTCTAAAAATGATATCATAGAATTGTCTTTTATTATATCATAGAATTGTGTTTTAATGTATTTTGGAATTGTGTTTTGAAAGTAATTTCAAATGTAGTAGATAGAGATATTGTATTTAAATTATCTTCTTTTAAGATATTACTTTACTACTGTTCTTAAGGTTTTTGAAGCAAAAATTCTTTATAGTTTGAACCTTATGTTGAGGTTCATTAGCATTGTAGTAACGAAATCTCCCCTAGTAAGGTTCAAGAAAGAAAATATTTTTGTACTGAATTTTGTCCTCTAGTGAATGGCATTCTAGTGGGATGCCAATGTCACAATTTCTCCCATAGAAACCTTGCTCCTTTTGTGTTTTTTTTATCACTTAATTTTAATATTGCCACAGTCTCATCAGGGTTATCCGTAAAATAATTAACTTGCATAACTTAAAATTTAGAGACGAAGTTAAGTTCTCTAACATTTTTACATACATTTGACATTATATATAGATAGATGTATTTATGACTATGATGATACAAAATGTGGCCTAAATATAATTATTCTAGGCTTTTGAGATACTGCTTTCTCCTGGATCTCCTTCTCCGTGTCTGACTACTTTTTCTTTCTTTGTCTTCTTTATTGTATCTTAATGCAGATAATAAAAATAGCTAACATTTATATATTATATACTATATTTGGGGCACTATATGTAATAATTAAAATTATGAGGCTGCTAGTAGCTTTATAACTTTATTTAATTGAAGTAGTACTAGTAAAGAGAGAGAAAGGTAGGAAGCAGGTAGAGAAATACTTAGCTCACTAATCTATTGGCCGCCATGATGGCCTGTGGCTGAACTCCAACAGTGTTCCTTCACCCTCCCCACTCCAGCCAGAAGACTTCTCACAGGCTCCTGGGTCTCCCCTTATAAGCTGTTTTCTCCACCCACTAGCTCTCATAGGTCTCTAAGGAACTAACAATAGTTTCTTAATTTGCTTGGGCTGTCCAGGGGGCAATGCTTGTGGAATCAGTTTCCTGTCTTTTTGGTTCCTTGGTTCTTTAGCTTAATCTCTCTGAGGGCTTATCTATACTTGAATTACTCAATGATTTTTGACCTCCAGGTCACTGAGAGATGACCATAAAAAAAGCAATATAATGGAGAGAGAAATTCTCTTCCAACATATGCTAAGCATTTACAAATTTGACCCTTATGGATGTGGGATGTAGTTGCTGTTACTATCCTCATTATATATATGGCAAATTGGAGGCAAACAGGGGTTGGACAGTATGCTTATTTCTAGAAGACTAGCCCAACTAAATTTTGGAGACTTGGAATGATGAATCTTTTGGTCTGTGACAATTTATTTTTTATATAGTATATTATTTTTATAACAGTGCTCTAGTTTATAAAGGCCATATTAGGGGCCTGGCTACAATTGGTCTATATGTTTTTGTATTCTCTTTTTTTCTGAGGAATGTAATCTTTTAATAGACTTGAACTGTCAGAAAAAATTCTATAATAGCCCCTTTTCTGCGGACAAGGGAATCCACACCTGTCAATTTGGAGAAGGGCTGAGAGTCTGATGGACCACCTTTTAATTGACCATCACCAATTAAAGATATCTTGGTACAAAATATTTATAGCTGTGTTCTTTGTGGTGGCAAAAAATTGGAAAATGAGGGGATGTCCTTCAATTGGAGAATGGCTGAACAGATTGTGTTATCTGTTGGTGATGGAATACTATTGTGCTCAAAGGAATAATGACATGGAGGAATTCCATGTGAACTGGAAAGACCTCCAGGAACTGATGCAGAGTGAAAGGAGCAGAACCAGGAGACCATTTTACACAGAGACAGATACACTGTGGTAAAATGGAATGTAATGGACGTCTGTACTAGCAGCAATACAATGACCCAGGACAATTCTGAGGGGCTTTTGAGAAAGAACACAATCCACATCCAGAGAAAGAACTGTGGTAGTAGAAAAACAGAAGAAAAACAACTGCTTGAGCACATGGTTCGATGGAGATATGATTGGGATGTAGACTCTAAATGATCATCCTAATGCAAATATTAATAATATGGAAATAGGTCTTGATCAATGATACATGTAAAACCCAATGAAATTGCTCTTTGGCTATTGAAGCGGGGCGGGGCAAGGAGAGGAAAAGGACATGAATCATGTAACCATGGAAAAATAGTCTTAATTAATTAATTAATTAATTAAACTTTTTAAAAAGAGAGCATCCTTCCTGATAGTATCTCCTGGCATGAACTCTGAGATTTAGCTGTGTGAATCCTTGCCAAAGGCACGGAATTTTATTTGTTTTTTGTTTTATTTTTGTTGTCTGTTGATGATGCACTTTCTGACTCAATCATAGAAATGATCATATTTTTAAATGAGTATAAGGATATTAACACCTTACTAGAATAATAAAACTTTATCACTTATGAAAAAAAGATTTTCTTGGGATTTTAAGGAAGGGGATGAATAATGAGCTGCCAAAAATGAATATATGTACATAAGTCAGGAGTGTCCAGTTGTCTCATAATGATTGAGTCACTTGACCACAATTAGGATGTCTTGACCAGTACTTTAATAAATTATTTTAAAATTAAGAAAATCAGTCTTTCAAGATCATTTTAATCACTGCAGGTCTCAGCAAGTCTTCCAAAGCTATGAAAAGTTACATATAGCTTTGTCAGGAAGGTAAGTACCCCCACACACTAGAAATTTATTATCTTTGAAGTATTAAAGAAAATAGAAATAGCTTTTTGATATGAAATTGAGAACACCTACTACCACATTCTAGGGCTAATTCAAATTATATTTTCAGTCTATTAGAACCCACAAGCCTTTTGTACATGCACTGTTTTTTTTTGGGGGGGGTTGCCATGTTTCCCACATTTTGTAATTTTTAGCTGATTTTTTTATTTTTAAAAACTCTTACTTTCTTTCTTGGAACTGATACTAAGTATTGTTTCCAAAGCAGAAGAGCAGTAAGGAACAAGGTCAAGTGACTTGCCAAGAGTCAATCAGTGAGGAAGAATCTGAGGTCAGATTTAAGCCCATTATCTCCCTTCTCTAGGCCTGGCTCTCAATCCACTGAGCTACCTAGGTGCCCTCTAAGCTGATTTATTTTTTACCTAGATGCAAAAATTTTCTTAATGCCTCTTAAATTTTTGCTTTATTTTATTTGGCCTGTCAGTCAAGATAGTTGAGTGAGGACTTTACCAAAGCCTTGTAGTATCATCTAGGATATTATTTTTTCCCTTTCAGTTTTGTGTCATTTGAAAACTTGGTCAGTGTGTCATCCATGACACTTCTTAAACTCCTAAATAAATAGGCTGGATGCCAGAACTGTTGACATTCTGGTAGAGATCTCTTCCTAAGTGAAATCAGTCTGTCTATGTTTTATTTGAGTAAAGTAGTTCAATGAAACCTAGTAACCATAATTACTAAAAGTAACCATTTTTAAGTCTACATTTCTTTATCTTGCCCTAAAGCAATATGATCTTATATTTCATAGACTGCATCCTGGAAGGCAGCTGTATCCCATCTAGTCTAAGCTTTATTTTATAGAAAAAACTAGAAGACCAGAGACATTCTCAAGGTCACATAGCTAGTAAGATCTTATAAAAAATATTAAATAAATTATATACAAATTTAGGAACTTTGTTTCATTGATTAGTATGACCTTTGTTTGACATTTTGAATTCAGCAGTTATGTATTTGATATTTAAGACAACTTCTGTTGTTGGGCATGACAAGATTTTCTGTGTACCCAAAAGAGTCTGCTTTTCCTTCTAGTGATTGTCTAGACCAGTGATTCCCATAGTGGGTGCTACCACCCCCTGGTGGGTGCTGTAGCCATCCAGGGGAGCAGTGATGGCCACGGGTGCATTTATCTTTCCTATTAATTACTATTAAAATTTTTAAAAATTAATTTCTAGGGGGCTAAGTAATATTTTTTTCTGGAAAGGGGGCGGTAGGCCAAAAAAGTTTGTGAACCACTGGTCTAGAATGAGACATTTTTTTTTCCTACTACTACAACCAGAAACTCCAAAAAGCTGACTCAGTTTTCTGTACAGGCCAAATCTCAAAATCGTGACCATTCTCTGGTTGATTCCCTTAGATTGCACTGCTATTAGTTCACAATGAGAAGAAAAGAATGACTAAGAAGACAAATTATTAATAAAAGAAATTAGGGTATTTATATTTGTAATAAGATAAAATTTTATTTATAATAAAAATTGTGCTGCCAGTTTTCCTTGAAATTCTTTAAATTGGGGGCAGCTGGGTAGCTCATTGGACTGAGAGCCAGGCCTAGAGACGGGAGGTCCTAGGTTCAAATCTGGCCTCAGACACTTCCTAGCTGTGTGACCCTGGGCAAGTCACTTAACCCCCATTGCCTATCCTTTACCACTCTTCGGCCTTGGAGCCAATATACAGTATTGACTCTAAGACAGAAGGAAGGGTTTAAAATTTTTTCTTTAAATTAGGAGGTGAAAACTCAGAGAAAGGAGCAGGACAGGACAAGAATGATAGTCAGCCTGATTTCTTGTGGTTTGGCACTAAAGATAATACTGAGAAAACAAAGGCGATACAACCTAGAGCTGAGATTCTCCAACTGTTGTTTAGGATCCCTGGGGGTCTCTGAGACCCTTTGAGGGAGGCTACAAGATTAAAATAATTTTCATAATTTTACTAAGATATTTCAATTTTCAAATATGGTAAATATCATTAGATACTTGTTAAACAATTATATCAATGGCTCTCTCTATATGTAGGTTTAAACATATTTGTGTTTATAAATATCAATAGACATGAATAGAATTTAAGGGAGAAAGGGGTCTTATAGTTGTTAAGATTATAATGGGGTGCTGATACCAAAAAGTTTGAGATCTTGGAGGATAGTTTTTACCCTTGAGAACTGTTGTTTGCTCCATTTAAGATACAGCTTGGAAGAATTTATAGATTTAACCATTAAAACAGATGAGTTGTAAAAAAAAATGTCCAATATTTGAAATGAGAGGATATAACAATTTATGGTAATCTGAAGCACACAATCAAATAAACTCCAAGTTTTTTTTTAAACATTTATCTTCTGTCTAAGAATCAAAACAAAAGTATCAATTCCAAAGCAGAATAATAATAATAATAATGGCCAGGCAAAAGGGGTTAAGTGATTTGCCCAGGGTCACACAGCTAGGAAGTAGCTGAGGCCACATTTCAACCTAGCACTTCCCATCTCCAGGACTGGCTTTCCATCCACTGTGAGTTACATATTGTTCATGATCAAAACCTACTAAAACCTGTTTCTTCCTTCCTCTACCCTCATTATCATTAACTTCCTCTTTCTGTTTTCTTCATTCTCTTCTACTCTTTTTTACTGTTGATTGATTTTCTTTTCCTATGAGTCAATGACCCTTGATAGGAATTTGCCCACTTGTATTTTCTTTACTTCTTTTCCTTGATACTTGCATTTAAAAAATTTTTTTAATTCATTTAATTAATTATTTTAGAATCTTTTTCCATGGTTACATGATTCATGTTCTTTCCCTTCCTTCCTTCCTCCCCCTCCTATAACCAACGAGCAATTCCACTGGGTTTTACATGTATCATTGATCAAGACCTATTTCCATATTATTAATATTTGCAGTAGAGTGATCATTTAGTCTACATCCACAATCACATCCCCATCGAACCATGTGATAAAGCAAATATTTTTCTTCTGTATTTCTACTCCCACAGTTCTTTCTCTGGATGTGGATACCATTCTTTCTCAGAAGTCCCTAAGGATTGTCCTGGGTCATTGCATTGCTGGTAGTAGAGAAGTCCATTATGTTGATTGTACCATGATACTTGCATTTTAAAATAGGTTGTGGCAGTGTCTTAAATTTTCCTTACATTTAAAAAATTATTATTTATTTATTTTTCATGTTATTAAAGCTCTGAATTTGCCTCTTCCCCTCCCTGACTCACAGAGAGAGCAAGCAAAATTATATCAATTATACATGTGAAATCATGCAAAACATATCACTATAGTAACCATATTGCAAAAATAAAAGCAGCAAGAAAAATAAAGAGGGATGATTATACTTCAGTTTGTACTTAGAATTAATCAATTCTCTTTCTGGAGGATGATAACATTTTTTTCATCATGAACCCTTTGGAATTGTCTTGGATCACTGTATTGCTTAGAATAGCCAAATCTTTCCAGTTTATCATCATTACAACAATACTGCTATTGTACACAATGACCTCTTGCTTCTTCTCACTTTACATCAGTTCATCATATATTTGCATCAGTTTTGGCACATTTTTCTGAAACAACCTCCCTTGTCATTTCTTATAGCACAGTAGTACTCCAGCACAAACAAATAGCCACAACTTATTTAGCTATTCCTCAATTCATAAGGATTCCTTCAATTTCCCATTCTTTGCCAATACAACAGGAGCTGCTATAAATATTTTTTTATTAGAGATCTTTTTCCTTTTCTTTATTCTATTTAGGGTAAAGATCTGGGTTAATAGCTTTTTGGCCATAGTTCTAAATTGTTATGCAGAATTATTTGACTTGATTATGGCTCCATGATATTTGAATAATTTTTTTCTGGCTATTTGCAACATTTTCCTTTTGACCTGGGAGTTCTGGAATTTGGCTTTAATACTACTGGGACTTTTCTTTTTGATATCTCTTTTAGATGATCAGTGGATTGTTTTGATATCTACTTTACTCTTTGGTTCTAGAATATTGAGACAGTTTTCTTTGATAATTTATCAAAATATCTTAAAAGATAATTTCTTAAAAGATCTTTTTTTGATCATGACTTTCAAGTAGTTCAGTAATTTTATTTTCCAGGTGAGTTTTTCCAGTGAGATATTTGACATTTTCTCCTATTTTCTCATTCTTTTTACTTCATTTTATTATTTCTTGATATTTCATGAAGTCACTAGCTACCACTTGCACAATTAAAATTTTTTAAGAATTGTTTTATTCGCTAAGCTTTTGTAACTTCTTTTCCATTTAGCTAATTCTATTTATTAAAGAGTTCTCTTCATGAAATAAAAAGAATCAAGAAAACACTGTACACAGTGACTGCAATATTGTGGAATGATCAACTGTGAAAGACTTAACTATCAACAATATGATGATCCAGGACAATTCTGGGGGACTTATGACAAAGTATGCTATCTACCTTCAGAGAAAGAACTATTAAAGTCAGAATGCAGATGAAATCATATGATTTTTCATTTGCTATTTTAGTTTATGTTTTGGGGTTTTGGTTTTATAAGATTACTCACAAAAATGAACAATATGAAATATGCATGCATGATACATGTATAATCACCTGCCAGCACTGGGAGGGGGTAGGGAAGAGACAGAGGAAGATAAATTTGATCATATAACTTGGGAAGACTTTTGTGTTGAAATTTATTACATGTAATTGGTAAAAAAAAAAACTAAAAAATTTAAATGGAAAAAGATTTATGTAAAGATTCTTTTATTTTTATTAAAGATCTTTTATTTTCCCAATTTTTAATTTTAATAACAATTTCCCACATGTTTTCTGAAGTTATAAGACCCAAACTGTCTTTTCTCCCTCCCTTTCCTCCTTAGTCCTGGAGATGGTAAATAATTTAATTAGGTTTATACATGTATTATCATGAAAAATATGTTTCCATATTGTTCATTGTAGTAAGAGTTAAAAGAGACTTTTTTTCTTCAGTGAAGTTTTGTACCTCTTTTATCATTAGGCCAATTCTGTTTTTAAGGTGTTCTTTTCTGCATTTTTTATGATTCTTTTATCTAGTCATTCATTCTCTTTTCATAATTTTCTTGAGTCACTCTCTTTTCTCAGTCTTCCCTGTTTCACTTTATCTCTTTCTTTAAGTATTCTATGAATTCTTGCTGAGCTTGGGTCCATTTAGCATTTTTCTTTGGGGGCTTTACTTGTAGCCCTTTACACTTTATTGTCTTCCGAGTTTACATTGTGGTCTTCACTGCCACCATAGTAGCTTTTTTTTGGGTCAAGTTCTTATTTGTTGTTTGCTCATTTTCTCTGCCCATTTTTTTACTTTGGATGTTGTGTTGAGGTTGGGCTCTGCATACCTTGGGATGGTGAGGCATTATACCAAGCTTCTGGCTTTTTCATGATGCTATTTTCAAAGCTAGTTCTGGAGCTCTGCAAGTTCTTGGTGCTTCCAAAGTTGTATGATCCAGAAGGAGATGTCTGGTCACTATTCTCCTGGTCTCCTGTCTAGTCTTTACCTTGTTTTATTGTAGTTGTAAGTGTTAGCACTTCTTTTTTCCCCTGTAACTGTGGCCAAGTTCCCTGCTTTTCTGCAGCCACCAATGCTAGTGCTCCTCTCTCTGTCTTAGAACTGGAAGGAATTGCAAACCCAAATTGAATATGAGCAGTAAAATTGCCAGTCATCACCAGCTACACACAGTCCCAGCAAGAGGTCCTCTGAAATCTGTTTCTGACCAGTTTTCTGACCTCCTTTACCATCTCTGAGCTGAGAGCTCCCAAAGCTGCTTCTGCTGTGGCCACTATGGTACCTCCAAAGCCTATGATTGGTACTGCTACTAAGCTATGGACCAGTATTGATGAAGACATGGCACATGTACCCCAGTGGTATGGAGGGGACTGTTCTGTTCCCCCTCTCCACTGTGCCTGAGGACATTTTTTGAATGACCCATTCCTCTGTCCAGCAGACCAATACAAGAACTTCCTCCCTCCACTCTCATAGGGGCTCATAGGCAGCTTGAAGTTATAATTTGGGCAGATAGTTTCTAAAAGGTTTGCCAGCACTGCTATAGACTTACACAGCCTGGTGTTAGAGACCTCTTCTGCAGAAATTGTCTGAGGCTAGAAAAATGGTTCGCTTTGACATTTTGTGGTCTTTGCTGCTCCTAAATTTGATTTGAGACCTATTTTAAAGTCATTTGAGGGGAATATTGGGGGGCAGGGGTTTCAGCTGGGTAGCTTCCTTTAATTCACCATTGTGGCTTCCTTTGTTAGGTTCATGAATGAGGACAAACTTGCCTTCATTTCACCCTTTCAGGTGGGCAGCTCCACTTATATGGAATTTTTCTACTCTCCCTTCTACATGTTGCCTATTTAAATGTATTTGTTGAACCTCCTGAATGACACAGCTAGAAGACTGGCTGGATAATTTGTTAAATGAGTTTAAATTAAGTCTTAATGGGTTAAATTAAAAGTCTTTACCAGTTATAGATAACATTTACATTTCTGCAGAGGCATCCCATTCTCTACCAGAGGAGGGAACGTTGTGAAAATTTCAGGCAATAAAAAGGGCAGTGGAAATTATTTTGGTGGGAAAGCTTTTCATCACATACTCAAATATGATAATTTAAACAGCTGCCTATTCTACCTGGCTGTTAACAAACCAGGCTCCCTCACTTCTTTTTTTTTAATTTTTTAATCATTTATTAATATTCATTTTTAACATGGTTACATGATTCATGCTCCTACTTTCCCCTTCACCCCCCGCTCTCCCCCCACCCTCCCTCACTTCTGAGGTCATTTTTGACATGCTTTTCAGACATAGTGATGTTTGTGACCTTTTACTTTAATCCAGAATCTCTTGAGATGTCCAAGGGTATAGAGATAGCAATCACATGGGAGTCAGATAAATATTTTTAGTAGTGTGTTCATGGTTAGAAATCAATATTTATCAAGGGATAAATTAGGACAAGCAGACATGGTTGGCAGCAACTTAATGGTTGAACAGGACCCACCTAATAAAACATGTCATCAAACATTATCCAGCAAACAGTCTTATAGTGAGAGAGGAGCCTTCCAGGCAAAATGATCAATTGCTCTCTAATAAAGACACCTGAAACTGTTTGTCAGCCTAGGTCTCCCCCAGTTGCTTAATGTGTGTGCCCTCTGATTGGCAAACAGCTATTTGAATGATTGCCCAACTGAAATATATTGTCAGAAGGCAATAAGACAAATGGACATTTCTCTTTGTTGTGTGTCAAAATGAATCTAGGGACTAGGCACCTTATCTGGGGATAAGAGACAAACATGTGACATGTTTGAAATTTAGAAGTGAAAGAAAGAAAAATCTAAGAACTGAGATGAAGGATCTCATAGATTATGTTTTTTACTTTTCAAAAGCAAATAGTGGGCATGAGTTTGGAGGCTACTCACTCACTTAAAAAATGCTCTATGTACTGTGAATGTGAAAATATGCAAGTCATTTAATGTATTGAGTTCGGAAAGTTGTTGCTTTGTATAGACTCGGTACCTGAGAATTTGTATTGCCTGTACAGATGATTTCCTTGTCCAGTTTGTTAATATGCCTTCTAACGTTCTTAGCAACCTCAAAGAAGAGAAACTTTGACATTTTTTAAGTTTTAAAGGCTAGTGAACATCTAAAGTCATAGATTTAGAGCCTGAAAGGATCTTAGATACCATCAATCCAATCCTCTTGTTTTACTGATGAAGAAACTGAGGCTTAGAGAGGTTCTGTCTCACAAATAGCAAGCCTCAAAGGAGGAATTTTAACCCAGAATTAATAGAATTATATTGTTCTGTTATGATGATTACAGTAATAATGCATTTTAGGAAAGATATATCACAATGCAGTTTAACTTTAAAAAAGTTTTTTTAAAAGGATTTCTTCTTTGCATTTATGAACAAACTTTATTTATCCAAGAGAAGTTTTGTGTGTACCCAGAAGAGAACCACCCCCAGACTAAACTCAGAAGTATTTACACTGGAGAGAGTAAGAAGAAAATAGGATAGGATTTAGTGAAATAGGGATATAGGGAAATAGAATAGGCTATATGGGAAATGAACATAAATTTTGTCCATGAGTTGGGTGAATATGGGTTTAGCTAAAGGGATGGCCATCAATTGGGGAATGGCTGAACAAATTGTGACACATGATGGTGATGGGATACTATTGTGCTGTAAGGAATGATGAAGAGGATGATTTCAGAAAGAGCTGGAAGGATCTCTGTGAATTGATGCGGAGTGAAATAAGCAGAACCAGGAAAACACTGTGCACAGTATGAGTAATATTGTGGAATGATCAAATGTGAAAGACTTTGCAACTATTGGCAATGCAATGATCCAGGACAATTCTAAGGGACTTAGTTCAATGCTATCCACCTCCAGACAAAGAACTGTTGGAATACAGATGAAAGCACATGATTTTTCACTTATTTATTTGGGTGTGTGTTTTGAGGTTTTGGTTTTATAAGATAATTCACTTATAAAAATGAACTACATAGAAATATATCTCACATTTTAATAATACATGTATAACCCAGATCAAATTACTTGACAGCTCCTGAAGGGGATGGGGTAGGAAAGGAGAGATAATTTGAATCATAACTTTGGAAAACTTTTGTATAAATTTGTTATTACATATATTTGGTAAAAATAAATAAATAAATGGGATACCAGTAGGCACTGTTCATACAAATAAAGTCAGATATAAACAATCATAAATACATTAATTGTTCATTGGAAGGCTGAGAAAATATAATAAAAATGACAATTTTACCTAAAAAATAGATTTAAGATTACTTAGGCATAGAGAGAAATTGGAATGATAAAAGGAACAGAGGGATATTAGATTTTTGGGTAATAGAGGTGAAATACTTATATGTTTATTATAATTTTAGAGAGACTGATTTTTAGGTAAGAATTTAAGTTTATTGATTATATCAAATTTATTAGTTATTTTAGCTGATAAAGTAATATAGGTCTTCATGGCCCTATCATGAGTAGGAACAATTGCAGCTGAATCAGGCAGCCTAATAAGTAGATTTGGGGGAGCTCATTATTCTGCCTCCCCCCCACCCGATCTTTCCAAGACATCTTTAATTGGTGATAAGTAGCTAAGAGGTGGTCTATCAAGGTACTACACCCTACGTCATGGGGAACACATACTCAAGGGAAAGAGACCTCTCCTTCATTTATCAACAAAATTCTGTTAAAAAAGAAAATTTTCCTGGGGATTCTTAAGGACAAAGAAAATGCAAAGAGTAAATAGATGATGTTTTCTATGACCCAGATCCCAGACACAGGAATGCCCAATAATTCTCCCAAATATATAGGAATTAAAATAGTATCTGAAAAATAAATTCTCATATTTTGTACACGGTGGTTTACATATTGCATTAAATTGTGAGCTTCTTGAGGGCAGGAACAGTTTGTTTTCTGTTTTTCTCTGTATCTACATTTCTAAGCACAGTGCCTTGCACATAGTAGGTACTTAATAAATAATTATTGACTAGTTGATGATCTTTGAGCCCCATCTGCTTTTGTTTCTTTTCTTACTTTGGAGGCTGGAAGCATCACTAAAATGCTTGCTATCCTGTGTTACTTAAATCATCCCACAAGCTAGAGGTAAATATTTCTGAAGCAAATGTTGTATCTATCACTGCAATTTAGAAGCATAAGACAATTATTAATAAATTCAACCAAAACATAAGATTCTTTCTTATTTGGCTCAGTTCTGAGCTATGGGGAGAAGTGGGGAGGATAATAAGTATTTTGGTCCCAAGATTAGATCTCTGCCTTGTGTAGTTCTTAGTCAATAACCATTGATTAAGTGCTTTTTATGGGGCAAGCAAAGAATAGTAAAAGGTAGTCACTACTCTCAAGGAGCTTACAATCCAACAGAGCAAACAACACATAAAAACAGCTATGCACAAATAAGTAACATATAGGATACATTGAAAATAACCAATAGAGGGAAGGCATTAGCATTAGGGGAAATAAGAAAAGGCTTCCTGGAGGAAATGGGATTTTAGTTGGGAAGTAATGGAAGGTAGGGGGACCAAGGGGCAGAAAGTTGGGAGACAGGAGAGCATTTCTCCATTGCACTCCTGTTTGCAATTAATTAACATGTCCCTATCTCTAGCTATTTATTTCAGCATTTAGGACCAGCAATAATTTACATGAAAGAAAATCAGGAATTAGAAATAATTTAAAGAAATAGAAAATATCAAGTAGAAAATGACTGGCAGCTGCATGAGAGCCTTTGGGAGAGGATCTAAAAGAAGCAACAGTAGTCAGAATCTTTGAAACATTCTACCCAAAGTTAAAGAGTCAGCCAGAATGCCTGGTGATAGTATTATTATAGGATTGGTCCTATAATAATACTAATGTTATAGTATTATTATAGGATAGGATGGCAGTGCACAAATTTTTAGCTTAGGCTCATTAAACAAGCTGGCTTCATTTCCTAATCACTAGCCCGGCAAATATCATCGCTGAGATTCCAAGTAATGCAGCCTGGTTCACGGTCGTGGACCTGTGCTGTGCATATTTTACTGTACCTCTGCATGGGTCCAGTCAGAAGATTTTTGTATTTTCCTGGGAGGGCAAACAACTCTGCTGGACGCGAATTCCACAGGGATTTGCAGAAAGTGCGAATATCTTTTGCCAAATCCTGCAAAGAGATCTTGAAACCATCATATTCACTGAGAGCAAGCTAGTACATTATGTGGATGACCTTTTGCTAATGTCACCAAGTGCTTGAATCTGTCAAAGGGACGGCAAATATCTGTTGCAAGAGCTATGCAAAAGGGGACACAAAATTTCCAAAAGTAAGATTCAGTGGGTGTTACCATGCGTAAATTACCTCAGCTTCGTGTTGGAAAAGGGTACGAGACGGATTTCCCAAAAGAGAGTTGCACATATACAGAAGCTATGCATGCCTAAGACCAAGAAGCAGCTCCGTGCAATATTAGGTATCACGGGTTACTGTAGGCAGTGGATACCTGGTTATAGTCTGATCTCAAAATCTCTAACAGACTTGACTAGGAACACTGTCTCAGAACCTTTAAAACTGACATGGGAGCACAGGCATGCTATAGAAAAACTGAAAACAGCGCTGTTGACCAGTCCTGCACTTGGAATCCCTGACCATGCAAAACCGTTTCACCTGTTTGTGCATGAGGACAAGGGAATAGCCAGTGCAGTGTTGATGCAAACTCTTGGGGATCAGTTCAGACCAACAGCCTATTATAGCTTCCAGTTAGATGTTGTGGCTAGGGGGATGCCACCTTGTATGAGAGCAATTGCAGCTGCAGCCTTAATGGTTAAAAAAATCTTCAGATCTGGTTTTGGGATGCAGGATTATGCTGTACTCTCCTCATCAAATAGATACCATCTTGAAAAACAGCAACCTGCATGCGTTTACTTCCCAGCGCTTATCCCATTATCAAATTGTGTTGCTGGGCAATGAGAACCTAACTTTCCATCGTTGTAAGGAGATCAACCCAGCTACACTAATGCCAAACTTACCATTAGAAGGAGAACCCATCCATAGCTGTGCAGAAACCTTGGACATGGTTCAAAAGACGAGAGATGACCTGACCGATATTCCTTTGGTCTCTCCCGATCTCACTTTGTTTACCGATGGTTCTGCATTTGTGGTAGATGGAGAATGGTATACAGGCGCGGCTGTAGTAACTCAAGATGAGACTTTGTGGTATGCAGCTCTACCTAAGTCCATGAGTGCTCAAGGGGCTGAAATCCTGAGTCTCACCAGAGCTTTAGAAATTGGCCAGGGTCAAAGGTTGAACGTTTGGACCGATAGTAAATATGCATTTAATGTAGTACATTGTACAGACCAAATTTGGAAATATAGGGGCTATATAACAGCTGGTGGGAAGGAGATAGCCTATGGGAGCCTTATAAACCAACTCCTGAAAGCTGTCCAGTTACCTAAGGAAGTGGCAGTGATGCATTGCAGGTCACATCAAAGTTAACACAAATACATCACATCAATTAAGGTTCCTGATTAAGAAGGTGACAAGTCAACCATCAGACAAGACGGTAGGCGGCAGACAAGTATGCATGCAGTACAGAGGAAGAAACCAAGAACACAAAAGCAGGAAGCTGCAGAACTTCACAGCAGAGGTGGTACCAAGGAATGGACAATCACAAGAGTGTTGTAATCTTTATTAAGTACTGTGCAGGAAGAGGACTGGAAGGAAGAAATCCGTGGAGCAGCTATCATGTTATAAACACACATGGTACATATGAAACATCACACGGTAGTTGCATGCCACACTACATATGGCTAACAAGGAGAATTATGATTCTCCAGTGGGCCAGAAGATCCTTGCAATAAGGGTAAGTATGTGCATACATCAGCACAATTTAGTTCATTGGACACAGCACAAACTGATTGTTCACTTTTTGATATAGACCTCATGTAGATGAATGAGAGTCTCTTCTGTATATATGTATTATATGTACATATGTATTATATATAAGAGAAGGGTGTCCTAGGATCTCTAACATATCAAAAGATCCATTGTTTTTTGATTTGGTAGACATCAAGGGAACTTCCATCTGTAAATAGGCATTGTGGATAGCCTATATTATATTTACTAATCCATAGAATAGAATTACTAACATCATAGGGAGAGATATAGCTTTAGGGATTTTTGAAATACAGAGTTAGTCAGGGAAAGTCACTATAGTCTATAAGAATATGTATATAGTGTACATATATTAATGACTAACAAAATGAAATTAATATACTAACAATATAGAACTTAGGATTATTAATACCACTAACTTAGCTTAAGTAAGGTACTAACATGGAAACTTAGTTCTATAACATTTTGCATATAGAGTTTTACCATATTTCTTTTGTTATGAGTTAAGAGCAAGTTTTAGAAGATCTGTAGGTTGTTACGTTTTTGCTTTGGATTTGTTTCAAAGATGTTTGCATTGCATGCTATAAGTATAGTGCTTGCAATTTATAATTGTTGCAGTTTTGGAATTACTGTGATAATTTGTTGCATGTATTATGATGCTTGTATTTTATTCCAAAACCTGTTTTTTCCCCTTGTTCATACTTTCCTTTTCCCCTCTTTAGATAGGGGTAGATAGTATAGATAGTATAGCAATAGCATAGCAAGACTGTTAAGGGGTTAGGAATAAGACATTTAAGTTAGTGTAGACAGTACTTAACGCTACAATATCTTAAGCCTGCAGAATTTCCAGTGGAAATTCCTACTAGAAGAGGGGGAATTTACTGTTGTGTGCAGATGCAAAGCATGGAATCCCTGCAAAGGTACAGGGAGAGCCTTACCCAGAATTCCAGGGGACCCCCCTTGGAGAACTTTGGGTGAGGGGCAGTTGAGAAGGGTTGGAGACAGTTAATTTGTGGGATTGGATGTGAGCAGATACTCTGCTTGTTTCTCCTGACTTGGGGTTTCTCCTGAGAAACCATTGTAGTATAAGCTAGTGATTTCTACTCATAGGGTTAGCCTATTTGTTAGTACTATTCTTCATTGATATAATTATATAATTATTTAGTAAATAGAGTAAGATATTTATCTATAGCAAGAGAGCCAGTTTTAGTTAAATGCTTCATCCCTCCAGTGAGGAGGGGGAAGGGGCATCAATTTAACAATTTAGGGTCACCTTTCCTTTATTCAATATACCTTCATTAACTTCCCTAATTTTCCTTGTTAATTCCTAATATAATTTTTTACCTTCAAATCTGTGCCTGGTAATTATTTGGAAGATACTTACAATTCAGTCTGAACTTCTAGATTGAATCCTGTTGGCTGCCAGTTTAATATCTCCTCTGTCCTCAACAGTTAGATAAATAATTTCTATATATCTCCTCTAACTGACCTGAGAGGAATATAAATTAATGAAAGGAACATTATTGGGGTTTCAGTCATAAGAGAAACTTACCAGAAGAATCCTATTCCTGTCTTCATTACCAACTGAAGCAAAAGCAGTTAGAGGGGGAGGGGTTTGAGAGCCAGGAGTGTTTTACCCCCTCCTTTCCTCACTGTAGCCTGTCAATCTAGGGCTCTTGACTTAAAGCTATACTTGGCTCTGAAACATTTATCTGCTTCTCCAAATTATCTGTTATTATCATCATAACAATCTAGGGAATTGGACAAATTCTTTTTATAACATCTTTATGAACATGATAGACATGGTTTATATACTAATATGGGGCAGCGAAGTGGCAGAGTAGACAGAGCCCTGGGTCTGGAGTCTGAAAGACCTGAGTTCAAATCCAGCCTCTGACACTTACTAGCTATGTGACGTTGGGCAAGTCACTTAACCCCATTTGCCTCAGTTTCCTGACCTATAAAATGATCTGGAGAACGAAATTGGCAAACTACTCCAGTATTTTTGCCAAGAAAACCCTAAATGAGGTCACAAGAAATTGAACCCAACTGGTTACAACAGCAACAAAATATATTAACACAGATAGGTGAAATTAGAATGACTTAGATCCAAAAGGTGTAATTAATTTATCAATATGCTGTAATTATAACTCTGATAGAGTGTACTTGGGATCCCCCTTAAGGCTTGTGCAGCATGTTTTTTAATCACTTGGTTAGGGACATACATAGACAGTGTATTATTGTCAAATCTAAAAATACCAAAAAGCTGAGAAAGTTAGCTAACATGCTGGACTCTCTAAAACATTTGGCAGGTCAAAATAATGACCCAAATCTATTATAGTGAAATATTGGAAATAAAAAGATGCACTATAAGTAGAAAGTGTTACATTTAGCTTTTAAAACAAGTACATTATAAGAAGGCATGATATTTTGTGTGGAAAATGCAAAAGCAACATGAATCCACAGTGGGACATAAACAAAAATGCTAGTGTAGAGGACAGCTAGATACCTCAGTGGATTGAGAGCTAGGACTAGAGATGGGAGGTCCCAGCTGTGTGACCCTGAACAAGTCACGTCCCTAGCCTCTTTGCATAGCTCTTACCATAGCAAGCTCTTCTGCCTTGTAACTAATGCAGAGTATTGATTCTAAAATGGAAGGTTAGGGTTTTTTTTTTAATGCTAGTGTGGTTTTAGGCTGCATTCATCTCATTTTTCTATTTTAATAAAAATGTGTTTTGCTTTGAATGAATGTGTCGTCTGGTTTGGTCTGGTAAGAGAAACTTTTCTGGGGAAGGGTGGGCTCATGAGCCATGTTTTGAGCTGATACTCATCCAGAATTTGCCTTGAACCTGTTTGTAGTTTTCAAGCTTCTCTACTTGAAGAGACGGACTAGCAAGGATTAGATTTACTTTGTCTAGCCCGAGAGGGCAGCACTAGAAACTAGTGGGGTGAAGTTGAAAAGAAGCAGATGGCAGCTCAATATTAGGAAATAATAATTGGAAGTATCCAAAAAAAAAAAAAAGAGTGCGCTATTCTAAGGGGTGCAGTATTCTTCTTTCTTGAGTTTATTCATGTGGAAATTGCATGATTATTTGTTGAGTTGCCACAGAGAAAAATCTAACTCATAAATGGCTTGGGCTTGATCACCTAAGAAGTTCTCTTCCATCTCTGCAAGATTTATGTAGAAGAGTAAGATGGCAGGAGACAATACAAGGGTACAGTATTTGCCATTTCTAATTCTGTATGTGTTAGGAATTAAGCCTTGACTCTTTCACTGTCATGTACCCAAAGTTTTCCTTCTTTTATCTCGCAGAAAATCCTCTTCCTATTTCTTTTGCAGCTGGAAAGACAATCCAAAGGTCTTGTCCTTTGCACCCACTTCCTATTTTTATCACCTCCTTTCATCTCATTGGTAGCACCTCAGAGTGGGATCATAAGTGTAAATAAAGATCCATTCCATCTGAGGCAGAATTAATTTACATTATAGAGCCTCTTCAGGAATGTCAGTTTCTATTTTCAGCCTCAAGAGAACAGGTGATCTTTAGACATTGAGTACTACTTCTGTCAAAATAGTATGTATGGGGAAATGTCGCACCCTTTTTCCCCCTTGCCATTAATTACTGCACCTAGATTTGAAAACTTACTCCTTATTTGTGAAAAAAAAAAAAAAAAGCAAAGCTAATTGTTGCTGAAAAGGAAATAAACTTCTTTAAAGGTGGTTTTTAGTTTGAGAAAGGTGAGAGAATCAGATTCCATTTCTCTATTGTGTTTCATAATGGTCAGCCAAGAATTTGAATGAAATAGATAAAAAGTCATGCACATACTAACAAAATCTTGATATCCATAATGAAGTAAACATAGACTTTGTGACTTAAATACAAGTGAAATATAGATCTTACTTGAATGCTCACTGTAGCCTTTCTAGGATAAAGTTTGAGGCTTGGGAAGAATGTTGAGGTTAAACAGAGGTTGAAGGGATATTGCAGATGTTATTCCTCTGTCAAGCTTGAGTAGTTTGCACACCTGCAGGACTGGAGTCTTCTTTCAACAGACATAAAAGCTCACTAGGGACCAGAATGCTTCCAGATTGATTTCCTGCTCACTTCACCCTCATTTCCCCTGTGCTTTTTCTGCTGTCTTTCCCTAAATCCATTTGTTTAAGCTATTTGCATAGAAGAATTGGTACTTGGTAGTTTTGGAATGTTTTTAATATTAAAATTCAGCATCATTAAGGCTCTTTTAAAATTTTTTTTTCTCAGTCCAGATACTATTACTGATTCTAAGGTGATTATAAAGGGAACCTAGTTGATGTGGTCCTTTGGGACTAAAGAACATCTGGAAAGTTCAATAAAATAATAAAAAATGGAAACAGATGCAAGATGACTTCTTTGCCTTCTTTCAGAAGTCTCAGTTATTAGTAATAATTGAGGAAATTTCCCATTTACTTCACTGATCCTCATGGAAATACAAATATATATTCAAAGTATTAAGTAGTTGAATCTGAAATCAATTTTCAGAAATGATAATGCTACCCTTTAGATATAGAAATTTCAGTGGAAGTCATGCATTTCAAAAGTAGCATTTGTTCTTTAGAATGAAGGAATAAAAGTACAATGTCTTCAACATTTAACGTTTGCTTACCATTAAATTTGAAATATCTAAGTAGAATTTTTTTCATAGAACTAAAAGAATTTTGTGTGATTTGTATTAGAAAAACATAATTACAAAACTAATTTTTAAATCTTTAGGGATCCTACTGTGTGAATATACATAATTTTTCATCAAGAGAATTTTCCATAGTAAAATATTTTAGGATTTTGTTAGAAAGAGTGGTATGGTGGCCTACAGAGAAGCACATTTTATGTGAAGTTAGAATTTGGTTTGGGAGGGCTTTAGCAGGTCCCTCCATCACTCTGAGACTTCCTTACCTTATAAAATAGAAATTGGCTACATGATGTTGAAGGTCCATTCCAGTTCTCTTTTTATTATAGGGAGATAGCTCCACAATTTGTTGGGTTTTTGCTTATATAAGGCAGTCATATATATGTAATATACACACATGTATTTATTATGTGCATGTATATAAGTAGAGAGGTAGAGGATGATGACTTTGCCATATTCACTTATATTGTCCTGCAGTGAAATGGTCTTTAAAGCCTAACTTCCACAGAATTCTTGTAGGGGTTTCTTTGGCAGAATCTCACAAAATGAGTTTTGGATTCATGGAATTCCCATGAGAGGTTAAATGGAAACTTGTAGAAACTTTTAAACCTATATCAGGTTTAGCCCCAGACTCAAATAAATAAAAAACCAAAAAGACAATCTTAGCATTAGAGCATTCTCATTTGGTTGCAATGTTAGGTGTTTGTGGTGGCTACGACTAAAGAGCTGTTAGCATGACATAACAGGAAGAGGCTTTATAATCACTGCATCCTAGTAGATGAGAGAGAAAATGACCAGCATTTGTCTCTGACATGAGAAATGGAGAGAAGTTCAGCAAACACAAGACTTGTGAAGATATGCAGGAAAGACTATTTTATGAAAGTATATCTCACATTGTGATCAGGAGAGGGGTGCCTAGTAGAGAGAGGGCATTTAGTAGAGAGCAATATGGTGATGACATAATGACTTTATCTTCAAATGCCTTACAACATTGGAGGAGTGAGTTTCTTTGGATTTATGAGTAGCTTGAACACAAATGTCCTCTCTGTATACCTTCTATGTTTATGTCCTGACTTCATGGATTCCTCATATATGTATCTTCATGTATACTCCCTGATAAAGTATATTCTCTTTGTGAGTCTAAGTAGTAGTATTGTAGGCTTTTGTGTGCCTTAAGGGAAATACTTTTCTTCTTACTTCATTTTTCATGCTTTTATATTAATCATCTTACATTTGAACTAAATTTTTCTGTGATCTAACTCAGCAAACCTTGAACTTGGTGTAGCTTTTCTGGCACACTCACATGTGAGAGGGGTGCCCTAGTGACTACATTTTGAAATTTCAGCCTGTCCCTATGGAGCAAATATTGTCCTTAACTTTCTAAACATGAATTACTAATCTAAAGGAGCTATCATTTTAAGACAACTTCTCAAGTATCTTTCAGAGCAACTAAATTAGTTCTGCATATAGAATTCTTGGACATGGGTTAACAGTGTTATGAATATTACATCCTATATTTCTACTGATACACTATGACATGTTTCTTAAAATCTGGCAATCTGAGAAGGGAAGGGAGAGAGGGAGAGAAGTTTGTTCATATAACTTAGGAAAATGTGTGTGAAAATCTGATATCACATGTAATTGGTAAAAAATAAAAATATTTTTAAAAATTTGGCAATTTGCAAATTTATAGTGTTCAGGTAAAAAAAAATAATCTGTTTACATTTCCAAAATAATTTTGACTTGAGTACAATTTGAAGACTTGATCGTGCAGTGCAAAAATCAGGAGACCTGAATTCAGATCCTGATAATTACTATTTGTTGACCTTGGTTAGGTCTCTTAATTTTCCTTGGTCTTGGTTTCATCATGTGTAAAATGATACATCTGGACAAAATATACTAAGGTCGTTTAGATCACTGACTCCTTTACTATGGCACAATCTCTCCTCATCTTTTTCCTCCTTGTTAGGCTTTTCTTCCCATTTGCTATAGTACTGAAACTATGAAAACTTGGTAAAACTGGTGATTGTAATATCATGGTCTGATTATTGCTTTTTATTGATAATTGTATTTTATCACTTTGTCTAACTTAGAGAATTTGGTACTTGCTATTCCCATTTTTAGGAGAAAGTATATCTCTGCTTCATAAGTCTTTAAGAAGCAATTTTATAGATTTTTCACACCAACTAACTGTAAATTATTATTCTTTATAGCTTTCCTGCAGTAGTTTAAATTTATGTTAGTGATGTGTTTATTTATTTTCCCCCTCTATTTTGCAGGAATAATCATTAAGGTTTTAAATAGCTAGAATGCCTCATCCATAACATTTTAAGGTGACAGTACATCTGTTCTGGGCAATAACAATTATAGGTTTAGTTTGGGGTTATTAGAGCTCTTTGAAGTGTAGATAATCTATGCTGGTGTACAGGTGTGAGTGTGTACACAGACATGCGGGCATATGTAGTCTAGAGTTTTAATATATGTTACTTAGAAATGGAATACTTAACTTTTAAAATAATGCCTTTGTGTTTTACCCATAGTGAGCATTTTAGAAAATATTCTAGGATCTGATTCTACGATGTTGCAGTAGAGTTATGTTCTGTCGCATTCAAAAGATTAAATCTGGAGGCTTTGTCCTACTTGAATCAGATTGTTTTGCCCTTTACTTAGAATACTAAGCAAAAATGTGGAGTGAAACATTTTTCCTATGGCAGGTCACAGTGATTTGCAATGAATTAACTTATTTTTGAACTTTTTTAGCAGCATGATATATTTTTTTAAATGAAGAAACTAATGTCTACAGCTGTGTATATTGATTCTTTTTCTTCTCCCAAAGACATTCATTAAACCTATATTCTTGTTTAGCATAAATGTATCTATATTTTGTGAATGGTCCTATGGTGGAGTTGATCATTTTTTTTGTAAAATATGTGAGAAATTGGCTTATTCTTAAAGCAATATTGTTTTCTTTTAAAATATCTTGCAGAAGGATCAACTTGTATGCTTTAATGAGATCACAAACAATTCTGAGGATGTTATGTTTTAAAAAAATAGCTCCAGAGTAACTAACACTATCTATCCTGCTGAGTAAGACTGCGTCCTTACATTTTTGATAATGTATTTATACGTATACTGCAAAAACAAAAGCAGACAGAGCATGTGTGCGTATTTTTTTCCAAGTCAGGATTAGTTGTGGTGAAATGATGGGGCTGTTGAAAGTTCATGATTTCGGGTTTAGTAAAAGTCAAATTTTGGATTCGTTTTATTCATGATACATCTGAACTTCTCACTGAGCTGACTGTACCCTGGGAGAACGCCAGGTTTATTCCAGAGCTTAAGCTTTGCTTATTGTCAGAGACTTCTGTAAAGGTGGTTAACCTCTTTGCATTATTCTGTGTACTTATTCCTAATTTCTTATATATTCAGTTCAATTCAACAAATATCAAATGCTAACTACATCTCTTAGTTCTTAGCACTTAGTTCTCACACGGTTTATGGAAACTGCATCATCTGTATGAGGTACAGTCCTGCCAGATGAAGTAGCTTAATGTTGAAAAATTTCAAAACTTCATAAAATAAAAAATTCATAAAAAATTTACATAAGGAAAAAACATCATATAAAACTATCAAAGGAAATAATACTTTAATCACTGTTGCAAGTGAACACTTTAATACTGAAAAAGAGCAGTAAAAGAACTTTGTTTTAGTAAGAACTGCTGATATATGTATGTGAAGAAACAGAGCAATGGGCTACCAGATTGCCCATGGAGGAGCAAACTGGTTTAGGTTAGAAACTGGGTAGGTTGCATCTCATGAATAGTTTCAGTATATATTTGTGTATATATATATATATATATATATATTTACCTGCAGTTGCCCATTAGTATATATATATTAATATATATACTAATGGGCAACTGCAGGTAAATGACTTTAGGTGATGGCTAATGCCAATGTGTTAATTATGGAAATGATCATCAAAATAACTCAAAGATTTGAGTTTACTTAAAGAAAACTGGCAAAGGTGACAAAATCAGAAATGAGAAATTGAGACAAAATGAGAAAATCAGCTTTTGTCTTCTTATCCCATTCATTTTCGGGGTTTAGAAAAATGGGCATGCTCGTATATTGGCAGAGTTATTAATTGATCTAACCATTTTGGAGAATAATTTGCTATGCTAAAAAAATGACTACCATGGCCTCATTGTATAGGACAATGATATGAAGAAAGATCCCACATATATAAAAATATTTATAGTAGCATTTTTTCATGATAGGAAAAACCTGGGATAAATGGCCAGTTGTTAGTTCACAAATTGTGGTAAATGAATGTACAGGAATATTACTGTGCCACAAGAATGATGGATATGGAGAATATAAAGAAGCATGGTAAGATATACGTACACATTTAAAGAGTGGTAAGCAGAACAAGGAAAATCTATGCACAATTACAGTTGTATTATGACTGCTCCTGTGAAGTAAAGTGAAGCCACTTAGTAGCCCTCTGAGGCATAGCTGTGAGGTAGTACAGATACCCTTACCCGTGGTGCTGAGATCCAGAGTATTTTGCTCATATGGTTCCATCCATTGAGATACATCTGAGACTTATTGCTCAAAAATTAACAAACTGCCATTCCCATTGATTCTGAATCCCTGGATTGTCTAAGAATAAATCTCCCCCGATAACCACTATTTCTTATTATCCTATGTCCATCCTGAAGCCTACTTTTATCATGACTCAGGTCTTCCTCTCTTGTGCTCATGACACGTTTTAGTGTTCAGAAAGATGTGGGCTCCTTAAAACAATCTTATGGTCATGGCTGTTGTATCTGTACTGATGCAGTACTTTTTTCATACCACCAAGATACATGTCCTTGGAAGCTCATCTAGAATTCTTCATCTGCATCACTTCTTGTGGCTTTTTTTATCCCATCACTCAGTACCCTCTCCTTTTTGAAGGAATATTTTATTTCAGATTTATCACCCAATTAATATCCTAGTGGCCATAATCTGCTGGCTCCCAGATAATTTTCTCTTCTTTCTCAATGAATCCAGTGTCTTTCTCATAGTTTTCCTTACATTTCAATACCCAAAATTGTATCGGGGACCTCGTATTCCCTTTAATACTTTTATTTCCCATTTCCTCATTTAACCCCCTATGCCCTTGAGATTCCACCATACCTATATACGGGGTAGGGAAACCCTTGATCTTCCCATCACCCACAGTGTCTACTTCTATAATAAAGAAATCTTTTTATCTGCTGCTAAAAAGTTGTCAGGTACCTTTATCTGATGATAACCTCTCTTCCTCTGCCACATTCCTCTGAAATTATTCTTTTTCTTCACTATGAGCTCTAATCCCTCTAACCCTTGCTAATTTCCCAGGCCATAATCCCTATGCTGGCATATTTGGCTCCATTATCCAGTCTTGACTTTAGTTAACCAGTTCTTTTCATCTTCTCTTGAATTCCTTGTGTCCTCTCTGTTCATACTTTGCATGAATAAACTTGAACCCTTAATTACTCATTTGTCTACAAATTAATATAATCTAAAAAAATTCCATACTTTACCTGTAAGGCAGTCCTTTTATTCCTCCCTAATTACTTCTATATCCCACTCACCATGGCAGCTGTTTCAAACTTTGTCCTCTCTTCAAGCCTTCCACACTATTCCTCTTCCCATCCTTTCAGCTGAATAACATTTTATATTTCAGAGGAAATAAAGCCATTTTCCATTTGCTCTTTCTTCTTCTTCCTTTCTCTATATTTTACAGTCTCTTGACATTACTGTCCTCCATTCTTTTCTTCCTTGTTTCTGTTACTGATGAGATAGTCCTTCATAGTAAGGCTCTCTATGATCTTATCCACCCATGTCTTTTCCAGTATCTTCCCCAGAATGATTTTCTCTAGTTTTAGTTCATTTTGGTTCCTTCCTCAGTATGCATGGACATGACAAAACATCTACCCTAAAAAACCCTCACTATATTCTTCCATTCTTTTGAACTTGTCTTCTCTCTCTTTACTTTCTCAGTCAAATCCTTTGAAAAAGCTATCTACATTTACTGCTTTTACTTTTAAAAATACTTTTCTGGCATAGCAAACTCAACATGTCCAAAATAAAACCTATGATATTCTCCCCCTGCCCCTCCTCTTCCAAACTTTTATATTACTATTGAAGATACCACTATCTTTTTGCTTATAGCTTCATTGACTCCTCAACTCCTCAGTGGCCAAATTTTCACTTCTTTTTCTGTAATATCTCTTGTGTATGTCCCCTTTCCTCTGCTTATTTGATTTTTAAAAATTTCTTTATTTAATTAATTAATTAATGATATTTTTCCATGGTTACATGATTCATGTTCTTTCCCTCCTCTCCTCCCTCCCCTTTCCCAGAGCTGATGAGCAATTCCACTGGGCTTTACATATATCATTTATCAAAACCTATTCCATATTATCAATATTTGCAATGCTTATTTGATCTTTAAAATCCTTTTTGAGCTTATCCATGTAATAATTTTGGGCTTAAGGCAAAATCACTTTTTTCTCTGAGGCTTTCTTTGATTATAGCAGTTTTGACTTTATTTTCTGAGTTTCTGTTTTGATCTTCTCTGTCACTATACGTTCTTTTTTTTCCTTGCTTTTTGACTTTTAATTTTAAAGTTGGGTTCTGCTCCTGCAGTGGTGCAGGCACTATTCAAGCTTTAGGTTTTTTGTGGAGCTGCTTTCAGAGCAATTTCTGGGGGTCTATAAATTTTTAGTTTTTTCAAGGTGATGCCATCTAAGGAAAAGTGTGTTTACTACTCTCCTCGTCTATGCTCTCCTTTGTGAGTGAGAATTACTTTGGAATTGTGATCAAGGTCCTTCTATGAGCTCTTATGTACCATTGTTCTTCTTCATCTTGGAAATGTAAACTAGATCCACGAATGGGCAAAGCAACAGAATCCCACACTCAGTGCTGAACCCCTTTCCATCCTCGGGCTATTTCCACTACTACTGATTTAGTTGCCTCCAAAGCCTGAGCTGGCTTGAGGAGACCTATTGTGGTCTTGCTAGGGTATTGCCTACACTGAAGTATGCTTCACTTTCACAATATAGTTCTAGTAATACTTAAACTAGGGAAGGAAAAAACACACAAAAAAATTATTAGTTAATATAATTAGTGAACACTGAGTCAAAGATTTGAAACAAAATTCTTACAAAAAGACTATAGCTATTTATTTTTAAAAATCAATCTATATGACCAAGTGGAATTTTTACCAAGGATGCAAAGATGGTTCAACTTTAGCGAAACAATCAACATAATAACATAAAAAACCAAAATATTGAAAACTACATAGTCATCTCAGTAGATGCAGAAAAAGCCTTTGACAAACTACAACGTTTTTATGATTAAAAACCCTATAAAGTCTCGGCATAAAGGACCTTTGTAATTATAAAAATCATCTATCTAAAACCAAAATCAAGAATAATTTATTTGGTGGTTGAAATTCTCACAAGACAGTATTAATTTTAAAATAGTTTATTATTTGGCCAGTCAAGACATCTTAATTGTGGTCAAATGACTCTCTAGATCAGAGATGGGCAAACTACAGCCCTGGGGCCAAATTTGGCCCCTTGAAATGTTCTGTCCTGCTGTGCTACATTATTCTTAATCTGATGAATACAAAGAGTAGGATACAATACAATGAAACTTGGAAAGAGTTGCCTTAGAAACAGACTGACAGACGAGCATTTCCTTTCCTTTGGCCCCCTCTTTAAAAAGTTTGCCCATCACTGCTCTAGATCATTATATGACAAATGAAAACTCCTGACCCTGGTACCAATATGCATTTTTGAGAGTTCATTTTTCATCTCCTGCCTTGACCATCCCAAGACATATCTAATTGGCAATCAACTAATTAGGAGGTGGTCCATCAGACCTTCAGCCATTCCCCAAACTGATAGGTGGAGTTTTCCATGTATGCTGGGAAAGTTTCATTGTAAAACTTTCCTGTTAGCCAGAGTCTGTGAAAGGACCACATTCCTCAGGACAAAGAGAACACAAAAAATCTGTAGACTAACTAGAACCAGGTCTGCTATCAGGCTCAGGAATTCTTTCTAATATTCAGAAACTGATTTGGCATCTTTATAATCCAGGATCCTGATATAAAAATAATACAGTATATGAAAAATAAATTCTCACATTTGCCATGAAGATATACAGAATCTTTTGCAATAATTAGGAGCAGTGGGTAGTAGTTACAGAGGCAGAAAGTGTTTTAACAATTAGATGTATCCACCATGCCCTCACAATGCTCAAGAAGGAGTGACCCCAAGCTTTCTACAAATTGGTCATGCCTTCCTTCCTCCTAGAAGAGTGATGCTTGTTACCTACAAGGAACTAAAACATGTCCTGATGGCAGCATGTACTTCCCAGGAAACTCCTCTCTTGAGCCCTCTTGTGCCATCTTATGCTCCTGTCTTCCCTTTGTGTCCAGGCCCCATCCTGTCCACATTCCTTCCTACTTTTTCCCTTTTCCTCTCCTCCCCTGCCTTATCCCTGAATAGAAACTCCCTCTTCCCCTCTTAAGAGTTGGTCCCATTTAATCCTTCTCCAGCCCCCTTCCTCTGCCATTGCAACTTCACCCAGTTCTCAAGTGCCTTACATCCAATAAAGCTAGACCAGAATCCCCACTCACAGAAACAAAAAACAATTAGGGGCCGAATATGGAACGATTTTTCTTTATGGAGAATTATATGAATTAACATATGTAAAGCTGTTTACAAACCTTAAAATGCTATATAATAACAATAATGACAATTATTGTTGTTATTATTTAGAGATCTTAAAGCAAAAAGTATTTGAAGTCATTTTCAGGGATATAATAGAGTGTATTACTGGTCAGGTACTGAGTGTAGCAGATGTCCTCTGAAGTCCCTTCCAACTTGACTATTCTATGGCATAGTGTTCATATTTTCCAGTCCAAAAATCAAGTTACTTATTCTGACAAAGTATTTTTTCCTCCAGATTTTGGACTTTTTATGTGCAAAGTATCATAAAAACATGTGTCCTTTATACTCATTTTAATGGAAAAAATGAAAATTTATAATTAAATAAATTTGAAAAGTTAAACTTGGCATCGCTCACAGACAAAACACTGGAAAGATTCACCATATTTTTGGTGGGGGAGGAGGGTGTGGATCTATTATTTGATTGGTATAGAGGAAATTCCCAGTGAGGAAACTCCATTGGCCAATGCATATTTAGCATTGGTTACTGTTGCTTGATGTTGGAGTTGTCTGGGACACTATGAGGTGAAAAGATTTGCTCTTGAGTCACACAGCCAGTGTGGATCAGAGGCAGGACTTGGATTCCCTTCTCCTTTTTGCTCCCTTCATGACACCAAGCTCTTTCTCTGTTATAGTCACTTCATATTCACCCAACTTTTTCTTTTTTGACAGTACTTCCCACTTTGATAAAACAAAACTTCCACCTTAAGTAGGTATAAAAGTCTAGAAATATATAAAAATAGAAACTAAGTGAATTTTTAAATGAACTTCAGCCTATGTTTTACTATCTTATGTAGCTCTCAATCTTTTGATGAGTGTATTTTTATCTTAAGCTCATTGATGAATCCATTCAGGTATCATTTGTCAACCTGCTTGTTTTATAACATTTAGGTGGTTTTGAGGGAAGAGAGAAGAATATTTTAAATGGAGATTGTTCTGGAACATTTGAAAGGTATAGTGAGTATGCTTTGATATTATTTTTCACTTTCGTAGTAAATAGTTGCCTTAGATTTCCTAAATGAAGGTAGAGAATAATACTAGTACTTGATATTAGCCATTATCATTTATCTGAGATATGTACTTCACTATGTGCACATGTAGTTTTGAATTTTTCATACTCAGCTCATTTTTTAAAGTATTTTGTGGATTTTTGCAAAGGGAACAAAATTTTAAAATAGTGAATTTATTGTCTTGTCAAAATAATGGAGCTTCCCTGTTTTTCCCCCATGGTAAATCAAGACTGAACCTACCTAAGTTCAGACAGGTTTCACTGATTTTTACTGCACCTGAGACCCAAGTGTGCCCACAGGTGAGCATCACAGGTGATTACCTTTAGGCAATGGCCTGAAGGAAGTCTTTAAAAGTCAATGTACATTGGAATCTAGACAACCTAGAGGAACTTTGTAAGTAATGGTTTGTTTTGTGACAGTAATCAGTTTCCAGGTTGGGAATATTGTCCTGATATACACTTCCTTCCTATTTTTCTAATTTCCTTTCTTCTTCATTTATATCTCTTCCACTCCTTCAGATACATCAGTCAGTGTTTTCCCCCAGGCTTCACCTTGGTCCCATTTCTTGGTTTTGTGTGCCTATTTCACCAGAGACAAAAACATATCTAAATTGTGCTTTTTGGATTTGTAAAGACAAATAAGGAGAGAGAGAGAGAGAGAGAGAGAGAGAGAGAGAGAGAGAAAGTGAGTGTGTGTGTTATTTTTCCTGAACTCTATTTTTCTACTTAAAATTATATTTCAAAACAAAACTTCCTGGTATTTCTCCTAAGATAACCTTTTTGATACAGTCACTGACATTTCAGTATATATATACATTCTGTTGTCTTGCCAAAAGAAACTACAACCTAAATCTAACTTACTCATGAAGCTGCATCAAATTCTCATTTTACGTTTGGCTGAATTAAACTCATTTTTGCCCAGAGATTAAGTCTGGGTGGAGAGTATAAAGTTCTCTGAGTTTAGAACCATATGAACCAAAACCAATAAAATGGTTCAAGGAATAGGTGTATTTTATATCTTCTGGATGACTGATAATCCAGTACAGAAAGTTCCACACCATTAGCAAACAACTATTCCTCTCTCTACCATTGTGTATGAAGAAAGGTAAAAGGGGGATATGTGCTTTTGAAACTTAGAGATAAGTTGGCCAATTTTTCTTATAGTTTCATTGTGTTACTGATCAAACCTACATTTCAGAAGAAATAGATGTGATATATCTAATATGTGGGTATATATTTTAATATATTCATATATACAGATATGCATATATTTTATACAAAAATATACACATAAAATATATATGTATACATATATCTTTCATATAAAATTTGTAGGGTGAATATGTATATATTTTAAATACCTATTATATAGCCACATGGTGTAATTTGTTTTGTGACAGTAATCAGTTTCCAGCTTGGGAATATTGTCCTGATATATACCTATATACATTAATCTTAAAATATGTGTGTACATACATGCACATTTTATACACATATACACACAAATCTTTGTGGGTTGGAGATGGGGTCTCTGGTTTGATTGGTGTGGAGGGGTTCCTGATGTTGGAAATTCCCCTACCAGTACAGAGGCTATATGGGGTGGTGGAAGAGGATAGACATTGGAATTGGAAGTACCTGGGTTCATGTTCTGCTTCTGACCCATAGAAGCTGCCTGACCATGGGTAAGTCACTTGCTATGTTTAATAGCTTCAAATGAGCAACTGGTGTGTATCAGTGATCTGGTATTAATATTCAGATTCTAACTATAGTAGTTTTTGTGTTCTTATGTTATTTTTGAAGATAGAAAATATTCTTTTCTACCCTCTTTTTGCGGATCCGGGCACTTTCTATTTGGCAGTCACTTATTTGAGTTATTCTAGATATATTCTAGTAAGACTATTATTTTTTTACATTATCTTTGGAAATGTGAATAGTCATGAAGGTTATTTAGTAGATGTTTTCAGTTTGGGCATGACAATAGAAGAATTCCTAGAATTTGTGGGGAGGTTCTTGGGATACGGTCTGCACTTAAAATTTTTGTAGTATGAACAGAGAAGTTTTAAGAGTACAAACTTTTCCCCCTCTATCAGATGCTTAGTATTGATGTTAGGACAGAAGGTAAGGGTTTAAAATAAAATAAAAGATGATGAGTGAGGCTGTGGGGATAAACATTCCAGAAAGAGTAGCAGAGTTAATTAGATCTTAGTTCAAGAACTGAAAGAAGGGGGAGAATGTGGAGGTACGTATGTGGTGGTAAGGTAGCTGACAATGGATCGGAGAGTAGGAGTGAAGTGAAATATGGCTGGACCTGTCTGAAATAATGGACTTGGTGAAGGAATTACCAGTCAGGACAGTTGTGTCTCAGAGCATAAGTTAAACTTATGTTACATATTCAAAACTTAAGTTCAAGATTTCAGTTGGTGCCAACAAGAAGAGGTTCACAAAGAAAGGTGACAACTTAACTAATTTCCAAAGTGAAAGATTGATTCATTCACTAGAATTTAGAAAAAAAAATGCTTTATGTTAATGGGTGGCAGACAATGGATGCAACTATATAGAAAATGAACAAAAAATTGGAGAAACTAGAGATGGCCAGAGGGAAATTTGTAGAGAAGTAAATTTAGACCCAAGATAAGTATAGCTCTAGGCACTTCTCCCATTCAAGAAAAAGGGCAAAAAAAAAAAAAAGAAGAAGAAAGAACAAGGTCAAATTGTTGATTAAATCTCACTGATTAGAACAAAATTCTGTGGCATTTCATTACTCATTGAAAAAAGAGGGACTGGTAGTCTTTAAAAAGATGAGTTGTGTGGGGGCAGGCAGGTGGGTCAGTGGATTGAGAGACAAGGAGGTCCTGGGTTCAAATGTAGCCTCAGACACTTCCTAGCTTTGTGTCTCTAGGCAAGTCACTTAACCCTCATTACCTAGCCTTTACCAATCTTCTTCCTTGGAACCAATATACAGTATTGATTCTAAGACAGAAGGTAAGGGTTTAAAAATAAAGAGAGAGAGAAAGATGGTGATGGTGCCAGAAGAGAAGTCACCATTGCTGCTGCCACAATAGTTGTGGGGGGACTAAATCTCAGGATGCCACAACAGGGGCTGATAGGAGAGAGGAGCTGTAACTACCAGAGTTGATTGAGAAGGATGATCTAGCACAGTGATGGTAAACCTATGGGACAGGTGCCAAAGGTGGCACTCACAGTGCTCTCTGTGGGCACCCAGTTACTCCCTCCCCTCAGGAGTTCATTACTAGAAAGGCAGAGGGACTCTGGTAGAGCTGATCCTGTCACCTTCTCCATTGTGTCTAACAACATTTTTTCACATCCCCTACTGCTCCTCCCAGCAGCCCAATGGGAGTACTTTCTCCTTCCCCTGTATGGGGTAAGGGAGGGGGGCAGGAAATACCCAACATTCAATGGGGGAGAGGGGTACAGCATGTAGTTTGGGGGGTGTTATGGGGGCAGGGCCTGGCATTCCATCTCTAAAAGGTTCACCATCACTGATCTAGGATGTTCTTTTCCATTCCACTTTTTTCACCTTCTTTCACTACCCACCTTCCAGGCAGGAGGAGTTCCTATTCCAAAGCTCATCTTTGTTTTTTAAACTTAAATTTGTATTTCTGTTTAATTAGTTTTGATTTCCAGTCAGATAGTGAAGTCTTATACCTGTTCCAGATCTGTATGCTTCATTATGGTGAAAGGAAGCCCAGAGATCAGGGGAAGAGTGGCTGGTTAAGGTTCAGAAACTGTCAGAGGGACAGAGAGCTTGACCTTCTTGTCTCAATTGTCTTGAGGAATGGGAGGGATCGCTGACCAGAGCTCCCAGGGTTTCTGAGCTATTTTTTTTAACTCCTCCCAAAGCAGAGGAAAAACTCAAGCCAGTTGGAGTTTGGATTTCATGATGCTTCCTGGGGACCATACAGTTAAAACAGTGTTTAGACTTAGGGATGCTTCTCTAATCATTTGGTTTGGGCACTTTTATTCCTCATCATGTTCTCTCCAGGCCAGTTCAGAGGTGTTGTCTAAGGTGTACACCCAAGGGCAAAATAATAGCCTCCAAAATAAAAAAGTGGGAACCATCTAAGAAGGGGCAGCTAGTTTTCTGCTCACCTAAACACCTCCAACCCTACGCACTGTTCCATAAGGCAAAAGCTTAATTTTTTTTGTTTTAATTTCAAATTTTCATATAAGTTTTCCAAAGTTATATGATCCAAATTGTCTCCCTTCTTTTTTCCTTCCTCCCTTCTGGAGCTGGCAAGCAATTCAATTTGGGTTATACAAGTTTTATCAGATAAAACATGTTAATAAACTTTCTTAAAATTATCTCTAAGTAAAAGGAATTACTTTTGAAAAGCAGTGTTTCCCTTTCCTTCTGATCTACAAACAAAAACTGACTGACTGCTGAATATGTGACAGGGAGGACTCACTAAGAATGGGTTAGAGATGAGGGCTACTGATTTTCCTTTTATTGCAATCATCCAGTTTTGAGATTTAGTTTGGTTGGAATAGAGAGTTTGTGAATGGGAAGTAACATGAAATAAAGCTGAAAATTTAAGGTGGAGGGAAGTATTATTGAGGACCTTATACACTAGGATGTTTGTTTTTCATTTAGTCGGCAATAGGGAAGTTTTGGAATTAGGATAATGACACGGACAGATCTTTACATCAAGAAGATTACTTTGAGGGGCAGCTAGATAGCTCAATGGATGGAGAGCCAGGTCTAGAGACAGAAAGTCCTGGATTCAAATGTGGCCTCAGATTCTTCTTCTCCCACTGTCCACCTTCTAGGAAGAAGGAGTTCTGTGTGATCCTGGGCAAGTTATTTAACCCCCATTGTCTAGCCCTGGCCACTCTTCTGCCATAGAACCAACACATAATATGGATTCTAAGATGGAAGGTAATGGTTTAAAAAAAATAAGATTACTTTAGTGATTTTTGGTTTGATAGGAAAGAAAGGTTTAATAGGAAGAATGAAGACAGGGAGATAAGATGAGGAATGCCATGTAATTTCAGATTGAAATGATTTATTATGATGTGATTTCATGAGATCATAAGATCATAGATCTTGAGTTTGAAGTAACCTCAGTTACTATCTAATCTAACTATACTTTTTATAGTTAAGAAAACTGAAGCTAAGGAAAATTAAATTATTTGCCCAGGGTCACACAGATAAAAAATATTTGAAATGGAATTTGAACCCAAGTCCTTTGACTAGAGTATCCGTGTTCTCATGTACCACCCAGGGAGATTAGTTATTAGAATAATCAGGACCACATTAGTGGCCTTGCCTTTACATGATCCTATGACATCAATCACTGAACATTTATTAAAAACATACATTTGTATTAGACATTAGAGATTTAAACAAAAATAAAGCAGCCTCTGCTTTTTTGGGGCTACTTTTTTTTTTGGAGGAAGCAACATGGACTCCAGTGTGTATTTATTTATTTATTTTATAAATATCTTTTTTTATATCTTTATATAGTTATATCACAGAATAATTTCAGGGGGTTCACTAAGCAGGTTAAGGCATCAACAGTTGGGAAAGGTGTCAAGGAAAAAATGAAAAGAGCTGAGCTTTAATGGGAGCAAAGGATGAAGGATGAAGGGAAGCAATGGATGAGAGGTGAATGTAATAAAGAAATACATTCTAGGCATGGCAGATGGTCTGTGTCAATACAAGTAGGAACTAAAGAAAAATAAAAAAAGTATTAGTTCCTGCACAGAATGTATGAATGGGAAGATAGAGAGAGGGCAAACAAGTGGGTCTCCCAGATTTCTAGCTAAGCCTAGAGTATTATGAATGAACCTCTCCTAATTGATATAGAAAGTGCTGATGTAACATAATATTTATTTGATATTTATATGGGTGAATCAGATAAAAATATTAATGTAATTCTTATCAAATTCATTAATGAAATAAAAGTTATATTTAATATATTAGCAGAAATGAGAGGGCCAAAGAGAGATCTTTGATGAGTCTATTTTTAATTAAACCATTTTATTATTTTTTATATTATGATTACTTTAATATTTTTAAAAGAGTTATATATCTCTCCAGTGACTTCCATTTTTAAGGCCAAACATTACATGTTCTTCAACTGATCTCATTAGTACCTCCTTTAAAGACTGGTACCCAGGCTTACACTGTTAGAGATAATGGCAATTGATCTATATTATATCCTAAACTGGAGCCTCGCCATATATATGTTATGAGGAATATAGAGAGTTCCCAGGATTTGAGGAGCTTGTGCTTGTTGAGCTTGTTGAGGGAGATGAAACATGAAGCCATTCTTCAAGGAATTTGTATTTGCAACTTTGAATCATCCTTTTTATTCACTGTCCATATGTGATTAGTTGCCAAGTCCTTTGGATTCTAGTGCCATAACATGTTTTAGACAGTTGGCCATGTTTGATGAAACATCTTTACAAGCTTCCTCCTGTACTTACTTTTTAAAGCATCTACAGAGATTCATGGGGAAGAATGTTGAGCCTGGAGTCAGGAAGACTTTATATACACACTAGCTGTGTGACTCAAGGGAAGACTTCTATTTACCTCAGTTTCTTCAACTGTAAAATGGGGATATATAATAGCATCTATTTCACAGGGTTGTTGTGAGAATCCAATAAGATACTATTTGTACACATGCTTAGCACAATGCCTGGCATATAGTAGATACTACATAAATACTTAATGCCATGTTTAGCCTGAAACAATGATTCCCAAAGTGGACGCTACTGCCCCCTGGTGGGTGCTGCAGCGATCCAGGAGACTGGTGATGGCCACAGGTGCATTTATCTTTCCTATTAATTGCTATTAAATTTTTTAAAAATTAATTTCCAGGGAGCTAAGTAATATTTTTTCTGGAAAGGGGGTGGTAGGCCAAAAAAGTTTGGGAACCACTGGTCTAAACTTAGAAGATTTGATTCTTGAATATTGATAAACATGGTTTAAACTCATGGAAACAGTTACAAAAAACAAACTACTTCCATTGTGCATAATTAGACTTACTTTCTAGATGTGTTTTGAATCTGTATTTATTCTTCAAAGTACTTTTTTTAGTGGAAATTCTCTGAATTTAATTGAAATTAATTTAATTTAATAACAATTGCTTCATAGAAGGGGGACTATCTCCTTCTACTGACGAGGAAGGTTTGAGTGTTTTCTATGGAGGCAATATAATAATGAGAGAATATTAATATTAGGTCAGAATTATGGAGACGTGGTTACCATGTTTGACTCTAAATAAGACATTTGACTATAGGCTTCTATTTTCAAAGTACTTTTAATAAATCATTTATCTAGATTTTCTATGCAATAATTTTAGAGAAAATAGTAGAATAAAAATCCTGTCATCATTAATCTAATTAACTTGAAAGACCTGATTGTCTTTTCATGGCCAGGGTGCTTAAAATTATTTTTGTTTTCTTTTCTAAAAATAAAGTTAGGCACTTACTTTGAAATGCCAGTTACAGAGAAGGTGGGAATTTAAAGTACTTATTGGTCATATTATTTAAGTAAACTTCTGTTGGGGAAAAATAGGACACTTAATTATTGAAACACTTTGTAATTCCTCTTTTCACAGTTTCATAGCTTTGGATATAGATCGGCTTGAAGTTGTCACTGTTTGCCTCAGTTTCCTCATCTGTAAAAATGAGCCAGAGAAAGAAATGGTGAACCAATAAAGTGTCCTTGCAAAGAAAACCCCACATAGGGTCACAAAGATTCCCACAGGACTGAAACAACTGAACAACAACTTGGAGTCTTGACTTTAGAGCAGCCTGTATCTGGGCATGGTTTTATGAAGATGACCCTTCATGGTCCTTTGATGGGTTTCTCTCATTCAGGCTGCTTTGATTTTCACTACTCCAGGTAAATAGCGGCATAACCACTCATCAGTCAGAGAATTTTCAGTTTGTAGAGCTGTAAAATGAAGATAATAGAACTTACCTCCCAGGGTGGTTGTGAGGATCAAATGAGATAATATTTGAAAGCACTTAATACAGTGTCTAGCAGGCAGTAGGCATTTAATAGATCCTCCCTCCCTCCTTCCCTCCTTCCTTTTGCTCTTTCTCCCTTCCCCTCCCTCCTTCCCTCCTTCTCTTCCTTCATTCCTTCCCTTTCCTCCCTCCCTCCCTCCCTCCCTCCCTTCCTTCCTTCCTTCCTTCCATCCTCCCTCCCTCCCTTCCTCCCTT
>NC_058135.1:23474711-23489630 GCF_016433145.1 Gracilinanus agilis
CCTCCCTCCCTTCCTTCCTTCCTTCCTTCCTTCTCTCTCTCCCTTATTGTCAGTCTTTAAATCAATACTAAATATAGATTCCAAGGCAGAAGAGTGATAAAGGCTAGTCAATTGGGGTAAAGGGGCTTGCCCAGGGTTAGTTCTACAGTTAGGTGGTTCATTTCTTGTAGTAAAGTTCCTTAAAGCAAAAATGAGAAACTTGAAAGTTATTGAAAATGCACTATTTAAAGATTTTTCCAGTTCTTTAGCTTCTCAAATCTTCTCATTGTGTCTTTAACATAAATATACAACCTGTCTAGCTTAAAAACATTTTGACCCCAAGAATAGAGGGATTGCCAAAATAAGTATTTCGTTTCAGTTTATTTTAGATTGTAATATATAATTGAATGACATAGAGGTTCTTTGGTAAAGAAGCATGAGATCTAAAGCGACAGCTTATAAAAATAGTGAGGGACACAGTTGCCTCTGTAGCTCTGTCTTCTATCACTTACTAATAAAAATATAAGGGAAAAAAAGGAGGGTTAAGCTAGCAAATATGATCATGCCTATACTGTAGATTTTTTTACATCTTTTTTTTACATCTTTTAAAAAAACCTTTAATATGCAGTATGTTCTTTTGCTACAGTTATTGTTTCAAATAATTTTGGCCCTGAATTCACAAAATTTTGACACATATTCTTTAATTTTTCATCATGAGAGCACATTTTTATCACATTTGATACTAAGCATAACTTTGAAAAGTCCGGTTTTCCAAGTGTTTGCTTATAGCACATAGGTTTTCTCTTTTTTTTTTAATTATTTACTTACATGCATTTATTGTCCACATGACCTGCTCTCAGTTGAATAAAAATGGGGAAAAAGAAGAAAAATTACAAAAATATACACACTCCAGTAAAACAAATTCCTTTTTTTGACCATTCCTAAAAATGTATGCCTCATTCTGTTATTTAGATCCCATAGTATGTTTGTCAAGAGATTGGTTGCACCTTCATTCCTTTAGCTTCATGGTTTTTCATTGTAATCAATCAGATTCTAAAATCTTCCCAAGTTGTTTTTCTATGTAATGATATTTTTGTATAAACTGTTCACTTAATTCTTCTTATACTACTCTTGATCCACAAAGACCTTCCCAATTTCTTCTGATATTGTCCAATTTCAGCATTTCTTAATGACAAATAATATCCCATGACATTCAAATACCACAATTTGTGTATCCATTCCCTAATACCTGGAACATCCCCTTAGTTTCTACTTTGGGAATATTTTGAAGAGGGCAGCTATAAATGTTTTTGTTCTTAAGGACCCTTTTTCTTTGGAGCATCTCTTTTTCACTGTAAAGTCAAAAGGCTTGGGTTATGGTTCAAAATTGCTTTCCAGGATGGTCTGAGAAATTCCTGGCACCATTAAAGTACATGTTTTCACAAAGCTTTTTCAACAATTGCCATTTTCTGCTGGAGGGAATGTGGTAAAATTGGGACACCAATACACTGTTGGTGGAGTTTTGAATTGATCCAACCATTCTGGAAGGCAATTTGGAACTATGCCCAAAGGACTTTAAAAGACTGCCTGCCCTCCAACCCAACCATACCACTGCTGGGTTTATACCCCAAAGAGATAATAGAAAAAAAGACTTGTACAAAAATATTTATAGCCAAGCTCTTTGTGGTGGCAAAAAATTGGAAAATGAGGGTATGCCCATCAAATGGGGGATGGCTGAACAAATAGTGGCATCTGTTGGTGATGGAATACTATTGTGCTAAAAGGAATAACGAACTGGAGGAATTCCATGTGAACTGGAAAGACCTCCAGGAACTGATGCAGAGTGAAAGGAGCAGAACCAGGAGAACATTGTACACAGAGACAGATATGCTGCGGCACAATTGAATGGAATAGACTTCTCTCCTAGCAGCAATGCAATGATCCAGGACAATTCTGAGGGAGTTAAGGGAAAGAGCACTGTCCACATTCAGAGGAAGAAGAGGAAAAACATGTGATTGATTACATTGTTCAATAGGGATATGATCAGGATGTAGACTCTAAACAATCACTCTAGTGCAAATAATAATATGGAAATAGGTCTTGATCAATGACACATGTAAAACCCAGGGGAATTGCTCAGTGACTATGGGAGGGGGGTGAGAGTAGGAGAGGGAAAGAACATGATTCATGTAACTATGGAAAAATATTCTAAACTAATTAAATAAATAAATAAATAAACTTAAATTCTTAAAAAAAAAGCAATTGCCATTTTCTTCTTTTGTCATCATTACCAATCCAATGGTTATGAGGTAGAACTATAGAATTGCTTAAATTTTTTTTCTCAAATAATTAGTTATTTGGAGCATTTTCCCCATATAGCTATTGACAGCTTGTATTTCTTTTTTCTTTCTTTTTTGGTAATCTTACCATTCATATCTTTTAACTCTTTCTATTTGAGAATGTATTAAGTCTTATTTATCAATTTATTTCTCATAACTTCTTATCCTTGGAAAATTACACAGTGCCTCTGGAGATTCTATGCTGCAAAAACAATCACTTAAAATTATTTTTCTGAATCATACTATAAATTTGCAAATGATGGGATGCTGTGATTATAGATAAATCAAAGTTTGGAGCAATGGAAAGGTGTGTGGTAATGTCAGCAGCCAACCGAATATTACCATCGATAACCTGGATATATGATACAGTATAAACATGGTTAAATGCCATTCCTGATTAGAAATGGAGGTAAAATAGTCATGTAGTAATAAAGTGTGACAATAATTGAGAAGCCCATGAGGTAAATTGGTATACTCAAGGGACTGGAAGAACCAGGAGAGGGTCTCCATTGGGTTGCGTAGATTCTCTTTTTCCCTTCCCAGCTCCCGTTCCTCCTTTTAGGACTTTACAACTATGCTTCAGTTGCCTCCTGTCTTTGAACTTTCCCCATCTTCCTTTGCAGCTTTCTCCTCTGAGAATATCCCTCCACTCTGCTAACTCCTTTCTGCCTTTGGTGAGCTTTTCCTGGGAGACCTCCATTTTGGTGAAGGGCTGGGAATTTGCCAACATACCTTACCCTCTCACACTGGAACTTTCTTTTGCATCTGAGGTCTCTTCACCCCGAAAGATCTATCCACTACTCTTCCCACTCAAGAAAATAATAGTAATAATATTAATAAATCATGATGTTGATGATGATAGTAATAGTGACAAATAAAATATAATACTAAGAATTTATATAATACTTTGTATTTTGCATATTAACTCATTTTATCATCACGACAGTCCTGTAAGGTGTAGGTGTTGTCTTCTCCATTTTGTGTCTGAAGAACCTGAGATTAAGGGAAATTAAATGTCCAAGGTCACATAGACAATAAGCTTCAAAGTCCAAACTTGAATTCCAGTCTTCCTGACCCCAGGTCCTACCCTATGTTCACCTACCTGCCTCTGCAATACTGTGCTGTCTTTGGTAGTTCTTCCTGGGAAGAAGGACCACCATTTTGTAGAAGGACCCAGGCAGGGTAGCTAGATAGCTCAGTGGGTAGTGTCCTGGGCCTGCAGTCAGGAAGGGCTGAGTTCAAATCTAGCCTCAGACACTTACTAGCTATATGAACTTGAGCAAGTTGCCTAACCTCACTTTGCCTTAGAAGCAGCTAAGTGACCAGTGGATAGAGCTCTGGGCCCGGGCTCAGGAAGACCTGAATTTAAATTCAGCCCAAGACTCTTTTTAGTTGTTTGACCTTGGGCAAGTCACTTAACTTCTGAGAAGGAAATGGCAAAACGCTCCAGTATCTTTACCTAGAAAACCTCATGGAGTGCAGGCAGGGTTGCAGACAATTGAACAGCAGCAGCTATACTGATGAACACCTTCATTTCCCTCCTGCCATTGCTTTGCATTTTCCAGTTTTTGGCACCATTCTCCTGCTTGGTACCTCTTCCCCACCTCCTCCCCAAGCTTTTCAACTCTCTTTTGTGTGTTGTTTTCCCCCTGACTAGGGGAATGTTCCTTGAGGGCAGAGACTGCCTTTTTATTGCTTATATTTGTGTCCCTAGTACCTAGAACTTGGAAAATTACAAATGCTTGTTGCCCTGCCATGTCTCTTTGAAGGATTCATGAGAAGACAGGGATGAGAATTAGACAACATGGAAAGGCATGAAGGGCTTGTTCTTTGCCTCACTCAGTAGAAATTTCCATACCATTGGGACCACAGCATCCATCAAGCTAGAACATCATACCATGATGCCCAGCCTAGTCTTGCTTAGGGAAGCTCTCTACGAGTTTCCTGCAGGGCAATGGATATTTTGCTCACTGTTTTTCCACTGTCATTTTGCACATTGTCCAGGATCAAATGAAAAGTTGTCAGATCATTGATGAGAACTGGAATGGACTTCAAGAGGTGATTTACTCCAGCCACCTCCTTTGCAAATCACAAATGGGTTTGATCAGGTTTTTAATGCTGTTGTTTTGTTTTGTTTTGTTTTGTTTTGGGCATACAGAGCTCTTTGGGCAGAAGGGATTTCCCTATTAGTAGGTACAAAGAAATTAGTTGCAGATAAATTAAATGGAAGCTTGAGATTTACCTAGGCTCTCAGTAGAACAACACCTCTAAGAAAGAAGGGCAAAAAAGAAATAACAGTAAGTGTTCATTGTAGAAAAATTGTAGAAATGTTTATATCTTATAGAAGTCTTACTATACACAAAACTGACATTTTTTGTAAATGTCTTTCTCTGATAGGACAAAGTTTCTCTTCACATTAGGGATCTTCTCCCCATAAAGTTGAAATGTTCTTCAGACTCCACATAGAGCATTCTCAACCAGAGAATTGCTTTTATAATAATAGAGGGTTTGGTGGGAAAGAATTCACATTTCTTTAATTATTCTGGCTTCCATAATAACACATAAATGAATAGTTATTGTAGTAGACTTTGACCAGTTGGTACTTAACTGTTCTTTTGATATCTCTATTTCAAATGCAGGCTCATAAGTTTCATATTTGCTAATTTTGCAGGAGTTAAAACTTCTCTCATGCCTGTAATGTGACAATGCCTGTCAGAGCTGTAACTCCAGTAAGCACAGTAAACATTAGAACCTTCAACAATATTGCCAAAAAAGTATGTAACTTTTTTCTTGTGTCCCATGAAAGTTATAATCCCCATCAGGGAACATATCAGAGTTCCCAATATTAAGGAATTAGGCTATGAAAAGCTGAAAATAAAGCTTTATTCAACTGGTCCATGCACTAGTTCCCAGAGAGATCTGATAAAGCATATTATTTTGAACTCTTCCCAGCAGCTGTTTTTTACTTCTTTTTTTCTTCTTCTTGTATGGATAACATCAATTTCTTTAAGCTCCATGACTAAAAAACATATTTCTGATTTACTTCTTCAATGGATTATCCTTTAGCCTAACCCAGATGTGATGTATTTCAAACCAAACCATGAGAGTTCAATGGAATTTGAATTTAGTTTGGGGAAGTAGCTGCTATTAATCTTAGCAAATGTCTTTTATCCTGGACGGTGAAGTAGTTGCCTTTATTCTATCATATTTCAGTGAATTAGTTTATTATCCATATAATCTAAGGATCTCTTCCCTTCTCTGAACTCATGGCACTTATTAGCCATACCACTTACTTGGCACCAAGTCACATCCTGGATTTTAACGTCATTTGCATTACCGTCTTCTCTGATTCTTTAACAGAATCATGTGTTGCTTAATTTTATGAATGCATGCTCCGTGTCTCTCCAGATAGATTATAAACCACTGGAGAACACTCATCACCACTCCTATTTCTGTGTGTAACAACTGGTTAGTTGCTATGTGTATGTAAGGTATTCCTTAAGTATTGATTGAATTGATTGGATTACGGGTAAGGAGACAGGACCAATGATTTCATTGGTTTAGGGGACACTTCTCAATGCTGGTTGGTACCTTCTCTTCAATTTATAATCTTAGGGAGTTGCTTAAATTGAAATAAATAATTCAAATATATTTGACGAACATTCATCGAAATTGACTTGGCTCTACATTTAAGATCTCTACACTGTTATCCTACTTCCATCTTTTTAAAAACATTTTATGAATAAGTTTTAAAATGTGTTTGCTTAAGTTATCAGTTCAGTATGCCTTTTGATGTCTTTTGGGTACGGATAACCTGAGATCCTCTTCCTCTGAGCTTATGGCCATGTTGGTCCTGTGATTTATTCAACCCCTTGGCAGCTAATGAGGAAGAGCTCCTTGGCCAATTCCCTGAAACTCTACTTGAAGCTGATCCTGTTGCCCCCCACACACACACCATTTCCCCCTTTCTCTAATGGTCCTGAACTCCACTCCAGACCATTCTTTTAGTTTAGAACTAGGTAGTGAAGTGGAGGTCTTGGAAGGAGACAGAAACCCAGAATGTGTTTGTGGGATGATGCCCAAGGGTATCAAAGAAGAAGCATCCTTACGTAATAATGATGATAGTGGATTTGGAATTTGCACAAGCCCCAAATCCTATCTCAGTTCTCCCCAACATAGCCCCTCTACTTCCATGGACCATCCTAATGACACCAACTCTGTTCAGGCCCCATCTTTCTCTCTGTCCACGCTAAGCTTTAGGACCTCTTGGAATTACTGACTGAATGATGATGCTTTAAAAACTTAAACAAAGACTCCTAAGCCTAAGGGATCTCCTACTCCAAAAGCTGAATTCTCAAAACTGTTCTGAAGATATTTGCAACTGATAAAGGGCCCTTGAATTGTGCTCTCCTCCTATATTGGAGAGCTTAAAGATCTCCTTGTCTTTAAATACAATAGCCTTTCTTTTCACTACTACAATTACTTTATCTCTCACTTTGATTCTGATAATTTCTCCTTTCCTGGTATTCTCTCCTCCATTGAATTATGAGATACTATTCTTTCCTGGCTCTCCTCTTCCATTCGCCATACCCTTTTTCTCTCTTCCATTGGCTGCTCTTATTCTACCCCTATCTCTGAGAGAATATCTTCCCCTTCTCTTCTGCCCTGGTCAACCTTTTCTTTTTAAACACTCTCACTTAGTGATTTGATTAACTTCCCTGTTTTTAACCATTACCTCGATGCAAATAACTCCCAAATGTTTGTCTTTGCTCTAGACATCTCTCCCCTGTCTATACATATATGTATATTGTATTGTCTTACTTGTGTACATGCTTTTTCTCTACCTATCCCAAATAGAACGCAAGCTTATTTAAAAGACTGTTTCCGGGGCAGCAGGGTGGCTCAGTGGATTGAGAGCCAGGCCTAGAGATGGGAGGTCCTAGGTTCAAATCCGTCCTCAGACACTTCCTAGCTGTGTGACCCTGGGCAAGTCACTTGACCCCCATTGCCAGCCCTTACCATGCTTCTTTCCTGGAGCAGTATTGACTTCAGGATGGAAGGTGAGGATTTAAAAAAAAAAAAAAAAAAAGGACTGTTTCTTTGGGTTATATCCTCAATCCTAGCATGGTGTTCTGCAAAAAGATGGCATTTAATACATTTTTGTTCAATGAATTATTCTGAAAACCCATGTAAACATGGTAAAATACCAATAGTTCTTTGATATTAGAGAGATGGTAAGAGAAAGGGCACATTTGGAAGCCAGAAAGCTTGTATACAAGTCCCACTTGTGCTACCTATTGGCTGGTCAAATCATTTAACTTTTCAATGCTTTTGGCCCCTGACTATAAATTACAGAGAAGGCATCAACCTCTATTAGGAGAGGGAGTTCTCTCACTTAAGACTCCACACAGCAATGAAATCATGAGTCTGGTCTATCCAATCTCAAAATAAAGCCAATTTGAAATGGATTCTTTTTCTTTTTCTTCTTGTGTACATAAGATTACTCATGGAAGTTATGAAATTTGAACCCCCCTTTTTTTGGCACAGCACATAAAGCAGTGATATACCAAAATGTTTTTCTTCACAGCCAAATCCTGGCAATTTTACCCTTACAATCTCATATTTGACCTATTGCCAACACCCTACCTTAGTAGTTAATTGTCTCTTGCATACACAATTGCCTTTACTTCTGAGCTTGTCTCTCTTCCTTCCCTAATTTACCCCTTAAAACCTGCCCTAGTCTTGCTAATTTGCCCATATGATGTCACTCCCCAGATCTTAAATTTCCAGAAGCTCTCCAGTTTCTGCCAAATAAAGGGCAAATTCTTTAACCTAACATTTTATTCCAAGTCCTTCTTCTCACCTTAATTTCATACCACTTACTGTCCCATTCATAAACTCTACCCTTTAGCTAAACCAGGATGTTTACCTCAATCTACTTCTGCCCTCTCCAGCCTTTATGAATATACACAAACCATTTCCCATGATTGAAATGGACTTCTGATATTTAATTTTCCTTACTCAAGATATCTACCTGTCTGTCTATCTATCTGTCTATCTATGTGTATATGTATGTATATATTCACACACAAATAAAAAACACAGTTATGTAGGTAGTATTTATGAAGTGCCTATTAAGTTTAGTAAATGTGCCTAGCACTGTTCTGTCCTCTAGACTTTTATAGTGAGTATACTCTATTAGAGGTAACATATGTACACATATAGCATCCTTTCTAAATAGTAAGGCCCTGAAGGAATGAGTTTAATATTTTTAAAGGAAGCAGGATTTAAGTTGAACCTTAAAGGAAATTAGAGATTCTATATTTTAAAAATTGAGAAACAATTAGTGGTAAGACCAGAAGGAGTAAAGGGGTTTGAGGATAAAGGAGTTTGTCCAGTCGTATTATTTAATTATGGATTTGAAATTGGGAAGTGACCAAAAATGTGAAGACAGAACAGGGGTGATGTCCTGGGAGAGCACTGAGGGATAATGGTCACAATGAGTTTGAATAATAGCTTTAGGAAGAGGGAAACACTGGGGAAAAATGAAGGATATGAGGTTACAAGGTCTGAGCAATTTCCGAATTCTTGATCTTGGAAGGGAAACACTAATAAGTGATGGTGAAGCCAAGGGATACCACCATCTTTCTGTGGACCAGAGGGAAGTCATGAGTCATGGGTGTTGAGACTAATGAATTAAAAAGCCAAGTTGTTTGAAGGGGCACATCAACATTGTTATTGAAGGTCCTCAAATATTAGAGAAATTGTGATGAGGAGAGGAAGACTATGATTTAAGAATAAAACTCCTTGAAAAAGTAGGGAGAATGGCTTAAGGCATTGATAACTGTTGCCAGGATCTAGATGGGGTCATGCATCATTATTTAATGAACTTCAAAGTTGAGTTTGTTGAGTGATGGAAGCAGAGGAACAGTCTGGAAGATGGAGTAGAGAGCAGGAAGGATGTCTATTCCTCCTCTTGGTCAAATTAATTGGAGGGAGGGGAAAATGAGAAAAGGTACATTGGGGAAAGATGAGCATGGACTCAGTGTGTTCACAACAGTTAAAGATAATTCTTTACTTCATTTCCTCCATGAATTTTTCTTTAGTGTAAACAAGTGTCTGTTTCACAAAATGATAAACAAGGAAATCTAGATTATATGATAATATATATACAACTTATGTCATATTACCTGTCTTTAAGAGAGAAGGGAGAGGGAAAAAGGAGAATGAGAGATTTTGGGGCATAGCTAATGTGAGAATTTGGTTCTCTTGGATAAATATATATCTTCTAATTTATTACATATTAATAACAAACCATATATTATGTCATTGTTATGTTGCATATTGCATTATATGTATATATATATATAATTTTTTTAAAATGGAAACCAAAAAAAAAGAATGAATGGATCACACACACATACACAATCAATGAGAATTAGATTTCATGGAGGTAGGGTAGTAAGAATCCAAGAGGAATGACTGTAAGATTTAGGCTTAAACCTCATCTTTCATACTGTGTGACCTTGGGCAAGCCACATGCTTCCAGAGGGCATCAGTTTCCTCATTCGTAAAATAAAGGGGACTAGGAGCCTATTCGACTCTCAGTATGTGATCTTATGTTCTGAATTTCCATGCTTTCCCAAGGAATAGTCATTGAAGATATGCACAAGGTCTTGATGTGTCAGCAAACTACAACTGAGGCACCTTCTAGCTCTACCATCTGTTTTTGCCCAGACTAAGAATGTTTTTTACATTTTAAAGAAAAATTATGTTATATTTAAATGTTAGAAAAAAATGGGGATAGGCTGGGTTTGGTCCTTGTTTGTTAGCCTCTGACTGGGATGAAGGAAAATTTTGTTAATGATAAAAGGTCTTAATAAAGGGATTGGGACATTGGAGAGATAGAACCACAACAGAGGAGAGAATTAAGAGGGGATGGAGTGGGGTTTCACTTTAGCATTTGGGTGGATTAGGAGAGAAATAGACTGAAATTTAGAAGCATAGGATGAGAGTAAGAAGTAAGTACCTTTTGACTACGGTTATCACCTGGAAGAGTAAATTCACTTTTAAACTGTAGGGTGTAAAGGCAGATAGATGAACTTTGAGTCCTACTTGTGCATGTGGTCCAGAGGACAAGGTTTAGTGCCTCAATCTTTAGCCTGGATCCTTAAAGTAAATGTTTCATGCTTCAACCTTTAGTCCTGAGCTGGCTTCTACTATCAGGGATTTCATTTCTTGGGATACTGTTCTTGGTAAAATCCTGAAGGTATCTGGTACTAGGCTGGGTCTAATCCCTCAATCCAAGATTTAGTAGATTCTATCTTGGTAGAAATGGAAAGTCAGTGTATTATCTAGATAGAGTAGCAGCAGATTTCAGGGCAATTGATTGGGTAATGGAAGAGAAGTTAGAATAGGTAAATGGCTCCTGGTCTATGGAAGCACCCACAAGCTCCTCTAGGTAGTTGCCCACCAGGAGTAATCATTCTCTTGTGCCTTCTTGTTCTGACCACTTCGCATGGTGTCACCTATTTAGTTTTAAAGTGTATTAACCCTGGGGCAGCTAGGTGGCTCAGTGGATAGAGAACCAGGCTTGGAGACAGGAGGTCCTGGGTTCAAATTTGGCCTGACACTTCCTAGCTGTGTGATCCTGGGCAAATCTCTTAACCCTAGTTGCCTAGCCCTTACCACTCTTCCGCCTTGATACCAATACTTAGTATTGATTCTAAGATGGAAGGTAAGTGTTAAATTTTTTAATTAAAAAAATATTAACTCGTTCTCATTTTTAAAATGACACAGTTTTTATTCCAGGCAGCAGCTATAGCACTGAAGTCTCTTTAGCCCTTGCAAGTTTCCATCCACATGCCAACTCAGTAGGCAACTTGCAGGTTGACAGCACTATGAGAATTATTCAGCAGCAATCTCCTTTGAATGGCAAGCAGGCTTGAAGTTATCCTCTTCCATGTGTCTCATTTTTGATCATCATTGTACTCCCCCCCCCCTTTTAAACAAAGGGGTGGGTAGAGCAGCTATTAGACTCTATAGAGAGTAATTATGTACTGGTCAATTGATCTGCCCTTGGGGATTATTGTAGTTCTTATAAATAACTTGCCCTCTTCGAAGAAGCATAGTTCTGTTCTTAGTAACTCATCTGGAAAGAGTATTTCTTGGAGGATATGGGGACCATGTGTGGAATTCAGCTATGTTGAAAACCCCTGGAAAATAGACAGGCAAAAAAACATTGGGTAGGCATGAAGTTCTGAATAGTTTTTTGAAGAAAATGAGTAGATACGAAGATTGAACTTTTGATCTGTAATTTAAAAGAGAAGAAATATGCAGCTTTGATGCCTAGAAAATTGTTAAGAGTAGTCTTTAGGCTGAATCTTTCAAAAGCTTCTGACTTATACTATTGCCAGTAATTTAAATTCAATTAAAAATATCTTCTTATGGATGGTATGAGTCTAAATGGAAACTGAAGATCAGAAATAAATTTGAATCCCTTTAGTGAAGTTTAATTCCTAAATAGACTATGTATTTGTTTTGAGATAAAAAACTAAGGTAATGTAATTTAGACATTTTAAGTTATTTGAAATAAAAGACAAGACACATTCTACAGCATGGTAGCATGGTAGATGTCCTTAGCAATGTAAGCTGTTTGAAGATTTTAAGTTTGCTTTTTCTTTGTGTCCTAGTGCCTCGTAAGAAAGTCTTTGATTATTGATTGAGTGATCAATTGATCCTGAATTGGAAATCAGAACACTTGGATCTGAATCCTGTTTCTGCTACTAATTACCCATGTGACTTTCAGCGGATCATTTGCTTTCCCTGGGTCTCAGTTCCATTTCTGTAAAATAAGGGGATAGATGACCTCCAAGGTCCCATCTAACTTTAAATTTAAAGTCCAATCAATAATTTTAAAAATTAGAACAATTGCAGTTATTCATTGGGATCACAAAGAAGCTTATGATGCATAAGGTGATTTTTTAAAATCGGTCATTTCAGTGGAGTCTGACTCCTGATTAAGTATTCTGCATATGTAGTAGTATTCTCTGGGGTCCTGAATGAGCATAAGTCTATACTATTTTTAATATGTTCAAAAAAGCTAAGGCCCTACCGTCCCTGGAAGTTGATGATTAAGAGAGAAAATGTGGAAAAGCAGCTGAAGAGAAACCCCTGACACAGCTAGATGGTATAGTGGATAGATCACTGGATTCAGGAAGATGTGAATTCAAATCTTGCCTTAGACATTAAGAACTGTGTGACCCTAGGCAAATCACTAAAGTCTGTCTGCCTCAGTTTCCTCATCTGTAAAATAAGGGTAATAATAGCAATTGAGTTAATTTTGTCTAGTGAGTTGGAATTACATAACCTTGAGTAACTTTCTTATTGTCTGCAAAAATAGCACCTACCTCCCACGTTGTTTTGAGTATAAAATGAGACATTTTATTAATTTGCATGACTTTTAAAAAAAGTTGATTTCCCCCTCTAAAATTACATGTAAAAGCGATTTTTAACATTCTTTAAAAATTTTTTGAGCTCCAAATTTTCTCCCTTTCTCCCTCCTATCCTGTCTCCCTGAAATTGTAACCAATCTCACATGGATAAAATGAGTTCATATTTGTAAAGTGCTTTGAAAACTTTATGTAAATACAAGCTAAATTAGAATTGTTTCTTCTTAAGTTAGTCAGAATGAAAGTGCCAATTGACCCGACTGTGTTAAAATAACAGTCCAAAACAACTTTATTTGTCTCGAAGGCCGTACCCTTGTAATTCAGTTGCTAGTACAATGAAATAAGCATGAGATTTTAATATTCATAAACTTTAGGTACGCTCATATAATAGGGTCTGATGCTAATCAATGATTAAGATTGCTCTGTAATTCCTACCAGTTATTACCCTCGCTTCAGTCCCATATTACATCCCTGCCAGATTCCCTTATACCTCCTCACAATCCCCTTATTACAGTAACAAGTTTCTTTTAGTGCTTCATTAACTACATTTCCAGGTGTAGTGGAGGGAGAAGTTAGTGTAAAAGATAAATTGTCTTGCATTGAATTCTTCTCTAGTGAAGAATGAGGCTGTTATTGACTGATTTTTGATATGATATAAGAATTATAAAGGAAAACTTGGGAATTGTGTTTTATTTTGCGATCAAGATTTTGTTTTTGATATTTCTGGGGAAGGAGCTCATAAGCTGCCGATTCATATACTTGTCCCTAAGTTTTGTCACTTTGACAGATCCATGATTCCATCAGTGTCGGTAATTACTTCCCTGAATGGCAGAGTATAACTGCCTCATCCTCTAACTTGTGCAAATCGGCTCTATTTGGTCCTATAAATCCTCAACAGAGAACCCATAATGTGAGGAAGAGGCCTTCCTTCTGTTCCTTTAGTATCCAGGGCCGGAGGATGGGAATCAAATAGATCACTCTGGACAACTGTATGTTGTCTTCGGCATGAATAACTGCGCCTCCTGCCTTTGGTGGCTCCTCCAAATCCTCACCGATGCCTTTTACTCATCTTCTCCACAATCATGTAAAATGAAAAATAACTTTAGGCTAAGTAAGTCTAGTCTTTTTCTAAATAGTGATTTAATCATAATATATTTTTCCTTAGGTATTTCTAAATTCTTCATACCGTCTTTCAGTTTTAATTTGGCAATTAAGCATATGACAGCACCATAAATAGATCATTTGTAGAAGATTGTAATGTAGGATTCAGACTTTCCTTGCTGCCATGTCATCCTGACAGAGATGGACAAACTTTACATCTCGTGACCAGCCCAAACTCAGGACTCCACCAGTCCCTGTCTTGACTGTGAAGAAGAAGAATATTCTGCTGCTATATAAGTTCTCCTTCCACCTCCGTCCCCAGCTCTTGTATTTCAAAATTACCATTGTTGTTAGAGAGACACAGCAATCCTTCTTATCTGCTGCTCTTGGACTCTAGTGACTCCAGGTTGCAATTCTGAAGCTCTCTTCCATGGTCACTGCTTCCTAATTCTTAGACCTTTCCTTTTCAGTCCCATCTCTCGTGTCCTTATGGAATTCGAACCTACCCTTACATCGTGCCTTCTGGAATTCAAGTTCTGTTGTTAACAAACTGTTCTTCCCTAGAGATCTGTGCCCTTCTTCTAGAAATTATATATATATGCATATATATATATAGGGGCAGCTGGGTGGCTCAGTGGATTGAGAGCCAGGCCTAGAGACTGGAGGTCCTAGGTTCAAGTCCGGCCTCGGACACTTCCAGCTGTGTGACCTTGGGCAAGTCACTTGACCCCTATCGCCCACCCTTACCACTCCTGGGCCAAGGACGGTCCCTAGCCCGGATGAAAAAGGAGGAGGGTTGGGCGTGGGGCTAGCAACCCCACCCTGTAAAAACTACATCTGCTAAAGAAACTGCAACCTAAAGTAGGGGCAGCTGGGCTAGCTCAGTGGATTGAGAGCCAGGCCTAGAGATGAAAGGTCCTAGGTTCAAACTCGGGCTCAGACACTTCCCAGCTGGGTGACCCTGAGCGACCCATTGCCTACTGGTTGTGGCCCTATGCTCCTAGAATGGAGTCCCAGGATAAAAAAAAAAATATATATATATATATATT
>NC_058135.1:23489972-23591889 GCF_016433145.1 Gracilinanus agilis
CCCATTGCCTACTGGTTGTGGCCCTATGCTCCTAGAATGGAGTCCCAGGATAAAAAAAAAAAATATATATATATATATGTATATATATATATATATGAGTGTGTATAATATATATGGATATATGTTATACAAACTTGCAATGTGGAAGGGATACCTCTGTGTGTGTGTGTGTGTAATTTAATTTTCTGTGGACAAGTTGTTGCCCCTTCATTAAATTTAAGCTTATTGAAGGTGAGAACGGTTTTATGTGTGTCTTCTTATGCCCAGTACCTGGCACAGGGCTTGGCATTGTAAGGTAATATACTAGAAGTTGGGAACAAAAAAGATAGGAAAGCTACAGATTTTGCTCTCAAGGAATTTTGAGCATAGTGTGGGAAATCCGAAGTATGTAAATAACCATTTTATAAGGGGGGTGGGGACCAGATAATTATAGCAAAGAAATAAAGACAAAGTGTCATAAGAAAATTAAAGAGGAAAGGATTGTGTTCACCGAGTAAGAGAAAATGTTTGTTAAGCATCTAAGTTGGGCATTGATGGAAAGAAAGGGAGGAAAATGTGCAGAATACAGAATGGAGCAGCCCATTCCACCATGGGGGCTGGTGTGAATAAAGGCAAGATGATGGGACAGGGTGAGGTAAAAAAAGCAGGTTGGAGGTTTGACCATTTTCGATGGAATCTGGACTCTGAATGAGAGTAGTTTGAGATAAGGCTGGACAGGCTGATGGGATCCAGATTGTGGAGCCCGCCGCATGTCCAGAAGTGATGGTTTTCTTTGTAAGGAAGTGGGAAGCTACTGAGCATACCTTCTTCATTGTACTGAGCTACTTTCCCATAATTGAGTAGAGCTCAGAGAGTACTGTGTGACCTGGTATGGTTTGGGCTGCTTTTGTGCTCTTGCTTTGGGCTAGACCTCTGATCTCAGTGGCAAAGGAAACTCCTAAGTTATGAAACTCCCTTTAGCAATGCAGATAGACTCTGCTCTGAAATGTATAGTCTGAAAGCACGCCTGGGGGTGCAGCAGGCAGAGAAGGGGGGGGTGGTACCAAGAGGTTTCAGTATCTCCCCCAGAGTAACAGCCAATCTAGCCAGCATCTTTCCCCTATCCAAAGGGCTTAGGACAATGCTTGGCAACATAGTAGACGAGATAAAATGCCTTCCTTCCTCTCTTCTCTTCACAATATTCCTTTTTAGTTTCAAGATATGATCATGACGGTAGTCAGAATTTATGTTACTTTTTAAGGATGTAAAAGTGTGTTACAAATATTATGTCATTTGACCTTAACAACAACCCTGAGAGGTAGGTGCTGTTATTATTCCTGGGGAAACAGAGGCAGACAGAAGTTAACTGATTTAATTAGGAGTCATACAGCTAGTCAATATCTGAGTTCAGATTTGAATTTAGGTCTTCCTGACTCCAGGTCCAGTTTAGCTACTGAACTGTAAACTGTCTCAGAAATGTAGTTCCGTACTAGACTAGGTTCTTTTATTGCTACAGATAAGCAAGTGAATCAAATCTGATTTTGTGCTCTGATACATAAGAAAAATAAATACACATGACCATAGACTTAGTAAGAACTATTTGAACACTAAAAATACACAACTGCCCCCCAACAAAACAAACCCCAAAGCCAGAAAGCAGGGATAGTTGGCATTCACCTTCTACCAACTCCTTTCAATGTGAAGGGAGGGAGAGAAGAATTCCCTCCCTGATTCTCCTGGCGCCAGTTGTTAGTAAGAAAAGGCAGCTTATTCTTCTATCACTGGTGATGCTTGCTGACCTCTGAATAAACAGAGGCCTTTTGTCTCCTCACTTTTAGTGTTGATCTTTTTTAGCTACAACAACTTTATTTAAAATAAATAAAGGAAAATGAAAGGAAAAAATTAGTCTTGCTTCTAGGTGACAACGAAGTAATCAGAGCTTGACTTTTGTTTGAAACTGAGGGATCTTAGGCTTCATAACCTAATAATAGTCACCTGAAGGTAGGAAGTAAAATAGTTTGAAGAGAACTCATTGCATGTATAAGATGCTACTTCGCATTTTTAAAGTTATTGATTTCTGGATTTTATTAGTGATAGGGAAGCTGAAGATACTAGGCTATGGAAATCCTAGAAACAACCGTTAGCCTGAATCAAAGCATGAAGACAATTACCAGTTTTTAAAGAAAGGATAAAAAAAAGTCCCCACTTCGATCTTGTTTTTAGCAACCTTACTCATCCAGAAACACTGCATGGGAAGGAAAAGTCCTCTGGATTGCTGTTTTTCTACTGAACTTTCTCATTTTCCTCATTTTATCAAAATGAGATATTTGAGAATTCTATCTCTCAGGAGAATTTTTCCCTCCTAAAATCAGGTTAAATTATTCTAATTATTCACAGATGAAATTAGATCTAAGAGAACAAATATTAAAGTTTTTGTTCCACTGTTCTTTTTTCCTTCTCTCTGAAGATGTTATGTTAATTGATAAAGATTTCAACATATCTCACTATTGCTGTAATCGCCTTATTTTAATGTGATAAGCTTTAGACATAGGCAGGTCTGGAAATAATTTAGGTGCTTGCTTTTTAAAAGATGTATTATAAAAATAGCTAAAATGTGGTCCACTAAACTCTCTAAAGTAGGTTAAAACTGAGAGGTGTTTTAATTTGGAAATCTTTAAGGCAGAGCTTCCTCTTGAAACTGAAACAAAGTGACGTTTTTCATCTTTAAAGAAATTGTGTTTTCTGGTAGAATTTCAATGTAATTAAATTATAATGGAATGTTTTTTATTGATTTTTTGTTTGCATTTCTAAAAATAAGGAAACAAATAGGTCCTTCGCCTCTCCAAATTATGATAATTAAATAATCTGTGTAATTAATATCCATTTTATCAAGAGTTTCTTCTTGAAGGAAGTCTTATTGTAGTTAGTGTTGAATATTATAAGATTATAAATCACAAAATCATATTATTTCACAATTAAATATTTCCAGAAATATGGTCTTATCTGCACCTTCAAGAAAATAGAGGTAGTAGTGATTTCTTATATACCTATTTGGGGAATATTAAAAAAAGAAAGCATTTATGTCCCTCATCTGGTCTACTTCTGTAATCCTCTTGTAGAAGCTGACATCAATGTAGTCTGGAGATTTTACAGCAAAATCCTAAACCAGGTGCAGAAAAGATGATGAATATCTAAGAGAGAGGATGTGGTGGCTTAAAACTATTTCTGATCTTCAATACACAGTTCAACCAAATGCTGGTTCCATGAAAAATTAGTGTTAGAAGTGAGGAAAATAACAGTCCTTCATCCTCTTGTCCCAAGCTTTTTGCAAATTCCTTTTATGGTCTAAAAATGATTCCTGGGTGAAATTGTAAGGGTAAAACCTTCACGTTTCCTTCAGCGAATGGCATCATCATCTTCTGGAGCTCCAGGGAATAGTTAATGATTTGGTTGGTGATCATGACAGACTTGGTGGCTTTCATCTGTAACTAGTTAAATTTTGGCCATTTGATCTGCAGTTCCACCCACAGAGTGAAACTATCCCTGACTAATTGCAAGAAGGGTAGCAAATTATCCCTGGTTCTACCCTTCCTGAACAAGGAACTTCCTTAATGCTTTATTGGGGAAAGGGAGAATGTTGCACATGTAGTGAGAAAGTAGAAATTGATGGTCTTCAGTAAATTAAAGTATTGCTGGGTTTTTTAAAAATAATTTTCGTTTTCATTACTATGAACTTGATAAATATTAACAAATCGCTCATTGAGGAAAAGAATGTCTTGATTGGGCTATATTTCAGTGGACTGAAGTGGTAATGAAAGCCAAAGAAGTCTCTGTGTTAGCGTCACATCTCCTCTTGGGTTCCCTGGAGTCTTTGGTGGCTGATGTTAGGCTGTATGTACTAAAAACCCTCAGGGCAGAAAGCATAGAGATGGAAAGCATTAGAGTAGATTCAGACGAGTGGACCATGCTCAAGACCATGAAATAAATGCCAGTTCCAAATATAAACATCAGGTACTTTGGAATGAGTCATGCCTGATCTCTCAAAGACTTCAGATAAGGTGGTCTGACCACTTTTGTTCATCTAGGAGAAGGAACAAGTAAGCATTGCTGTGGTGTGGTAGAATGAGTTGCTGAATTTGGAGTTAGAGCACCTCAGTTAAAGTCCTGACTGCCCTCTCTTCCCTGTGTGACTTAAGGTAAGTCAGTTAAAATTCTCTGGACCTCTCAGTTTCTTCATATGTAAAGTGAAGAGGTTGGATTTTATGTCTTTGGAGTAATTTCTGACACTAAATTGGTGATTCTGTAGTCATGTATGAACCAGGGTGATCAGATTTTCTTTGCAGTTAAAAGAATGAATTTTTTTTGAATGAACAAAAGAGTGAATTTGTAATGGATTCATAGGAGATGTCCCTAAACACTCTTAAACTTTCAGGATCAAATGCAAGCTCAGGGATGGCAGGAAATGTTTCCTTTTTCTCTTTATTTTCATTTATCTCACAGAAATATTAGATCCTTTGCAAATGTTTATTGAGTAATTGATTAATATAAGAAATGATTAAGCTCCTTGAGAAAAGAGATACTGCCATTCTTTATAATTGTGTGAATCGAACACCTCAACGAGGATATTGGGATGATTAGATCGGATGATATACGAGAAAATGCTTGGTAAACTCCAGAATGCTAGACACGTCAGTTGTATCACTTTTGTTTTCTTAGCATGAAAATAAACATACCTTAAATACGTTAGAATTGCCAAAGTAGATTAGATTGGTGTTCTAGTTGGACAAGTCCATTGTCACTAGTGGCCCCCAAATAACATGGCGTGGCATGGAAAAACATGGAAATTTTCTTTTTAACTTGGATCCTTTCGTTCCCCTTATTTTAAGCAAATTATCTCACTGAAATGATTTGGTATTAGCTCCCTCATTTGTCTGATTCCCAACTATCTTCACTTCAGTGTGAAAAGGGAAAAAAAAAAAGAGATTCTCAATTTCAGTCAAATACATCATTGTCCTGTAGTCATTTGGAGGCACAGCTCTTTGAGGGCTGAGATAGCTGTATTTTTAAAAATATCATACCTTCAGTCTCAAGCAAAATACCTTGAGCCCAGTAAGTGCTTATAAAATGTTGATCATCAATTAAATTGAATTTGTCAAATAAGTTTGAATTACATGACCTTGAGTAACTTCCTTATAGTCTGTAATGAACTAGTCAGTCCCTCCCACTCCAATGGTGTTTTGGTGTTAAGATTTATTATTATTATTATTTATCATTTGTCTGGCTTTGTGATTTCATTAGTTTGGAGCTCCTGGAAAAGATACTTCCTCAGCAATCATTCTGCCACTTAATTAGGGGCACTGAGAAATTAGGTGACTTGCATTCATCACATCTCCATGTAAGGTGGGGCAAGACTTGAATCTAGGTAGTTCAGATTGGTCCATTATGCCAAACTACCTTAATTTTCTATCTTAAAAAAAGGTTTTTCTGGACTCTGCTCTCTCACTTACAAGTATACTCTTGCTGAAGAACAGAGTCCTATTTTCTAAATCTTATTACCTTGCATGCTATCCATAGTTGTTTCTCAACAAAGCTGGTTGACTAATTGATATGTCAACACATTTTCAAAAAAGAATCACACCCAGTGGACTGAGAGTCAGGTGTAGAGACAAGAGGTACAGGGTCCAGATTTGGCCTTAGATACTTATTAGCTGCGTGACCCTCAGTAAGTCACTTAACCCCCATTGCCTAACCTTTACTGCTCTTCTGCCTTGGACCAATACACAACATTGATTCTAAGACAAGAAGTAAGGTGTTTTTTTTTTTAATCACAAATTGTATTTAATACAATAATTGAGATGATCATATGTCTTTTACTTTTCAGTTTTGTATTGGTAGGAATCTAATTTATAATCATTGCAGTATAAGGCTTCTATTTTTTTTTATCCCACTGCTGAATCTAAAAGGGGGTTAGCCTGAAATAATTTCTGATTGTATAGTTTGCATTTGGTGCCTTTGGATCTTATTTTCTGAATCTATCACCGTGGCTGTGAAGGGAAGTTTTAATGTTTATTTTCCATTTATGTCAGCCATCTAGGAATTCTTGACAATTAAATATGTTTCAAAAATTAAAAGAAAAAGTTCATTTTTGAATAATGTTTGTATTTATGGAAAGTTAAAATTGATTTAAAAAAAACATAATTATTACTCAGAGAATTGAAGTTACTGAAGAATTGAATTTTAATTTCATTCTGCTAGTGCTAAGCCTTAGCAATCACTAATGGTTTCAATACATAAGAGTTTATTTCTTCCTTGAAATCCATTATTTCTGTGTAGCACTCAGCAAGGTAGCATTTAGTATGAAATAATTGGAACTAGAACCTATCCCTAAACCAAAAGATCTTATGGGATAATTGTTATTGTCCTTTCAGAATGGAATGTTGAGAGTGCTAATGCCATCTTCATATGCTTTCTTTGTTATTTGATCTGTAAATTTAGTTCTTGATACTTCCAAACAGAAAGGTTTTTTCCTAGTAAATTGTCTCTGCCAGTTGAATTTTTCATTGAACGTAACATTTTATTTTAATGTCCTTTTAGAACTCTAGGAGACAATGTGGCTGTGTTTTATTTAGTTGCATCCTTAGTGATGTGAACCAGACTCAAATATGTTATGAAGTGAGACTCACTAGTTAATTAAACAAATGAGAGAAGTAAAAATACATTTCATTCATCCACTTCATTCATAGTTGTTCACTTTGTCATATACTAGAAAATGTATTTGCAGGTACAGGAACATACATGTTAGCTTCTTGGTGGTTATTTCTAATAAATAGAGGTCTTTGGAAGACCCTTATATTGAGCTCAAAACTAAACATCTATGTAAATGTGTTGTTTACATTTTTAGGAAATTTGAACTTGTGATCCCTTTATTACGTAGACATAATCTAACCTATACCTACCTTAAACTTTTTTTTTTAAACCCTTACCTTCCATCTTGGAGTAAATAGTGTGTATTGGCTCCAAGGCAGAAGAGTGGTAAGGGCTAGGCAATGGGGTCAAGTGACTTGCCCAGGGTCACACAGCTGGGAAGTGTCTGAGGTCAGATTTGAACCTAGGACTTCTCGCCTCTAGGCCTGGCTCTCAATCCACTGGGCTATCCAGCTGCCCCCTCCCTTTTTTTGAAAATTGTGAACTTAAACTCAGAAAAGAACATTTTTATGCATACAACAGAACAGGAAAAATTAAATTGCGAATCTTCATTTCATACTCCTTGCCTTTTTACCCCCAAAATTCAAATATAAAATTCAATGCTTTCAAAGCTACCCTATTTGTCTGTGCTTCCTTCTGAACTCTTCTGTGTATTTTGAAAAAAATTTCATTGACCTTTTTCCTTTGCCATTCCCTAATGATAACTTCTCCTTGACTTCCCCCCCTTCAGTTAACCAAGATAAGAATGGAACATTATTGTAACAAATAAACAGAGTCCAGCAAAATTAATCCATTCAATGATCATGTCCAATAATGTATTTTCTTCATGTTGTGTTCATCACATTTTGGTCAAAAAACCTCCATAACCTTTTTGTTGTTCAAAGTTGTTGGGTATTTCCTCATTGATAGTATTGCTGGATTTGTATAAACTGTTTTTCTACTTTTATTCACTTTATACTGCATGAATTAATGTGTTCTTATATTAATTGGTTTGCTTTAAGTGTAAGGGTGAAGTGAATAAAATGAATCCAAAGGTCCACTTGGTGTCTTGCTCTTTGGTTTTAGAGACTTTATTTAGATGAAAAGTTTTGAGTTCATTCACAGTTATTCTGATTGTATTAAGAACATCTCTGACATATAGGCAGAAGTAAGTCTCTTTTCTTAGCCTTACATTTATATCTATCTCTAGTTTATCCATGGGGGCAGCTACATGTTACAGTGGATAGAGCACCAGGCCTGGAGTTAGGAAGATCTGGGTTCATATATGGTCTCAGACACTTACCACCTGTGTGACTTTGGGAAAGCCACTCATTCTTGTTTTGTCTCAGTTTCCTCATTTGTAAAATGAGCTAGAGAAAGAAACAGCAACCAGTCCAGTATCTTTGCCAAGAAAACAAATGGGGTCATATGGGAATATGACTGAAAATGACTGAACAACAAAAAACTGATAGTTTCTTTGGAGCTGAGGTAAAAATCAGTTTACTGCAAATATTTAGATAATGAAACACCAGATTTTTGTTATGGTGCCTGGGTAGACAGAAATCAAGAGATGACCTTTCATTAGGACATTCCTTGCATCTTCTATGCTAGACTTCTAGAGCCAAGAACTCTCCTTGCATCTTTCACTTTTGGCACAGCCAAGTTCTCCCCTGCTTTATGCTTCCTGCAAATTCTAGAATCCAGATGCTTAAAATCTCTTTTTTTTAGAAGAAACATCTCCCTTGTATATATTGTTAAGATATGATTAGTCTCATGAACGATGTCTTTATTCAAGGAGAATAGGGACTATTCTCACATTCAGTTTTGATTATTTGATTAAATTAAAAAAAAAAACTCTACACACCTGATCTAGGTAGCCAAGTGTGTGCTGGGGATGGGAGGAAAAGAGAGTTGTTTTAACCTCCCCCTTACAATACTACCAAAGATTCTATGAAATAATTTCTTTCATCATTTTTTACAGTGCAATGATATTCATATTTACATTGAAATGTCACGATTTTTTCAGGTCAGTCCCCATTTGTCTAAGAGGTAATATGAGTCATTCTTTAAGACTTTCTTATTCTTCTTTCCCTTTCTTACTCATTTAATCTTCCCCTCATCTTCAGGGTTAAGAAGTTTGTTTTTCTTGTGACTATTCTCTGTTTGGTATTTTCTTCCCCGTAACCTTCACCTTAGTTTGTTCCACTTTCTGCCCCTGCTATTTTTGCTGTTTAATTGAAATTCAGAGTACTTTAATAACTAAATATGTGTACCCACTTCTCTCTGTCCTTTATTTCAGACAAGAGGGAAGTTCTTGTCCACTCACTCCAACTTTTCTTCCTTCAGGTCTATATATTCTTTTCAGATGCTCCAATTATGAGAAAAAATAAAGGTCTTTCTTCCTTCTCTTTCTATATTAGTGAATTTCTCCTTTATCTTCCCTTTATTTTCCCCTATTCAGACTGTCAAAACAGAGCCCATCTACCTCTGTTATTCTTATTTAATTCCCTGAATACCCTTTGAAGACATTAAGTTTCTGAAGGGCCCCTTGTTTCTTTTCCACTCCTTAGAATATTAGCACTACCCTTTGACCCAGTAAAGGGTCACTACTAGGTCTAAATCCTAAAGAGATCAAAGACAAGGAAAAAGGGCTATTTGTACAAAAACTTTTATAGTTGCTCTTTTGGTGGTGGCAAATTACTGTAAACTGAAGGGATGTCTATCAATTTGGGAATGGTGAACAAATTTTGATATATGATTGTAATGGAATATTATTGTACCATAAGAAATGAAAAACAAAATGATCATACACACAAAAAAACCCCTGGAAATACTTATATGAATTGATGAAAAGTGAAGTGTGCAGAACCAGGAGAATGTTGTACACAGTAACAGCAATAATTTACATGATCCACTGTAAATGACTTAGCTATTTTCAGCAATGCAAGGATCTAGGACAACTTCAAGAGACTTGTGACAAAAAAGGCTATCCACCACCATAGAAGGAACTGATGGAATCTGGATGCAGATTGAAGCATACCAGTCTTCACTTTATTTTCTCCATGAATTTTTCTCTAGTGTAAGTGATATGTGTCTTGTTTCCCATCCGGTTTTTTTTTTAATTAAAAAATTAATAAAAATCATTAAGCACTTACTATGTGAAGAGTACTGTATTAAATGCAGGGAATATAAATAAAACAGTGAGGTAGTTGGAATATTATATTTTAAGTTCTCCAATTTTGGGGTTTTGTGTGATCCTGAATGTAGTTCCTTAATAATTAACTGCTTCTTTCTGGATGCTACTAATAGTTTATCTTTGATGTAGGAGCTGTGCAATTTAGCTATGACATTTGTGTAATTAGAATTTTGTACCCTAGGACTCCATTTCTTAGAATCCCACTTTTGTCCTCACGTTCTGTCCTTATGTTTTGGAGATAAAGTTTCTCTAATCCTGCCTCTCTTGCTCTCTTCTTCTTCTATCAGTCAGGGAAACTTCTCCTTACTTAGGCTTTACTTTTTGTCTTTTTATTTCCTCTTCTTCAAGTGATTATTAAAATTTTTTATAAAATATAATACTTGGAGTTATTGGATATCGATTTTAATCTTGCACATTCCTAGGGCTTTCCATTTATAGGTTCTTTTTAGAAGGTGATCATTGGATCCTTACAGTCTTCAATTTGGTCTTTGGTTCTAGATCTAGGTGGTTTTCATTGATGATTTCTTGAAGTCCAGACTTTTATGAAAAAATTATGGCGTTCAAGAAATCTAAAGATTTTAAAATTAATTCTCCTTGAACTGTTCAACAGGTCAGTTTTGGAAAAAAAACAAACAAAGAAAATGTAAGCTCTCTGTCATCAAACTGCTTTTTGAGAGTTGTGGATGAGGAGTGGTGGTAGTGGGAGGAGTCAGGAGAGGTCTGAGCAGGTGATACTTTAGAGTTTGAGAGGGGAGATGAGACATTCAAGAATGGATAGGATAGCATGAGTAAAATGACTTAAATGGGAAATGAAATGTTGTGTCATATGCAGGCCATTTTGACTGGAGTATAAAGTACACAGTATATAATTATCTTGGGGGAAAATAGGCTGGAACCAGTTTGTGATGGACTTCACATGCCAAAAAGAGGAGATTACATTTTATCTAAGAAGCAATAGGAGGCCACTGAAGTTTCTTGGACAAGGCAATAACATGGTAAGAGATATGATTTAGGAATATCAACTTGGTAGCTATGTGGAAGATGGATTAGAGTGGTGGGACTTAATACAAGGAAACTAACTAGAAAACTATGGAAATGTTCAAGACAAAAGGTGATGAATGTTTGCACTGGAGTAATTTGGTACAAGTAGAAAGAATGGGGGAAAATGTGATATTTTTTGGAGGTGGAATTAACATGCCCATGACATAAATGTAGAAGTCAAACGGTTGAGGGCAGGTCTAAGGGTTAAGAAAATAAGTTCTCTGGTGAATATGTTGAATTTGAAATGACATTGGGAGATCCAATTAGATATATAGGACATGAGCTCAGGAAGGATGAAGGCTGGCTATATAGACATGCATAATAATTTTTAAAAAATAATTGAATCTATGAAAGCTAATGGAGTTTCTAGGGGAGAGTGTATAGATACAGAACAGGAGAGAGAGGTCCTGTGGTACACCAATATATAAGGTTCAAGATGATGGTCTTAGAAAAAGAGAATTAAAAAGATGTGCCAGACATCTAAGAAAGCATGACTGATCAGTTTCAGAAACAATCCTGGAAGAGAGAGTATCCAGGTGGAGGAGGGTGAATCAGTGTTAAATGCTGCAAAAAGGTCAAAAAAGATGAAGACTGAGAAGTTATTTGATATAGCAATAAAGAGACATTGATGACTTTGGAGGGAGCAGGTAGAGTTAAGTGATAGAGACAGAAGTCAGATTTCAGTGGCTTGAAGAGGAGGATGTGTGAGGTCATAAGATCATAGATTTGGAGTTAGAAGAGGCTTCAGAGACCAAAGAAAAACCTCCTCATTTTACATAAAAAGAAATTGAGACACAAGTCAGTTAAGTATCTTGCCTAGCTAGTAAGTTCTAAAGCTAGATTTGAGCTCAGGTCTTCCTAAGTCCAAATTCAGTGTTTGTCCCCTATCCCACATGGACTTTCAAGTTCATGTATTACTATAGTGATAGCTGCACTTCATATTTATATATTTACTTGGTTTCTTCACTAAAGTATGTATATTTTACACTAGATGTCCAAGTAGATCTTTCCATCTTATTTTCTCATTAAATTACTTTAGCAGATGACAACCCAGTGCTAGTCTAATTTTATTTTGTGTGATAACAAGAGAATAAAGCACAAAAAAGAACACTTTGAATATATGTATCATGAACTTTCATATTTATCTCTAATTTAAAATGTAGTTAATTCCTTTTTTTAATCATTGTCATCATGCATTGTACACAGAGACTGATACACTGTGGTAAAATCAAATGTAAAAATGGACTTCTGTACTAGCAGCAATGCAATGACCCAGGACAGCTCTGAGGGATTTATGGTAAAGAACACTACCCACATTCAGAGGAAGAACTACAGGAATGGAAACACAGAAGAAAAACAACTTCTTGAACACATGGGTTGATGCGGACTCTAAACTACCACGCAATGCAACTATCAAAAATATGGAAATAAGTCTTGATCTACGACACATGTTAAAACCAGTGGAAATGAGTGTTGGCTTTGGGGGGGAGGGTTGAAGGGGAAAGTAAAAACATGAATCATGTAACCATGGAAAAATTTTCTAAAAAATAAAATATTAAAAAGGAAAATTAATTGTCATCATGGTTTGGATTTCTCTACTATTTTGGTTTCTCTACCATTTTGAGAAAAATTAATAAGTATTGACATTTTATTCTTGGCTTAAATGTACATATTTTTTTAGATTTAGAATATTTTCCCATGGTTACGTGATTCATGTTCTTTCCCTCTCCCCAATACCCCTCCCCATAGCTGACATGTAATTCCACTGGCTTTACATGTATCAATGATCGAGACCTATTTCCATATTATTGATAGTTGCTCTAGTGTGGGAAGCCAATAAGAGAATAGATAAAAATCTGAGACTCCTCTTTTGACCCCTTTTGTGATCCTTGTGTTTTCTTGTTGAAAAGTATTGTGGCCTTATTGAAAAGCTTTAAGTTCCTAGCAAACCCGAATTTAAAGCATTAGCCCTGTTCCCCTTTGACCAGAAATGCTGCTGCCTGGTACAGCCAAGGCCAAAATCTTAGTGGGGGCAATTTGACCCTGAAAGGGATACTCCCCAACTTGGCTTCCTGATAAGAAGCCAGTCAAAATTCAGCCTTGGCTCTGTGGACCAGGCTGCACACTTTTTTTTCTACATTAAAATTCTGCAGCTTCCCAATCACTTGGCATCCTGATAAGGACAGAAACTTTACATATAGACTTTTTTTAATAGCATAAAGAAAAATACATGTAAATAAGCGAGACAAAAAATTAGAAATGTCAAAATGAGAAGACCCTACTGATTTACTGATTGTTGTTCAACATTAATCATTTGTAGATGTTGGCCAACACATTTCATTTTTGTTCAGTCGTGTCCAACACTTCATGCCCAGTGGCAGCATTATTAGAGTGGTTTACCATTTCTTCCTCCAGATCTTTTTATAGATAAGAAACTGAGGAGTTGAGACAAATAAGGTTTAAGTGACCTTTCTGCTTTACCTTTCCTAACAATTACATCATAACAATCAAGTCCTTCAAGGATTATAACATCACCTAGCCAGTAAGTACTGCCTGAGGTCGGATTTGAACTCTGAAAGGTGAGTCTTCTTGACTCTAGACCTGGCACTCATATCTACTTTCACCCTTCCTTCTTTTATAACATCTTCCTAAAACAGAGTCCTTGGTCTATAGCAGTGATTCCCAAAGTGGGCGCTACCGCCCCCTGGTGGGTGCTGCAGCGATCCAGGAGAGCGGTGATGGCCACAGGTGCATTTATCTTTCCTATTAATTGCTATTAAAATAAAAAAAAAATTAATTTCCAGGGGGCCAAGTAATATTTTTTCTGGAAAGGGAGCGGGAGGTCAAAAAAGTTTGGGAGCCACTGGGCTAGAGTCAGGAGATGCCTGGTATCTTAGGAAGGAAGGCAATGAAGGCAATGCAAATAGCCAGTCAATCTGTACTTATAAGCTATTTGCCAACCAAATAGGAGTTAATTTCTCATCTACATCAAAACTGAATTTGAAAAAATTCATGGCCATTTTAGGTATTTGGAACCTTCTAGCTATCCCAGCCAACACATAAGGTATTAAAAAATAAAAACCAGGATATTTCATTTTGTAAGATGTGACTAATCAGAGACTGAGGCTAGCCACCAGAAGCTTTCTTGCTCTTCATTGAGTGACCAGTGCTTGCATGGCCCACGTGCAAAATGCTAATGTCCTTCCTCCCAGACTAAGTGGCATTTTGAAAAGGGAACCAAACAATGTCCTGGCCTAAAACCAGGAAGGTCAAACTCTCAGTCCTGGCCTCAGTGTGACCTTGTTAGCTAGGATCTGAGCAAATTGATTGATCTCAACCCTACCTACCTGATTGTGTGTAAGGAAGGGGAGTGGTTGGTAGTGTGTGTGATTGCTTTAAGAGACAAGTTTGGAAGGTTAGTTTAAAAAATGCTTTTCTAACTCTAAGGATGAAAAATCTCATGTAATTGGCAACACCCACTAAGCTTTCTCTTAAAGATATTTAATCATTAAACTTGACTGATAAGAATGCAACTTTCATTTCAAAACCTGTCAAATATTTCAATTTTATCTATTACTTTTTTTCATTAAATTTCTCCCTCCTCCCTCAGAACTGCTCACTTTAATTTATGTCTGTTAACACCAAAGATACCAAATCTCTCTTTAATGTTGAAATCTCTTGCATGTTAATAAATTCACTAACTCTTTCTCTTTTTTTGAGGCTCTGCTTAAGTTACCATAATGGAATTTTAAAAATGTATAGGCCTAAACCTATAAAACCTAGAAAAATATTATTATTTAATATAATGTTAGTGCCTCACAAATACCTAAAACTTAGTTGAATTTTTGCAAGCTCAAGCAGATAATGAGAAATTAACTTGTTTGGGTGGCAAATAGAAAGAGCTTAAGAAACACGAGTTGACTGACTGGTTTTCTACTACCTTCCCTCCTAAGATGCCAAAGATCTCTTAAGTTTCTCTGCATCTGGTCTGAATTTCAAAGTGTTTTTGTTCTCCTCTTTAGAAAAAAATATATAGGTTGTACATATAATATCATCTAAAACATAATTCTGTGTTTATCATGGTGTGAAAGAAGACATTTCTTATTCTAGAGAAAAATTCATGGAGGAAATAAAGAATGGTACGTTTCCATTTTCATTTAAATTTCCCTCTGTTCATTCTATGGTGGTGGACAGCCTTTTTTTGTCATGAGTCTCTTGGAGTTGTCCAGGATCCTTGCTTTGTTGGTAAGTTAAGCCATTCGTGGTTGGTCATCATACGTTATTGTTTTTGCTGTGCACAACATCCTCCTTGTCCTAGTCACTTCACTTTGTACACTTCATAGAAGTCCAAGGTTTTTTTTGCTTTCATCTTGTTTATCATTTCTTTTTTTGTTGTTGTTTTTGTTTTTAAATCTTTAATTTCTGTGTATTGGCTCACAGGTGGAAGAGTGGTAAGGGTGGGCAATGAGAGTCAAGTGACTTGTCCAGGGTCACACAGCTAGGAAGTGTCTGAGGCTGGATTTGAACCTAGAACCTCCCATCTCTAGGCCTGACTCTCAATCCACTGAGCTACCCACCTGCCCCTTGTTTATCATTTCTTATGGCACAATGCTATTCCATTACAAGATATACTACAACTTGTTCACCATTCTCCAACTGATGGACATCTCTTCGGTTCTTTGCTCTCACAAAGAGCTGCTATAAATATTTTTGTACAGGTAGGGTTTTTCCTCTATCTTTAATTTCTTTGGGATATAGACCAAATAGTGGTATTGCTGGGTCACAGGAATCATGGCCTTTTGGGCATGATTCCTGATTGCACTTCAGAATGGTTGTATCTATTCACAGATCCACCAACAATCCCAATTTTTCTACATCCCTTCCAACGTTGCTTTCCCTTTTTTGTCATGTTAGCCAGTCTGATGAGTACCTTAGGGTTGTTTTAATTTACATTTCTCTAATCAATAGTGATTTGGAACTTTTTTTTTTAAATATGACTGTGTTCTTTTTTGGTTTGTGTATTTTAAAAAGATCTTGTAAAGGCAAGACAGGTCTTCAATTTTCAGATAATATATTTCTTTTAAACACATGAGTATATATGCACATGTGTACAAGAGGGAGCTCTTGAACACATGTTAAATGTCTACAATTAATAGAATTTTGCAGGTCATTTTGTGTCACTTCTTAACAGTAAAGTTTATATGCAATTTTCCAAAGGATCATTTGTTTAATTTTAATATAATGGTAATTTTTTTCAACATAGTTTCAAAAAACCTTTCTTACTAAGTAAGATTTATGTATAAATAATAGTAAATGATATAATAATAACAAATAGATAATTCTTACTAAATAAGCTATTAATGGGACTTTCTGTGTGATATTTATATATAAATAATAGTAAGTAATATAATATAATAACAATAATAAAATAATAGATAAGTAAAAATTCTTACTAAATAAGCTATTAATGGGATTTTCTGTGGGATATTTAGTAAGTTGTGGTAATGGGGTTGAAGCAATATTATGATATACAAGTGCTTTAGAAGAAAAAATAATTGTTTTAAAAATGTTTAAGGGAAATTTAATATTTCAGAAAAAGAAAAACCTATTATACTCATATTGTAAGCTTTTTCTTTTTTAATAAACTTTGATCAGCATTAACTAATTTCCTTTTTTTATTCATTATGATTCAATTATATCTTAAATGGATCTGTTCAAAACTACCCTTGGGGCTTTAACGGTATTAATTCCTGGGATTTACTGTAACCTGGGAACTTGTGTTTAAGGACAGATTTTCACTCCTCAGAATTTAGTAGTCACAACCCATTCTTTTTCTTAATTTCTATGGAGTGCCCTATAGATGTACCATTGGACTTCTCTTCATCATCCCCCACCACCACTTTGTTTAGGGTCAAGTTTATTGAATTACTCTATTGTAGTCAATGACTTCTATTATGTTTCTTGTGGTATAAATGACCTTTTCATGTCTACGTGCAATGATGATGGAAATTTTGCTCTGACAGAAATTGCTAAATTTTGGGTCATGTAGACCTTCTGGATTAATTACTTTTCTTAATTTACTTTCGTTCACCATTAGACCTTTTGCTCATATTTTGCTATTTAATTAGATAAAAGTCAATAAGTCAGCAAGCATTTATTGCCTACTATGTTCCAGGCACTGTGCTTCATCCTGGGGATGCAAAGAAAGATGAAATAAGTCTTTGCCCTCAATGAGTTTATAGTTTTAATGGAAGAGACCACATGTTAGTAATTATAAAAACAATACACATGACAGGATCAATTGGAGACAATATCAGAGGGAAGGCACTAAAATTAAGAAGGCAAGAAAGCATGGAAGGATTTAGAGATTTAAGATTCTACGATTCTTCTGAGCCCACAAATGATGATTGTGACAAAACACAACAAAGCATGGCAAGACCTGTGAAGTGATTAAAAGCAGAATAAATTAAGCAGAAGCAAGAGAACCATACTGAGAGGGAAACAATGTAAATGAATAATAAAATTGAACACAAATCTATTACGAATGCTGTAGAATTAGAATTACCCTGTTTGTTGCTGTGGAAGTAGGATTGTGTTGCAGGCAAACCCTGAGATGGAGTCATTTAGGGAAGATGGGATGCCACCCATCTTACCTTCTGACAGGCTCTGGGGAGTTATATACAAGTTCAGTGGGATTTGGATACTCTCACTTGGGAGGATACTGCTGTGGCTTATGGTCCTAATTTCTCTCATGTTAGCAATTCCACAAATCCAGTATTGCATAGAATTTTCAAATGGATTTGAACTATAGGAAAATTTTATTTAAAATGTGTTTTTATATACATTTAAATTCCTTCGGTTCCATTACATACGTCACAGTAGAGCAATTAAGGAAAAATTAAATCTTCATAGAAGTTCATAATCCATCAGAAGAAATTGCCACATTAGCCATGCAAGAAAATGAATGTATCCCCATTTTAAGTTCATCACCTCTTTTGAAGAACTGTGAGTATTATGTTTTATCTTTAATCCCTTGGACAAATGATTATTTGTAATTATTTCATTATTCAGGTTTCTGAAGTCTGAAGCAGTTTTATTTGTAATATTGTCATATAAATTATTCTCCTAGAACTATGGCCTTCCTTTGCCATGATTTCATAGAGGTCTTTCCAGTATCCTATTAAATTATCCAGTTCATCATTTCTTATGGGATAACAACATTCCATTAGCCATTCTCCATTAGAAAGGCAGTTCCTTATTTTTCAATTTCTGATTATTACAAAATTTGCTAATATTTACTTTTGTGCAAATAGTTCCCTTTTCTCTTTCTTTAATTTCTTTCAGTACAGATAGTTGGGCCAGACAGTAGGTATACTTTAACAACTCGGGGATGTAGTTAGGAAAGGTTTTTTGTCCTATGTGCAGAAGAAATTTTCATGGCACCTGGGCTAATAGATATACGATTAGGAGTTCTTATTGTACTTGGATGATATGGCTATAAAATCTCCATACTTGATCTTGCTACCACTTAAGACCTTTTACATGCTGCATAAAGAATATACACCTTAGGTGCATTTTATATCTATTTTTTAAAAAGTTCGGAGGAAGATACTTTGACTTTCAAGGGGAAAACATGCTTATTCATGCTGTAACACTTTTCTGTAATTTCCATCAGTATCTGTGGTTGTCTTCTGGTCTATTCTATTCATTTTCTGAATAGATCTTAAGTACTCTTGATTCCAAGTAGTTTGTTTAATTATCTTAATGTAATCTTTATAATGATTTTAAGCTGTTTCCCTTTGTGAGTAATTGCCCAGAAATCTTGATAATTGGCATTAAAATGGCAAGGCATGTTTCTTGTTACTGGTATTTGGGGGCTTTGCTGCCTCACAAAAGTGCCTTTTTGAATGACTCTGAGTTGATCAGTTTTGGAATGGCAAATGGAGGAATATCGGTTAGGAATTTGTTAAATACATATTTGAATATATTTTAATAAATTCAAATATTTACAGAAAGTAAAAACCTGAAACTACCCTATAGCTATGTCTTAAATATCTTATGACTGATAATTTTATCTTATAAAACTGCTAATTTGTTAGTCTTTTTTTTTTAACTCAAGGGCAGTATATAGATTTATGGTATCTTGACGGTATGTGGCAGTTTTAAGGTACATAGAACGAAAAAATATTTTTTTAAAACATAATATGGAAGTTCCTTATTTTATATGTAAATTTAAAAATTAAATGGTTATTATTTTCACTTAATGGATTTCTGTTTTTTATGTATCTGCTTAACAATATTTTTTCTTGCAGTTTCTTTCTAAATTTGAGTGCCTAATATTGTTCCATAAAACAAAATGTACTCAATAAATGATGATGACTGTCATTCACTCATAAACTATGTACAGTCACTATGTACATAACATTTTTTGAAGATTAGTAATTTGAGGTTAGGATAATTTTGTTTTGATTATAGCTAGAAGTAGGAGATATGCTACATTTTGACCTTGGGCAAGTCACCCAACTTTTCTAAGTCTATTTGCTCCTCTGTAAAACCAGAAAACTGGACTAGATTATCTCCCATTTATATATATAGTATATATATATATATAATATATATCTTATACTTAGTTATTTGTCTGTTGTTTGCCTTATTATAAAGTGAGCTCTTTGAGGCAAAAACTGTGTTTATTTTCCTTTGTAGCCTCATTGTTTAGTAAAATGCAAAAAAAGAAAAAGAAAAAGTTTATTGATTAACTCTCTAAGGTCCCTTGTAGCAGCTATAAGTCTATTATCCTATAATTGTTCATTGCAATCTCATTGGGCAGCTGGTGTCTATCATATTATAGTGTAGTGATGGAATGCTGGATCCCGCCTCACTCTCCAACCCCAGACCTAGTGTGGTGCCTATTCCCGGTGCTGTGCCCCTCCTTCACACCAACTGCTGGGGGTGCCTAGTGCCCCCCTCCCCACTTTACCCTACACTTACCCTACACAGGCAAGGGAGGAGTCTCTCCCATTGGGCTGCTAGGCAGAGGGGTGGGGGATATGAAAAAATGGCACAGAGGAGAGGGGGAGGGGAATAGCTCCACCCCAGTCCCTCTGCCTTTCTAGTAAGAACTGGAGTAGAGGTGGGGGGTGGGGCGTTGTAAGGAGGGAGAGGGTGTCATGTGTGCCCACAGAGAGCGCTCTGCATGCCATTTTTGGCACCCATGTCATAGGTTCGCCATCACTGTTATGGGGGAATATTAGTATCACTGTACACTGACCTTATTCCCCATCAACTGGAGCAGGGGTCTGCAACATTTTTGGCCGTGAGAGCCATAAACGCCACATTTTTTAAAATGTGAGAGCCATACAATATGTTTAACACTGAATACAAGTAAATATGTGTATTTTATGTAAGAACAACACTTTTAAAGTACAATTAGTCTCTGAAATATTATTTTTTTATTTTAAACCCTTAACTTCTGTGTATTGACTTATAGGTGGAAGAGTGGTAAGGGTAGGCAATGGGGGTCAAGTGACTTGCCCAGGGTCACACAGCTGGGAAGTGTCTATGGCCGGATTTGAACCTAGGACCTCCCGTCTCTAGGCCTGGCTCTCAATCCACTGAGCTACCCAGCTGCCCTCTGAACTGTTTTTAATAACATTATTATGTGCTAACCAATGATGAATCAAGTACATTAATGTGACTTTTGGTGCTGCATGGTTTGGCTGATTATTAATCAAAATTATTTTGATTATTAATCAAAAAACAAGACTTAATGGGGCACTATAGTACTGATATAACTGCACGCATACATATAAAACTCCTTTACACTAAGAAATTTGCTGAAATAAAGAGAGAAAAATTCAGGGAAGAATACTTTTTCCTCTCCCTCTCTTAAGTCAGGCAACAGGAGAAGAAAAAGCTGCCGGTCTGCTGGTTAAGCCATTTGGCCACATAAATTAAGTAGGAGATCAGGAGATTACAGGAAATAACATGACTTGTGTGCAGGCATTAGTAAGTAGTGGGGGAGGAGGGTACCTTTTCATGGAAAACTGGCCAGGACACATCACACACATTTCCTGGTACAGGTGTTTATCAGTGCTGCCTACTCAGTCATTCTGTATCAAATGAAACAACTACTGGGGAGAAATGCTTCTCACTAATGAAGCCTATGTAAAGATGTGATCTGACTCTAGTTCCCCTTTAAGAGCAGGTAGAAAAGTTAAAAACAATAACAATCCCACAAATAGGGAGTGCAGACCCCATGAATGCCCTGAGATAAAGCCATGTAAATCAGAGGCAGAGGGGTAGAGAATGTAGACAAAAGTGATCAATCACTATACAGAACCCCAAGATGTCAGTAACAGGTGTGGAAAGAGGAAAAGGAGGGCAGAAGGAGGAACACAAAGCACACCTACCAAGCCGAACTAAAGACCAGGATTTGTCTCCCGCGGCAATATCAATGAGGGAGCTTCTAGCTTAGAAGATAGTCGCGGTACCGAAAGGATCACGTGACATATCACGTGACACACGATGTCATGCGTAAACTGTTAGTTACTGTGCCGCGATGACTTTATGGCTCCTGCAGAAAGAGCCCTATCTGGCCCTCAAAAGAGCCAGATATGGCTCAAGAGCCATACATTGCCGACCCCTGTCCTGGAGTATTTTATTCAATTTTGGACATCGCTTTTTAAGAAGGACATTGTTAAACTGGTGAGCATAGAGAAGAGGGAAACTAGATCAGTAAAAGTTCCTGAGCCCCTATCAAAGGAACATCATTTGAAGGAACTGGGCATATTTTACCTGGGTAAGTAAAAACCTAGGGGAGACTTGGGAGGTGCCATGATAGCAGCCTTCAAGGATATGAAGGGTTGTCATGGAACAGGAATTCATGTAAACAAATTAGACTTGACTTAATGAAAGCTTTCACAATTAGAATGAACTACAAGTTGAACGGGCTGCCAAGAGAGGTTTTCCCTTCCTTGAAAATCTTTAGGCAGAGGTTAGACAATCACATTTCTGGTATGTTCTATTGGAAATTCTTCTGCTGTATGAGTTGGATTAGAAAGTTGTTGAAATCTCTTCCAATTCTTAGATTCAATTATAAGTAAATGAAACAATTGCAATTTGGTTTGGTTTCATAGCATCAGGAGGGCATAGCAAGGCAGTGGGGCATAGTCAATAGTAGTTGTAAGCAATTCAGTTGAATGACAGGTGGCAGTGGGGTGAAGGTAGGGAAATCACCAAACAAAAACAATCCATCTCTCCTTTCATCTTGCCTTGAAGGCCATCTTGGTGACTTAGAATTCTGGATAAACTCATTTCTCCTGAAAATCTTGCAATTAAGCAAAGAACAGTAACATTACAGAACTTTATAATTAAAAATGTAAAGTGTAAGGATGGTTTTGAGGTCTCCTAAGAAGTTATAAATAGGAAATTCTTCCAGGGAGGAGAAGAATGCATTTCTGGTTCAGTATTCAGCATGCCCAGAGGCTGTTTACATATTTTAGAGTGCCTTAGTTTGGATAGGTTCATACTAAAGTACACTAAACTTATGGCAATGGAGGGGGTGGGGGAAGTGAAGGTTGTGTTAGTAGAGGGCAAAATCTTTGAGTATGGACCTGGGGAAGAGCCTCATAGATAAAGAAAAAGGATTGTTATTGTTGACTGCTAAGTGATATATTTTCCACCCACAACAACTCAGGAAGTCTAAGAAGACATAGAGAATTTGTGATTTCAATTAAAGGAACGAGTACTCCTAATGATTAAATCCTGGGTCTCTTGAATAATTGAATTAAATTACTCTTGATAGATTTTTTTCCAATAATCTAAAAGGAGATATGTTGAGAAATCCATTAAATTTTCTATATAAAGATCCAATTTTTCCTAATAAAATATTCTATTGATTTTTTTAAACCTCACTATAATAATTTGTCCTTTCCAAGAGGATCTATCATTGTGATTAATAAACATTGTAAAGCAAAACAAGTCAAAGTGTTGTCCATATATATGTAGCTGAAAAAACTGTACTTCTAATCTCTTGCTTTTCTGCAATTAGGCTAGAAGTGCATATTTCAACATCAGTTTTCTGAAGATGGTTGGTGACTATATTGATCAGAATTCTGAAATCTTTGAGAATTTCCTTTATATCACCAAAGTCAATCTGGAAGAAACCTGGTGTCTCTCTCTGATTGAGAGTCAAAGACATCCTCCCAGAACCTTTGCTTTCTCTATCATGCTCCCCTATGCCCTAATATTCTTTTCAGCTTCCTAACTAAGTTATCTTCCCCACTAGAATGTAATATCCTTAAGGGTATGGACTGTCTTTCTATTTGCTTACCACTTAGCCCAATGTCTGGGGAAAAAAAGAGTTAGAATGTGTAAATGGCCACTGAATGACTGACTGAATTCTTGATCTTTTTTATGGCACAAATTAATAACAATAACTGGCATTTATATAGCACTTTAATATATCTAAAGTACTTTACGAATGTCATCTCATTTGATCCTCAAAACAACCTTCATCATCTAGGTGCTGTTATCATTATTCATATATGTACATATATATGAATATAACTTATATTTGAAGTTCTTTGAATCATAAAGCTATAACTTATATACCATAATCTGTTCTCCCATTTCTCAAAATGAAGGGCACCTACTTCTTCTCCTCATTACCCACCTCGTATTCTTTGCTACCAGAAAAAGAGTTGCCATGATTATTTTTGTATAAAGATAGAGACTTTCCCTATGAAAAGTCCAACATCTTCAACATTTACCACTGGTATCTTGAAAGATAAAATTATTTTAAAGTTTTGATTGCCATCTAAGAATTCAGCTCTCGAAGGTAGGTGAGATGTAGTGAAAACAAAGTTTAACTATCTTTCAGCAGATAGGGCTTTATAAATACATTTAATATGTGTGCCAGTTGTGGGAATATGTACATATATAGCATTTAATGTGATTTCAAATCCAGTATAAAAGTGTTTTAGGCTAGTTTTTTTCAAAGTTCTTTGAATCATAAAGCTTAAATGTAACTTCATTTCACTCCATTTATTTCCCTTACATTTTCCCAAATTGTATTAATTTCTAGATGATGGCATATACACTTTTATTATATAAGAATATATGCCACTTATGGGTCACAGAATTTCTTAGGGATTTAGTTTTTTGTTGTAGAACAGTAATTTTATTCCAAAGATATCATAGGGCGATAGAAATGTAACAGATAATAATCTACATGTATTAAATAGAGTGCTATGGGAGATAATAAGTTTCCATGACAGTCTCTGCCCTTATAGTTTACTAAGAGGATAAGATACCAACAGGAACAACTACCCACGTACCCAGAATGCATCCTTCCCATGCTCATAGACTTCATGATTACTACCCCACTTTCAAGGTAATTGGTTCTTTATGCTTTCGCTGATGAGCTTATTGTTTTTCCACATTAGCCAGGGACCACAATTGTTTTAAAACAAGAACGTTTGTAGTAAGAAGAATTTCAAAATATCATTGCCTCCATAAACCTAGGTACTTTCCCACAAAAGTGGGAGTCTAAGATATGCATAAGAAGGATACACATGGAACATATAGGGAACATACGTGCCAGGGTGCACATATAGGGGCAGTTTGTGCCTCTGAGGGTGTTTCGTTGTTGTTGAGTCATGTCTGATTCTTCATGACCCCGTGGACCATAGCATGCCAGACCCTTCTATTCTTTACTATCTTTCAAAGTCTAGTCAAGCTCATGTTTATTGTTTCCATGACACTGTCCCATCCATCATCCTTTGCCTTTTAATCTTTCCCAACATCAGATTCCTATGAATGAATCCTATGTTCTCATGTGGCCAAAGTATTTAAGCACCGAAGTTATTGGACTATAGAAGTCTTCTGGTTTTGTCATAATGCTTCTATCATTGAGCCTAATTCCTGCTGATCTGTTCTATGTGGTAGCAGCTGGATATTGTTTTCCTGATCTCATGAGGGCTAGTGGTCATTGGGCATATGGTCTCTGTTGGATCTTGCTCCCTGGGATTAGCTTCTGGCCTTCATCTCTTTAGGATCAGCCTCTGATATCTCAATTCCAGTCTGCTAAAATATAGAAGTTAGAATCCTTATGTGATAAAAGCAAGCTAATAGTTCTTAAATAATACAAAGATCCCTATACCAAAGCAGAGTGCCCCCAGATCATATTGCCTTTTCTTTTTAGTCCTTTCTTGGGGTTGAGATCTTAGACCTCTGCTACAAATTTAGTTTTTTTCCAAGGTCCTCTTTTAGTTTAGCATGTAGGTCAATTTATTTTTTATGCACACACACACACACACACACACACACACGTATATATGTACATATATATATATATATATATATTTACCAATTACATGTAATAACAAATTTCCACTAAATTTTTCCTAAGTGATATGATCAAACTTATTTCCCTTCCTTCCCTTCCCTTCACCCTCCTGGTCATACAAATCAATTTAAAACAAAACATAAGGCAAACTAAGGAAGGTGAGTCGTTTTCTTCTATCCTTTTTTATTATGTATTTATTAGCTGCAGTGCCCCATTGCTTTGGTGCCGTGTTCTGACTAGTAAAACATCTTTAATGTTTCCATGTTCCTATAATAGGGTTCATAGATTTAGACTTGGAAGGAATCTCAGAGGTCATCTTGATTTATCGCCACAATTTTACAAGCTTTCTGGGGTTTAATCCCAGGGCCTCTAACTTCCCACTAAATAAGTGTACAGCAAGGAGTTCTGCAAGATGGCATTTCAATTACAGGTAATATGAAGTAAATTCCTGATGGTGGGAGAATTCATTTCATATAGGGGATACGTATTTCTGTCTGTAAACAGAAGAGAATAGCTGAAGTGCCATCTGTGAAGATGGGAGTGATATGAGATAAAGAAGAAAAAAAAATAAGAGTATCAATAGATTACGGAAAATTTTTAGTACCAAACAGAAAATTAAACTTTACTTATTAGGCAACAGGGAATCATTGAAGAATTTGAATCTTTTTTTAACCTAGCAGCAGATAGAAATGTAAATTGTAGTTCATTCAGACTTTAGATCATAGCATTACTGTCTGTATGACCATGAGCAATTCCATTTTTCTCAGTGGGTTTCAATTTTCTTATTTGTAAAATGTGCAGATAATGGACTAGATGGCTTCTGAGGCCTTTTATACTTTAGATATTTGATTATAAGATCTGTGCTCTTCAGTTCTAGATCTCTGTAGTAGGAAGTTCTAGAGTTAAGTGTTGTACAGGATGGTTTGGAGGAAGAGGATATGATTAATGGAGGTACTGCAATAGTCTACATAGGTGCTGTTACTTGGGCCAGTACTGAGATGGGAGTAACAATGAGAAAAGAGATGGGAATCTAGATTTATGATCAATAGGACTTGATAATTCTCTGGATGTGAGAGATAAGGAGACATTGAATACTTTTGTCATGCGAATAGATTCTAAACATATATATGGTATGAATTACTTATGCAATGTTATTATTTCTTTGTATTGTATATTAAATCTGAGTCCATTTCAGTGATGTGAGGGGCTTTTAAAGCCTTAGGAAACTTTATGTAATCAAGTTACATCATCATCAAAATTTGGAGAAACACTTGGTTGTTCATTGGTGCCATCAGTGTTTGGGTGAGAATTTGAGACTTAATAGGTTTGGTTTTTTTTTAACCCTTAACTTCTGTGTATTGGCTCCTCAGTGGAAGAGTGGTAAGGGTGGGCAGTGGGGGTCAAGTGACTTGCCCAGGATCACACAGCTGGGAAGTATCTGAGGCCGGATTTGAACCTAGGACCTCCCGTCTCTAGGCCTGGCTCTCAATCCACTGAGCTACCTAGCTGCCCCCGAGACTCAATAGTTTTTGAAAAATGATAGAAACTGTTTTTATGTATAATTGGGAAGAAAGTAAAATTAAATTTAAAAAATATTTGGGTGAGGTCATCTTATCCTCAGTCTTTCTTAGTCTTTTAACAAATTGCATTATTTTGAATTTTCAAGCACAAAGATCGCATAGTTAGTTTCATGTCACATGGATGTGCTTTTTATTAGAATAAGATGCAAGTAATGTGTGAACTAAGAAAGGACTATAAAAACATTAGAAGATTGCTTTTCTTGCTTTCCATCAATTTGAGTTGAGGCTTTTAAATAAATCTCATTGCTTTTCTTGCTTTCCATTTTCTAGAGAATAAATGGTTAAAAATGGTTGTTTTTTTAATATCTCTCAAAATCCCTCGGTTTATGTTTAAAATAAATTGCTCAAATATATCCCCCCCAAAAGCCAAGAGTTTACTTGTCAGTGTTTACTTCTTTGGGGGGAAATGTGGTGGAGTGTTAACTTTGAAACCACATTAGTGCCTGGAATTCCATTATATATCACATTATTTTTTCTCATGTTTATAAGGCTGATGGTCCAGCAAAACATGTGAAGTACTCTATTGTAAATACATTTTCCTCTCACTGTTTGGGGGCTTTAGTAGGTTATCCCATAGAAAGCAATCCCTAGCTATTGTTTGCTTCTACTAAGATATCAACATAAACAGTAACTTCACCTTTTTGTTTGCTTACAGGGTAGAATTCAACTTTTTTCATTCCTGGAAGTTAAAGAAAAGGAAGGTCATTTTAGTGCCTTACTGATAAAGGTAAGATTACAACTATTCTTAAAGAGGGAAGAAGGTTTGTTTTATATACCATTTTTTTAAACTAGCTAGTGCTTTGTGATATGTCAAAGTGAACGTCATGATAACTTATTTTATACAATGAATGGAATGTGTAATTGTGCCTTTAGTTATCAGTAGGTCCACATGAGATAAGAAAATGGAAGTAAATCAACATGACAAAGTGGTTGTCAATTTGTTACATAATTAGAAAGTAAGCCATGCCTTTCATTTGACATATTGGCTTTCACAGCCAACTTATTCAGCAGACATTTATGTACTTAAAGCCTTTTGCCAAATATAGATTTATTGTTGATATCTTCCAGATAACATTGTCTAGCCTAATATAACCTAGATTTAAAAAAAACACACACAACATAAATTTAATCCATTATTCTAATTAGCGACTACCTTGACAAAGTCACTTAAATTCTATTTTTCCACATTGGTACAAAAATTTGTTGGATTAGATCTCAGGACGATAAAATCAGAATGGAAAGAGATCTTGGAGGTCATTATGTCTAACTCCCTCATGAATTGAGAGAACTGCAGTGATTTGGCCAAGGTCACACATGTGGTTAGCCGCATAGCCAGGATTCAAATTGAAGTCCTTTGACTCTAAATCAAGAATACTTTCTAATATCCACATTGCCCCTCAATTATTATCTTTGTGACAATTGATTTTTTTTTTCTTTAAAACTTTGGTTAATGGGGGTGGGGAGGTAGCTGAGTAGCTCAGTGGATTGAGAGCCATTCCTAGAGACAGGAGGTCCTAGGTTCAAATCTGGCCCCAGGCACTTCCCAGCTGTGTGACCCTGGGCAAGTCACTTGACCCCCATTGCCTACCCTTACCACTCTTCTGCCTTGGAGCCAATACACACTATTTACTCCAAGATGGAAGGCAAGGGTTTAAAAACAAAAACAAAAACAAAAACAAAAAACTTTGGTTAATGGAATGAGAAATAGAGAGGCAGTTACTAAGAGAGATATAAAACAGAATCCTGAGTAATTTGATATTATGCCACAGTTTCATTTTCTTTCTCATACATGTAATGCCTGTTAAGCACTTAACTGGACTATTAATTCTTTAGGTTGCAACCTGAGGGACATCTCTATGCTTTTATCATATAGCTCATTTTAGTTGTGTCTAATTCTTTGATACCCCATTTGGAATTTTCTTGGCAAAAATGATAGAGTGGCTTACTATTTCCTTCTCCAGCTCATTTTACAGATGAGGAAACTGAGGCAAATATGGTTATGTGATTTTCCCAGATTCAGATTTGGACTTAGGAAGATGAGACTTGGCACTCTACTCACTGTACCTCTTCTACTATTTTTCATATTGTCTGTATATAAGTGATCCAAAATATTTAAAACCCTTCATATTCAGTATTAATAAAGTGTTCAACAGTGAACAAAAATGAAGTTAAAAGCAGTACCAGAGCAGTAATCAATTAAATGTAAACCAATTGTATTTGAAACACAATTATTAACAGACATATTTTTCTCCATCTGAAATCCCACAAGGTAGGAAGAGAAAAATTTCCATTTGGTGCCATTTGGGATTCTTTCTTCTTTAAGGAGTAAAATCTTTACTAATTATGTTTTCGTTGCACACTGAGGCATAGTCACTTGTTTTTTATGTGGATATTTTATTTCCCTTTGAGTATTTTTTTTTTTTGGATTTCCACCTGTTATCTTGCTTACTGTATACCATTTGCCTTTAAATGTCTTTCAAATGCATATGACACTAATGTTTCTAATTGCTCATCTTGAGTCTGCTTCAGATCTTTTAAAAAATCCTTTCTCTAGTTAGTCTCCAGAACCCGATTTTCCTCCCCTCTAGTAACATTATTCACAAGGATTTCTTCTTTCCTTTTCCCTTTAACTAACTGTAGCATAATCTCTGCTACAGATTTTCTTTTGACTTAGGCTTTATTATTTTTACTTTTTCTTCCTTAGTTATCTTGACATCATGTTGATTTCCTTCAGCACAATAAAATCACAATTTGGACCTCCAGCTGGCCACGGCCAAGCTCATGTTGGTGTGGCAATGTTAGCTCTGTTTAATTTTGAAGAGCCATGTGAAAAAAATGGGGGAGCCAGAAACAGATGTGCAGTGATAGTAGCTGGGCAGCAGTGGGAGTGTGGGGGGCAGGTGTTGGGGAGTGCTGGGGCTAAGGCAGTAGGCAACAGTCAGGAAGGAGGCTATGCTTCTATTGCTGCTGCTGCTCTTCCTGTCCAGAAGCTGATAGCAGTTCTTGCCTCCTTCACTACTAGAAAAGAGAGAAAAGCTCCATTTGCTTTAATTTTTTAAATGTACATTTATTTTCTACTCAGAAACCAATTAAAAAAGACTTTTTCATCACTATGCATCAATCACTATGTACTATGATAGGGAAACGGTTAGGATCCTCTGGACACATCCTCTGAATTGAGGAGGTAAAAGGCCCCTTGCCTTGACAGTATGCATTTCTGGAAACAGGTTCTCCATGCTAACATAGATTGGCAGTGGGCCTGATATGTCATGGATGCTCTAAGGCAGTGATTCCCAAAGTGGGCGCCACCGCCCCCTAGTGGGTGCTGCAGTGATCCAGAGGAGGTGGTGATGGCCACAGGTGCATTTGGGGGCAGTGAATAACTGTAAGGGAGTGCTAAGTAATATTTTTTCTGGAAAGGGGGTGGTAGGCCAAAAAAGTTTGGGAACCACTGATCTAAGGACTTTGTCCTCGTTGGCTAGTTTCCCTCCTTATAGTTAAATTAACTATAGGTCACCCGGACCTATAGTTAGATAGAAAAAGAAATAATTAAGGTATTTAGAAAGCATCATAAATTGGACATAGAGGCACAGAATAGTAGTGATAGGGGAGATAAATTATCTAGACATATTCTGGATCACTGTTTGTCTGTCTTTCTCTTTTTCTAAGTCATATATCTCCATCTCTCCCTATCTGGGTCTCACTATCCCTCTCTTTGTCTCCTCACTTCTCCCTAACCCCTACCCCACAATGAAGAAAGTTCATTGTTGTAAAGGTCAAAGAAGCTACTGGGCAAATTGTATTCTCCCTATCAAGAAGAAGAGTAGGGGAGGAGACTAATTATTAAGTCCTGACTATGCGCTAGGTGGTGTTCCAAGTGCTTTACAAATCTTATCTCCTTTGATGAGGAGAAACTGACTGACTGGGGAGGAAGTGAGTGCCCTCATTTGGAGTTTGCAACAGTGAAAAAGAGGAAAGCCAGACACACTCTCTTAGGGGATCCTAGATTAGAGGGAGAGTAAAGCAAAGGTTTGGAGAGACGATAGGTAGGATCATATAAAATTCTAAACGAGTAGTTGATCCAAGAGGGCTTTTTGGAATGAAATCCTGAAGACCCAAAAGGAAACAATTTTAATAGTAAGACAAAAGAGGGACTATCTAAAGGGATAAACATGGATACATGTGGAATCCAATTTCGATTTTAAAAGCATGGAACAAGAGAAGATAACATGAGATAAATATAAATGGATCACTGCTCAGCACAAATAATAACTAAACAGCAGAATGAAGGAAGTGCCATACAGTTATAATTTTGTTTGGTTTTTCCTCTGACAAAAAAAAGAACCCAAAACAAAAACAAAACAAAACAAAAAAAGAGCACTATTCTTTTGCACTAAAAAGGACAGAAGAAATATCGTTAATGGGGAGCTAGAACTCACGATAATTAGGTAGGAAGAACCTAGCAGTTTCCTTGTTCAGATAATCCTTACCTTTTGGTACTGAAAGAGCTATTCCCTAGGAGTGCCAAACTACCAGCAACTAATTATTAGTCATAATTGATTGTGGGCAATGTCAGAAGTACTACAATATTTGGGATGGGCAAATGTACCTGTTTTCACCAAAGGAAAGAGAATAGGTATTGTAAATTATAGGGCAGTGAAACTGACTTCTATTCCTGAACATTTGAAAAACAGAGCAGTGATAAAGGGCTAGCATAGTTTCATCAAGAACAGATTCATGCCACAAACAAAATAAGTATATCTAGGATAAGAAAGTAAGCTCTCATTTGAGGAAAAGGAATTTATATCAAATGTTTGTGAGAAGGGTCTGATATTTCAAATATATAGGGAACAAAAAAAATCAAGATCATCTCTAGTGAACAAATGGGCAATGGATATAAACAAAAAATTATAAATTACATACTACATGTTTGTATAATAAACATATTATTGTATAGTTGTATAACAAATATAATAAATAAACATATGAAAGTTTGTTGCTCCAAATCACTAACAAGTGAAATATGCAAAGAATAATCTAGAGGTCTTGACACATGCTTATTAAAAATGTCAGAGGGGCAGCTGGGTAGCTCAGTGGAGTGAGAGTCAGGCCTAGAGACAGGAGGTCCTAGGTTCAAACCCGGCCTCAGCCACTTCCCAGCTATGTGACCCTGGGCAAGTCACTTGACCCCCATTGCCCACCCTTACCACTCTTCCACCTATGAGACAATACACCGAAGTACAAGGGTTTAAAAAAAAATGACAGTAATAAGAGAAGGTGTGTATAATAAATGATAGAGTTATGATAGGTAGACTATTATACAATTTGTGTAGCCACAATGGAAAGGAATGAATATGACCCTATTTTTTGATTCAGAGATACCACTGATAAGTATATACCCTAAAGATGTTAATTATTTAAAAAAAAAAAGGTTCCATATAACTTAAAATACTGAAAACAGTAATTTTTGTAGCAGCAAAGAATTGGGTAAAGAACAAAATAATCTTTGATTGGGAGATTTAAAACACTGGGACACATGATTATAATGAAATTTTAATGGACTATGTGAAATGATGAAGATGAAGAATATTGGGAAGCATGGAAAGACTCCTATAAACTGATGCCAAGTGAAATCAGTTAAATTGGGAAAACATTATGCACAATGACAACAATAATGTAAATGGAAAAAATAACAATAACCAATTGGGGAATGGCTAAACAAATTTTGGTATATGTTGGTGATGGAATACTATTGTGCTCAAAGGAATAATAAACTGGAGGAATTCCATGTGAACTGGAAAGACCTCCAGGAATTGATGCAGAGTGAAAGGAGAAGAGCCAGAAGAACATTGAACACAGAGCCTGATACACTGAGGTAAAATCGAATGTAATGGACTTCTATACTAGCAGCAATGCAATAACCCAAGACAATTTTGAGGGATTTATGAAAAAGAACGCTACCCACATTCAGAGGAAGAACAGCAGGAGAGGAAACACAGAAGAAAAACAACTGCTTGAACACTTGGGTTGATGAGGACATGATTGGGGATGTAGACCCGAAAGGACCCCACCCATGTAACTATCAATAATATGTAAATAAGTCTTGACTGACCATACATGTTAAAACCAGTGGAAATGTGAGTTAGCTATGGGGGTGGGGGAATTTGACGGGGCGAAGGGTAAAGTAAAAACATAAATTATGTAACCATGGAAAATTTTTCTAAAAATAAAAAATTGATTAAAAAAAGTTTTTAAAATTGTGTATTTAATCATAAACAAACACTAACGTTTCAAGATATCAAAGATAGAATAAATGATTGCATAGGAAACTGAGCTCTCTGTGTATATAGATTCATATTAAGTTTAAGAAAGGTAGTACTAAAAGGCAATAAGAAAATTTCACTTTGTATTCTGAATTATTTAAAAAAATTATTTGATAATGCTTTTTTATGCCTATTAGTAACTAGTAAAATATCTCCCCCATTTAACATTTCCTTGTAACAAATAAGTATAATCATGCGAACAAATCAGCATGTATATCAAAGTGCATGTCTCCTTTTGCACCTGTAGTCCATTATCTCTCTGCCAAGAGGCAAAAAAAAAAGTTCCATCATCAATCTTTTGAAGTCATGATTGGTCACTATTTTATTCTGAGATCTTCAAATTTGCATTTTCTTTCACATGTTCATTGTGTCACCTCTACTTTTGGGAGTTCTAGTTCCATTAACTCAGTATTATCAGTTAGTTTTTTTTTTTTTTCTTTTCTTAACCCTTAACTTCTGTGTATTGACTTATAGGTGGAAGAGTGGTAAGGGTAGGCAATGGGGGTCAAGTGACTTGCCCAGGGTCACACAGCTGGGAAGTGTCTGAGGCCGGATTTGAACCCAGGACCTCCCGTCTCCAGGCCTAGCTCTCAATCCACTGAGCTACCCAGCTGCCCCCTATCAGTTATTTTTAACAAAGGGTTATTTACTTCAAAGTTATTGCAAGAGAAAAAGCGCAAATTTTTCATCCCAACACCTTGATGACACAATGTCCTATCTGTCTCTGCCTCTGAGGAAAGTGGTCTCAAAACAATTTCTATAAAATATTTGTCCCACGAAGTTCAGGTCCAAATGCAGCATTATTACCAACTGTTAATTATCTCAGCTGCTTCTAGAATGGGTCCAGAAGCTTCTCATTCCTATGGCTTTTAATTCTGAACTGTTGGTATGACTTTTGAAATTCATGGTTCTAGGTTCCAGTTCTACAAATGCTGAGGGAAAGGATTGAAGTCTTTTCTCATGAGACTACATGTGGATCTCAGAGGGGGAGATCCCAAGGATAGCATTTTCTCTTTTAGGACTCTCTCAGTGAAGGAACCAAACCAACAGCAGAGAATCTACTAACAGAGAGCTCTAATGTATACTAAAGGCTGTAGGGATGCCTCTGGTTCTGCCAGTCAAGAGAGGCTGCTGTCTACCACAGGTTAGCAGAGAAGAACCAGTTATTCTCCAAATTCTCTCCAATGTACTTCCATTACATATCATCTTAGATGGACTATCCAGCCTTTTCCACATGTAGAACCACATTTGGGGCACTGACAATCCCCATTACCTTTACAAATATAAGTGTTGTCTTCTCCATAAAAAAGTAAGCTACTTAAATGCTGTTTGATTTTTTCTTTTGTCTTTGTATCTGTTTCCAGAACTTAATATAGTACCTGAAACGTAGCAGGTGCTTGATTTACTGATCATATACTTGTTTATTTTCCCCCCTTCTTTTCTATGTTGTCACAACCAAAGAATTCATCAACTGGCTGTCATCTTTTTAAAAGATTTTTTTTAATGCAAGAGATATAGCATAAATCCTTGCTCTTCATTTTAAAAAATTATATATAGAGGGGGCAGCTGGGTAGCCCAGTGGAGTGAGAGTCAGGCCTAGAGACAGGAGGTCCTAGGTTCAAACCCGGCCTCAGCCACTTCCCAGCTGTGTGACCCTGGGCAAGTCACTTGACCCCCATTGCCCACCCTTACCAATCATCCACCTATGAGATAATACACCGAAGTACAAGGGTTTAAAAAAAAAAAATTAAAAAAGAAAAAAAATTATATATAGAAACAAAATTTTATCAGCTACCCAACGTTTTGTGATTCAAAATTCCCTCTCTCCCCTCTCCTTCTAATAGGGGATAAATAGTCTGATATAGGTCATGGAATACACATTTCCATATTCCTTATGCTGAGAAAGAAGACATATAGACCAGAAAAAAAAAAAACTCATGAAGGAAATAAAGTGAAAAATGGGACGTTTTTATCTGCAGTCAGACTTGAATAGTTTCTTCTTTTGCATATAGATAGCATTTTTACCATGAGTGCCTTGGGGTTATCTTGGAACCTAGCATTGCAGATAATAGTTTAGTTCTTCACAGCTGATCATCAAACAATATTTCTGTTATACATACAGTGTTCTTTTGATTCTAGTCACTTTACTTTGCATCAGTTCATATAATTCCTTCCAGTTTTTTCTGAACTCATTCTGTTTGTCATTTTGTTGTGGGGTGCAGAGGTAAACCCCCGGGGTTTGGGAAGAGTACCTTTTGCAAGAAAGCAACTTAGCTTAAAAATAAAAAGAGAAATTTTTAATTTCGAAAGTAATGTTGAGAATGGCCAGGAGGGATAGCAAGGTGGAATAGCAAGATGGGGAGCCATTCCTTGGGAGGACAGCATGGATGGAAAAGCTGTACCCCAGAGGACATCAATTCTGGGGATTTTATACTCTTTGCAACAATGAAGCCCAGACTCTAGAGTGGTAAGCAGGGAAGCAAGGGTGGGGGAGGAGATTTGCCTGAAGGCATGTGGGTGGTTCTCTATGAATGAGGTGTGTCTCTTTGTCTATCTCAAATCAATGGAACAATCTAAGGAGGGTAATCCTTAAGGTCAGATGTTTTGGAAGGGAGTAAAGGAATTTCCCTGTGTACAGTTTGCCCAAGTTTTGGGGGTACAATGCCCAAGACATTTTCTTATGGCACATTTTTATTCCTTTATAATCATATTCTACAAGCTGTTCGTTTAGCTATTCACCAATTTATGGACATCATCTCAATTTCCAATTCTTTGCCAATACAAAAAGAACTGCTAAAAATATTTTCGTACAAGTAAGTTCTTTCCCCCATCTTTGATCTCTCTGGGATAGAGACCCTGTAGTGGTATTTCTGGGTTAAGGGGGATGCACTTTTATGGCCCTTTAAGTGTGGTTCTGGCATGGGCATTGTACCCCTTAACCCAGGCAAACTATAAACAGGGAAAGTCCCTTGCTACTTTCTGTCCTTGTGACTCCTAACCCAAGAACATCTGATAGCTTTCCTTGAATCTCCTTTAGTGTGAGATGGATATAGAGATGCACCTCCAGGCTACACCTGATACCAGAGGACTGTATCAGGCATCCATCTGTTCACAAAACTATGAGGGTCTTCAGGTAGACCCTGGTCAGATAACACTCCACCAAATGCCTGAATGCTTACCACTCTAGAGTCACCTCTACACCATGACACAGCATTATGTACTCACTGTTGTAGAGTATAAAAAGCCCTGAGCTGAAGCATTCTGGGAGCAACCCCCCCAGGGTTCCTATCCTCCAGTGTACTGAGACTGACTTCTCACTTGTAAGCAGACAGAATACAGACTGACAAGAAATGTTGAGGGAAACATGTAAATTCCTTGAATAAAATGATTCGTCCCAGGGACACCTAGCCAAGGTTGTTCCACTTATGCTGTCTTGTTGGCCAATAATTCTATCTTACTAATAAATCTCTCTTTTTACTGTTAAACTAAGTTTTGCATTCTTGCAAAAGGTATCCTTCCCAAACCCAGGGGTTCACCGTTGTACCCCACAACATCTGGTTGTAACCCCACAACAGTTCCAAGTCATTCTCCACAATGATTGTATCACTTAAGTTAACCCAACACCCCTCCAACATTTGTTATTTTCCTTTTTTCTCATATTAGCCCATCAGACAGGGATGAGGTGGTGTCTCAGAGTTGTTTTAATTTGTATTCCTCTAATGAATAGCGATTTGGAGCATTCTTTCATATGGTTATAGGTAGTTTTAATTTTTTCATCTGAGAAATGACTTGGCCATGAGATTTTATAGTTGGCTGGGTTTGAATTTGGGTGGAAAATGTAAATCCTCACTAGGGACAGTTCTAAAAATCTCCCCAATTTGGTAGCAATGACTGTGTTATGCCCTACTGACATAGGTAACCATTGAGAAATCAAGGCTGTCTTCATGTCACTACTGCAGTCAGGCTCCTTTTGAGACGTTTTTCTGTTTGGTGTGCAAAGCCTTTTATAAAACAGGCTCCTAATTTCCAGCCTTCTACTTTGCTCCCTGCCATTGCTTTTGAATCCATTGACAATGACCTCCTTGTTATTCCAAGAAAAAGAATTTTATCTTTCCACTCTATTCCAAGAATAAATTTTATCTTTCCACTCTAAGTATTTTCTATGGTTGTCTCCTATTCCTGAAATGCTCTCCTTCCTCATTTCCATTTCCTGGCTTCCCTGGCTTCCTTAAAGTACCAGTAAAAATTCCATCTTCTCAGCAAGCCTTTCCCAACCTTCCCTCATTAAATTATTATGTATGGTTGTATACATACATATATCTATATATCAGAAATGGAGGAGCTATATCTTACTAAAACATGGTAATACCACTTTTTTCTTTTAATAAGACCTTTAAATATTTAAAAAAAAGGTGCCTTTAGCGGACAGCTAGGTGGCTCAATGGATTGAAAGCCAGCCCCAGACACAATAGGTCTTAGGGTTCAAATTTGGCCCCAGAACTTCCTTACTTTGTGACCCTGGACAAGTCACTTAACTCCATTTTGCCTAGCCTTTACAACTCTTCTGCCTTAAAACTAATACACAGTATTGATTCTAAGATGGAAGGAAAGACTTTTTTTTTAATGATCACTAAAATTATAGATAAATTTACAGCATTCTGTTTTATATCCTTGGTACTACATTGCTTGAATTTCGAATCATGATTTAATGGAATTAATCCATTCCTGTGGACTTCGGTAGAATATAAAAAGCCAGATAAGTGATCTTTAACTGGTAAAAGGAAAGAAGATAGAACAATCCCTTTTTTGAAGTTAATCCTCTTTGCCTAGAAACTCTCACACAGTTTAATCCCTCAATTTCTAGGGAAGAGGAGGCTGGTACAGGAGTCCACAGTGAACTGCCACAGATACCACCAAAATCTGACTTTGAAGAAGGCTTTTGAAGAAATCGTTTATTATAGGCACTCATATAAGTTGCATCATTGTACAAATAAACTTGCCTAATGGAAAAAATAAACATTATATCTGGTGACAGGATTATCACTGAATATACACTTGCAGTTGAAAGCTTTAAGGTTACATTAAAGTTGAAACTTGTTTGGAAAATCTCTTCTCCTCCAGCTGTGGGATATCAAATAGACACTCCAGGATATAGTAACCTCACCATTTTCATTTCAAGGGTAATACTACAAAAACAGGAATTATTTTTCTTTCTTTTTTAAAGATGTTTTCTTTTCTTCTGTTCTCTAGTTATTTATGATTCTTTGGGGAATATATTTGCCCCCAAATAGACATTGGAGCAGAGTGGAGTTAAATACTGAAGAATCCCTGGATCTGATTTGAATGGATTCTCTGCCACCTAGCTGACCTTAGGCAAGCCACTCTACTAATGAAAATCAAGAAGATACAGACTGAAGTCAAGGGGTTGAAATGGGCAACTGCTGAGCTCTTTTTGAGCTTTCAGTTGATGATTCCATAAGACTTGGTGGTGATTCTGTGACTACTGCTGTATTGTCTTCTTCAGCACAGAGCATACCCATTGCAGACCTTTGCTTTCTTGTCCACAATCCCCCATAGATCCTCCTAAGAATCTCCCTGATATCTCAGACATTTTCCTGGAGACCTTAATTCATTTCTTCTGCATGTTGTACCAACAACACTAAAATGCCATGTCCAGTTTAACACTACAAACACATACATGCACACACATGTACCAATTCATAGGAAAGGATGAAGCCTCGTTTTATGTGATACATTTAGATTGAAAATCTGATTGACAAGATGGCTTGATGTTTTAGAAGGTTATATAAGGCATTTTTTGGCATCTGAGAATCATTATTTTCATTTTTAGCACTGAGATGGAGAATATGTCATTCTCAGCCTATTACAATCCAACCCAACATGCATTTTTTGAAGCTCTTTCTGTGAACATGGGATACCAGTAAGCTCTAGGATCTGAGATACACAATGAACCTCTCTCTATCAATGCATGTCAGCTCTTCCTCTTCAGTATAATTTTGGAAAGTTATCAAGATCATGAAGAGGTTAAGTGATTTACCCTCAGTTAGGCCAGCAGGAATCAGAAGGAGAATTTGAACCCAGACCTTTTTGGGTCTGTGACCAGTTCCCTATCTACGTTGCTACAATTTCATTCCAGAGATATAAAAACAAATAGAAAAACAATCTCTTTCTTCAAATAGTCTCCATTCTATTAAGGGTATATTTGTTTAATGTGGTAACATGCAGTATGTAAAATAAAATTTGAGGAAGCAGAAAGTATTAACAACTAGTAGGCTCATATCTTCTAAAATATTCATAGCAGCTCTCTTTGTGGTGGCAAAGAACTGGAAATGAGAGGACACCTATCAGTTGGGGAATAGCTGAACAAGTTGGGGTTTGGGAATGGAATGGAATACTATTTTGCCATAAGAAATGATGCCACAAGATGATCACAGAAACCTGGAGAGACTTCTATGTAGCAATGCAAAGTGAAGTGAACGGGACCAGGAGAATGTTCTACACAAAGTAACAACAATAATATATGATGATCAACCATGACTCACTTAACTATTATCAAGGATCCAGGATAGCTCCAAGGGACTCAAAAAGGATACCCGCTGCCATAGAAAGAGCAGCCAGAATCTTAATGCAGATTGAAACGTGTCATTCTTCACTTGATTTGCCTCCAAGAATTTTTCTCTAGTGTAAGCAATAGGTATCTCATTTCACAATATGACAAAAGAGAAATATCTTATTATATGATAATATATGTACAACCTTAAAAAAAACCTAGTAGGTTGAAGAAAGGTTCCTTTAGGAATTGATGGAGGCTAAGGATTCTTCTTTTTTTTTTTTTTTTAAACCCTTACCTTCCACTTTAGAATCAATACTATTATTGGTTAGAAGAGTGGTAAGGGCTATGCAGTGGGTATGAAGTGACTTGCCCAGGGTCACACAGTTAGGATGGGTCTGAGACCAGATTTGAATGTAGGACCTCCAAGTCTCCAGGCCTGGCTCTCAATCCACTGAGCCACCCAGCTGCCCCTGAGGCTAAGGATTCTAGGAGAACCCATGAGGAATAATTATATTGTAGACATCTTTAAAAAAGACAGAGGCAGGAGAGAGAATACCAAATTTGGGAAACAGCAAATAGGCTAGTTGAACTGATATGTAGTCTGTGGAGGGCATTGATATATAATAAGCCAGAGTGGAGGAACAGTAATGAAAAACTTTAATGCGAAGTTAATGAATTGATACTTTATCCTATCAGCAATAGGAGGCCACTGAAGATTCTTGCTCAGAGAAATATCATGGTCAGAGCTGTGATTTAGGAAGATTACTTTAATGGTTGTGTGGATGAATGAAAGAAGAGAGTGAAAGTCCTGTTTGGAGTCTATTACAATAGTCTAAGGTGATGTGTTGAGGATCTGAGCTAGGGTGGTGGCCATGTGAATGGAAAGAAGAGAAGAGAAGTATGAGATGTTACAAAAAACAGAATCAGTAAGACTTGCCATTGGATAGCGGGGGTGAAGGAGAAGGAAGTCAAGGAATGATTCAGTGAACCTAATCAATATGCCCAATGGAAATAGGGAAGTTTGGAGGAGAGTTGGGTTCAGGGCAGAAGAAAACAATCTTTGCTTGAGGGCGAGATAAGGTTGAAAAGTGTCTGGTACTTTCAGTTAGTGCATTCCCGCACTGGAGAGTGGAGCTTAGGTTAGAGACTAGTGGTAGGTTTGTAGATATGGCTGTCATCTGTACTGAAATGAAAATTGAACCATGGGAGAATGATAGTTACCTGAGAGAGGAAGAGGGTATAGAACAAGGGGAAAAGATCCAGGACAGGGCTATAGGGAGTATCCATGAATGAATGTCCTAGCTATTAAGATCAGACAGATAGGAGAACTAATCAGTGTCATGAAAAATTGGAGGGGAGAGAGCAGAAACAGAGAGAACCGCAGAGGCCTTCTAATCTGAGCCATACTCAATCAAGAATCCACCTGACAAGTGCTGATCCAAAATGTCCTTGAAGACCAGTAGTCAGAAGGAAGGAAGGAAACATATTTATTAAGCACTTTATTTCTCACAACAGTCTTGGGAGAGAGGGGCTTTTGTCATCTCCATTTTAGAGTTAAAGAAACTGAGGTAAATTCTTCCTACCTTACTACCAAGAGTCTTAAACTGGATTTGAACTCAGGTCTTTCTGACTCTAGGTTCAGCACTCTATCCAAATACTTCCAGAAGCACTTCATTTTACTTTGGATCATTGAAATTGTTAAGAAGTTTTGCCTTTTCTAATGCTTTTAATTCTGCTTCACACACCAAACACAACTGGTCTTATCTTTCTTTCATATAAATAGCCTTTTTTTCATATAAATTCTTTGTATATCTTCTGTATTACTTTTTTCCTTCGGACTAAACTTAGAATGATCTGGAGGCTTTCACCATCCTGGTCACCTTCCTTGTTACTCTCTTCTGGACATCTTGTAATACATAAATGTCTTTCTTAAAATGTAGCCTAGAAGGGACATCTAGATGGCTCAGTGGATAGAGAGCCAGATCTGGAGATGGGAGATTCTGGGTTCAAATATGGCTTTAGACCTTCCCAGCTCTGTGACCCTGGGTAAGTCATTTAGCCCCAATTACCTAGTACTTATTGCTTTTTTGTCTTGAAACCGATACTTGCATTGATTTTAAGATAGAAGATAAGGGTTTTTCAAAAGATGTAACCCAGAAATGAATAGGCTATTCCATCTCTTCAGACCAGGTTATGATAAAGCAGGACTATTATTACTCTTTTAATTCTAGAGGGAGGGGGAGGAAATGAATATATAGCACTGTACTATGATTCAGGCATTGTCCTAAGTACTTTATAAGCATCTTCTCCTTTGACCCTCACAGTAACCCAAATAAGTGCTATTGTTTTCCCCATTTTTACAGTTGAGGAAACTGAGACAAACACATTCAGTGACTTTCCCAGGATCACAGAGCTAGCAAGTTTCTGATGCTAAATTTGAACCAGGATTTTCTGAGTCTGCCCAGAGCTCTGCTGCCTGTGCATCCTCTAGATTAGACATTATTCTCTTATAAATGTAGCATGAGATTTCATTAGCTTAATTGGCTGCCCGATCACACTATTCCCTCCTTTTGAGTTTGTGGTCCCCTGAAGCACCTCCTCCTTTTTTTAGATGAACTTCTGTTTAGCTATGCTCTTTCCGTTATCTTTTATTTGTGATTCAGCAAAAGTCTAAAACATTTATTAAGCACCCATTTTGTGCCAAGCAGTGTATTAAGAACTAGGAAGGTGATAAAAACACGTTTATGAACACTGCAGAGATGCTCAGTTTCTTTTGCTTACCTCCTACCATCTATTAGCAAATGATTACTAAAGGGAGGGTTATGTGGTAAATTTGCCAGTGAGCTAGAAACAGGAAAAGTAGGTTCTACACAAACTTCAGGTACCCTAGCAAAATTTATTGAAGGGGGAAAAAAAAAGTTGAGAGCCAAGGGCCAGAAACAAAGATGCTGAGATGCTTTCAGGTGCTTCTAGGAAGTTTGTGTTTTACTTTTAAGTCTTGAATTGAGTTTCATGCCAACTGTCTGTTCATGCAGTATATTAGCAATTTCACACTAATTGTTGAAATGCAGCAGCATAAATAGGCTTCCCAGATTCGCTTTCATAGACAGAAAAGGCCTAATCCTCCGAAATGTTGTTGGTAGTATTATTTATTTTCTAGCTCCTAGAGATTCTAGAGGAGTAGATAAGGAAGTATTTTTTTGTTTCTGCTCACAAATTTGTACCCTGAAAACTCCGAGTTTTCTTGATGCATGTGGGAGGTAGAAGAGGAAGTGGGACAAGAAGTGAATCTTTGTAAATATCTTTTCAGTCTTCTCACACCTTACTTTCCTCTGTGTACTTTGGGATCTATCAAAACTGGACTCTTTGCTCTTCCTTGCATACTGTACTCCAAATCCCTCCACAGGGGTGTTTTCCTTGGCTTCCTTCAATCTTAGCTGAAGTGCCACATTCTGAAAGAAGTTTTTTCCTACGCCTCCTTAGTCTTTAGTCCCTTCCCTCTGACATATCTCTTAATTGAGCCTAGATGCATTGTTGGTTCATAGCCATTTATAAACTGTCTCCCCCATTAGACTATGAGTCTGTGGTTTCCTTCTCTTTTTTATCCTTAGTGCTCAGAAAACTGCCTAGAACCTAAAAGGTGCTTAAATAATTAAAAGTTAATTGCTTAATTGTTGCCTTATTTTACTACTAGACTCTAAGCTCCATGAAGGTAGGAACTCTTATTTATAGTATGCAAAGCACTCGGCTAGGCACTTGGGTATATACACATGGGGAACTAAATCAATCTCCTGAGGCTACAAATGAAGAAACTGAGGCCCAGAGAAGTTGTGATTTGTTCAAGGTGACTAGAAACCAGTTCTTTGACTATACCGCCTTGTTCTTTCAACTATATTGCAGTCTTATATAATAGCATAGGAAATAGACTGATATCTTTCTCTACCATTACCCCCCTTGGTCAAATGGGGGAAAAAAAAAGAAAATTTCAAAATTTTAGGTGTCTTTGTGCTTAAAAGTATCTATCCAGGAGTAGGTTCTTTTTCAACCTTTTTGTTTTTAAACTCTTACCTTCCATCTTAGAATCAATATTTTGTATTGGTCTCAATGCAGAAGAATGGTAAGGGCCAGGCAATAGGGGTTAAGTGACTTGCTCAGGGTCACACAGGTAGGAAGTGCCTGAGGTCAAATATGAATCCAGGATCTCTCTTCTCTAGGCCTGGCTTTCAATACACCTAGCCATCTAGCTGCTCCCATCTTTTTTTAATCTTAAAGAAGATTACTAATTGATTCCTTAAAAACCATACATAAAATTTATGGCTCAAAATGATAAGATGATCTGGCAAACTCCTCATTTTACAGTTGTGGAAACTGAGGCCTTAGAGGTTAAGTTAGTAAATAAGAAGTTAAGAGCTAGCATTTGAATCCAAGCCCTCGACCTGATCCTAACACCAAACTCTTCCCATTTCATTTTGATGCTTCTTAATTAGGGTTCCCTAATTCCTTGGAGCTCTGACTTGCCTTAATTAGAATTCCATGGCCACCACTCCTAATATATTTTGGAGTCTTCCAAAAAGCACTGAAACTTCTCAAGAGAGTACTGAGACAAGCCTGGGAGGTCCACATCTATCCCCAAATTCACTTTGATTGCTGAATGAACGTCATTGAGCAGAAACAAAAATAGAGGGAAGAAGGCAAGCTTATTCCTCCCTTCTTTCTTGGCCCCGATTCCTGTCCCTATTTATCTCTGTGTCTCACTACCAACACACACGTTTATACATACAGTCCAAGCTTGGCTTTTGTCTTGCTCCATTTGAACTATTTAAGTACACAGTACCTTTGTGTGAGTGTTCTATGTTATAATTACGTGTAATTTGTAAGAACCCAGTGGAATGTAGAGTACCTATTAACACCTAGGAAAGACAGACATTTGAAAAGCTATGTATATTTAATAAAATGGAGAAGCAGTTTTCATGGGGACAAGTGTGGGACCAATTAGATCGCTAGAGTCAGTGCAAAGAGTACAGAACTTAGAATCAGAAGACCTGATTTAACATCCTCCTCTGTGTTTTCCTGAACGTTTGTGTTCCTCAGCTGTGGGTGGGACATAATATTTATATTTTCTTCTTCACAGGGCTATCAGGTATATGCTTTATAGATTAGTGAATACACGAGAGAGGTGAGCTGTCATCATGATAGATCTTTCAGGCATATAGCTATTATTCCACTCATACAGGGACCCACTAAGAATTAAAGAAATACTACTGTAGGTTTTGAAAATACATCTAAGGGGCAGCTGGGTGACTCAGTGGATTGAGAGCCAGGCCCAGAGATGGGAGGTCCTGGGTTCAAATCTAGCCTCAGACACTTCCCAGCTGTGTTTTCCTGGGCAAGTCCCTTAACCCCCATTACCTAGCCTTTACCGCTTTTCTGCCTTGGAGCCAATACACTGTATTGATTCTAAGATAGCAGGTGAGAGTTTAAAAAAAAAATCCACGTGGCCCAAGAGCTTTCTAGAATCTTAAGGAAAGGTGTTTTGCCTTTGTTCCAGATACACTTAACTCAGCCGGTTTAAGGCTGTTGCAATCCTGAAAACAATGGGAAAGCTTTTATTGTCCTTGGGAAGCACCTAGACCTGGATCTTCACTCATGGTGCTTCTTGCAGCTGCCGCCCTCTGGCAGGGAACGTCCCGGACCTGGAGAAGCTGAATTGTCCCAATAGTGTTATAAGGTTCTGAAACTGCAGAAACCTGAGAAGGAGCCACACTTTTCCTGCTTGTAACAGATGGTTACTGTTTAAATGCGGACCCCGAATCCCACCTACTCTATAACATTTAGTCATCTCCCTCCCCACCCCCGCCTCCTTTTCTGCCCCGTCTAAATGAGAAGGAGTAATTAAGATGGGGGGAAGCGGATTCGAGTTTTTCAGATACTAGTTAATCACGGTCACGTGACCGCCTGGAGGTGGGGTTGTGTCCTTCCTTTAGCCACCAAGCTAGGAGAGGGAGAAGGAGGGAGGGAGAGAGAGAAGGGGTGGCTGTTGAAAAGTGCCCTGTGTCGGAGTGAGGGATCGAGCTCTGCCGTGTGGTAAGTCAGTCCTGTGGCTTGTTTGCTGCCTTAATGAATGGAGCCATTCCAGCGCTGCCAAGCCCGGAGCTAATGCGGTCAAGGGATTTATTATGAAATGTACCGAGGCTTGGCGTGGAGCTAATTGCATATAACTAGAAGCGTGCTAGAAACCCGGTCCTGAGAAGTGACACATGCAGAAAGTATCCTCTTCCTGGTGTTGCTGAAAGGGGGTTTGTGTAAGGGAATGTCTGCGTGTCTGCACTTCTTGCTAATGAGCGCTCGCTCTCCGTGCACGGCTCCGGGTTATTTGTTAATAGAAACGCTGATCCCAAGTTTAGGAATTATTTAAAATTCAGGGATGAGTGATTTTCAAATGGAAACAATGCCGATTCTAGAGAATCTGTGCCTCAGTGTTCTCAACACGCTATATAAGGAAAGAGTGGGTGATTTGTAAATACAGCCAGGAGGTTTAGCTTTCCTGATGGACTCTCAGTGTTTCATGATTATAATCTACATAATCATTAGGTTAGGAAGACAGCATTGAGAAATGGAAAGGTAATTGGATTTGGAGTTGGAGAACTTGGATTCAAATTGCACCACTGCAATGCCCTGATGATCTTGGACAGGTCACTTAAGTTTTCTCTCAGACTCCAATGTAAAAGGAAGAGATTGGACTAGGTGACTTCTTGGCCACTAATCAGTCTCAGCGCTAAATATATGATCCTCTGAATATAACGGGTTGCCAGGCTTATTTTAGCACATTCCTTAATGAAAGGAATAAACTACAAATATGGAAAAGAGTGAAAATTGAACATTTATTTTATTTATTGTTTACTATTTTTATGTTAACGTATTATTTATTGTATTAAATTTATATTTATAATTTAATTATAAAATTTAGTTTTTATATAGATTATTTTTATTTTATTTAATTTACCTTCAGTTTATTCTACTTTATATNGAGAAATGGAAAGGTAATTGGATTTGGAGTTGGAGAACTTGGATTCAAATTGCACCACTGCAATGCCCTGATGATCTTGGACAGGTCACTTAAGTTTTCTCTCAGACTCCAATGTAAAAGGAAGAGATTGGACTAGGTGACTTCTTGGCCACTAATCAGTCTCAGCGCTAAATATATGATCCTCTGAATATAACGGGTTGCCAGGCTTATTTTAGCACATTCCTTAATGAAAGGAATAAACTACAAATATGGAAAAGAGTGAAAATTGAACATTTATTTTATTTATTGTTTACTATTTTTATGTTAACGTATTATTTATTGTATTAAATTTATATTTATAATTTAATTATAAAATTTAGTTTTTATATAGATTATTTTTATTTTATTTAATTTACATTCAGTTTATTCTACTTTATATTTATTTGTGTTGTTATTATATAACTTATTTATTAATTTACATTTTTTTTAGTTACTTTTTTTCAATTTTTGCCACATTTATCTTAGAGGTATTTTTCCTCCTCCTCCTCCTCTCCTCAGAAAGACATGCCTTGTAAGAAAACTTAGGAAGAGGGGGTAGCTGGGTACTTAAGTGGATTGAGAGCCAGTTCTCCAGATGTGGAAGTTCTAGGTTCAAATTTGCTTCAGACAGGACCTGGCTGTGTGACCCTGGGAGAGTCACTTAACTCCCATTACCTACCCAGTGCCACTCTTCTGCCTTGGAACCAATACTCAGTATTGATTCTAATACTGAAGATAAGGATTAAAAAAACAAAAAAAACAGGAAAAAGAAGAAAATGCCAAAGCAATTCAGCAGCCTTACCCAACACATCAAGTGAGTCTACCAGTGTACATGGAGTATACCATAGTGGGCTCTAGCTCTCCAATGCCCATTGGAGAAGGAGGAGGGAAGGAAAGGATTTTTTTCCCTTTCTTATTTGGTTGTTATAATTAAAGCTGTTCTATTTTGTTTTGTTTTGATGTTGCTCCTCCCATTCTTAGAGGCAGGAGGATAAAGCCCCAGGAACGCTTTAGGAAGTTCAAGTGCTACCTTCCACCTATACTAGCCATGTGACCCTGGGCAAGTCACTAACTTCTTAGGGCATTAGGCAGCCCTCTAAGTCTATAAATTGTAAACAAAGTGCTGACCTGCATTGAGACCACAAATTTCATCTCTGATGTTACTTATACCAATAAAATCCCAGGTCTATCCTTAGCGGTCCTTTTACAGTGTTTGTAATCATTGCCTGTATTGTTTTCCTGATTCATCTTAGTTTCCTCAGCCTCATTTCATATATTTTCCCACTTATTTGAAATCTCCCTATTCATTTTTTATAGTATACCAATATTCCACTACTTCAGTGTACCACAATTCATTAGCCACTTGTCAAAACAAAAATCAGTATGCGTTTACCTTTTTTTTTCTTCCTGTTATCCTGGTTCCAACTTTGATTATCTAAGGTAATTTTATATTTTCCTAATTTGCAGAAATAGTTTAAAAACTTTCATTAGATGCCCATAGTATTCCAGCATTTATTCCAAAGCCTCAGAGACGTTTCGAGAATTGAGCCACAGCCACTGACAGCTTTAGAATCTAACTAGGGAGGAAAGAATATTTAAAAATGGAAAAAAAAATTGTTAACTAATCTTTAATGATCTTGGGCAAGTTTTGCTTTCGTTGCTTCATTTTCCTCATCTATACGCCATACCATATTAAATGATGGCGCTGGACTAGCTAAAGTCTGCATCTCTTCTTTCCTAAGCATCTATGATTTGAATTAGATAACACCTCCTGATATAAAGAGCAATTTCCATGTATTTCTGTAGCTTGTGCCTTTGCTGCTAAAATGTGAACATAATGATATGTTAAGGAAAATTAAAGAATGATTTAGACATTTATTGTCTCATAGCTGTTAGGATGAAACATTTTCCCCCTGAAATTCAGTCAGTGGTCTATTACTTTGTATATCGTGCTCAGCGAGATGAGAAATGAAATGTTTGAATGTTTCAGGTTTCATTAGAAAAGATATGTCCAGGGGGCAGCTGGGTAGCTCACTCAGTGGATTGAGAGTCAGGCCTAGAGACAGGAGGTTCTAGGTTCAAATCCGGCCTCATACACTTCCCAGCTGTGTGACCCTGGGCAAGTCACTCGACCCTCACTGCTCACCCTTACCACTCTTCCACCTAGGAGCCAATACACAGAAGTTAAGGGTTTAAAAAAAAAAAAGAAAAGAAAAGATCCCTTTTTCAAATAATAGAAATCTAAGGGCGTAATATTAATCTTATACATAGTAGGGCACTTTATGATTATTGAATCAAATCATAGTTTATGAAGGATTTTTTTATTTTATTTTAAACCCTTAAGTTCTGTGTATTGACTTATAGGTGGAAGAGTGGTAAGGGTAGGCAATGGGGGTCAAGTGACTTGCCCAGGGTCACACAGCTGGGAAGTGTCTGAGGCCGGATTTGAACCTTGGACCTCCCATGTCTAGGCCTGGCTCTCAATCCATTGAGCTACCCAGCTGGCCCCCCAAATCATAGTTTAAAAGAAATTATTTCATTTAGCCTCCATACCAATGTTTATAAAATCAGAGAATATTTGGAGTACATCTCTTTTATATCATCTCTTTATCTCGTCTCAGACCCCGAGAAGTTAAGAAACTTGCCTCCAGTCGGTCACATAATTGGGAAATAGATTTCCTAAACTAGTTGTCTTCATTCTATGAGCAAATGGACTAGGCACAGACAGGGGGGGTGTATGCAAAGAAGCAACCAGTCTCTACCTTTTGAGGAGCTCACATTCCAATGAGGAGCTAACTCTCTAAAGGTGGTTCATTTTAGTCTTAATACTCCCTTATATGCTTAAAAATTATTGAGGACCACAGAGAATTTTGTCTTATGTGGGTTATATCTATTGATGTTTGTTCTAGCAGAAATGAAAACTTCTTAGTGTTTTTATGGAAATACTTTTGGCCTCAATGATTTCCTGAAAAATCTCAGTGACTACACTTTCTATGACATTCTTCTGAATCCTGATTTCTAGTAACCTTTTTAGAGATTTGGACTTGCTGATAGGAAATAATTTCCACCGGTATCCCTAGCCATGCTGTCTAACAAATAATATTTTTTCAGACAAATTAAGGAAAAACTATGAGAAAATAGTTTGAAAATATATATATCTCAGTCCTCCCACCTCTGCAAAGGGGTATGGGGGGTGTATATTTCATATTTATTATTTGGAGCCATGCTTATTCTTTCACATGTTAACAACATTCACATTTGACTTTTTTTGTGGCTGTTTCATATTGCCAAAGTTATTGTGTATGTTATTTTATTGGCTCTTTTTATTTCACTGGAATACTTCATGTAGTCCTTTCCATGCTTTGTATTTATCCTATTTGTCTTATTATTACACAGTAAAATGGTCCATTACATTTATGCACTACAGTTGTTATTTCTGTTCCCCAATTTTTTGTTATCACAAAAAGCATTGCTATAAATATTTTTGTGTATATGGCAAATTGCTTATTACTGGCTTCCTTGAGGTATAAGTCTAAGGGCAGAATTTCTAGGTCAAAAGGTGTTCATATAGCTTCACTAATCATGTACTTCCAACAATTCCTCCAACATCCTTGACTCTTCCCACAATCCTTCCAACATTGACTCTTCTCCTCTTCTGTTATTTTTGCGAATTTTCAGCATGTGAAGTGAAAATTATACTTTGGTTAAAAACAAAAGGCACAAATATTCCATGTTTGATGGTATTTTCACCATTTGTTTTTAACAAGATCCTATTTAAAAATCTGAGCAAAGTTCCTATTATAGAGAGCCCCTAAAGCTAACACCACCTTTGGAAATTGAAGGAAAGTTTTAAAGAGAGGAAACTAACATTATATGAAATAATAGGATTCATAGAGGAAAAACATAGACTCTCAGAATTTGATTTGCCGTGTATTTCACTGGCCATCTGATTCAGTCTAGCTGAGAAGTCTCTCCCTTATAATGTATCCAACAAGTATATATATATCATTTATATATCTATGTTTTGCCTAGTGTGTATATATATGTACATATATTTAAAATCTCTGTAGATATCTGTATCTCTTCTAGTTTCTTCTTGAGGATGAGCCCACCACCCTTTAAAGGGAGTTAGCAGCTCTAATTGTTAGGAAATGTTTCCGGACATTAAAGCCTAAATGGACTTCCTTGCCACTTTCTGCGCGTTGCTCTTGGCTGTTAGTTCTAATCTCCTCCCTACTATAACTTTTCAGGAACTTTGTCAGCTATGATATTCCCTCCTCCTAAGGCTTTTCTTCTCACCTCACATCCACAATTCCTTCAACTGATCCCTATGTGAGACAGACCAAAGGTCCTTTATTATTCTAGTTGCCATTTTCTAGATCAGTGACCGAGAACCTATTGCACGGGTGCCAAAGATGGCCCTCTAGAGTTCTCTCTTTGGGCGCTCACTAACCTCCCTCCCTCCCCCCAGAGTTTGTTACTAGAGAGGCAGAAGGACTTGGGTGGAGCTGCTCCTGTCTGCCTCTCCAAGTGCCTGATGACATTTTTTCACCTCCTCCACCCCTCTGCCCAGCAGCCCAATGGGAGTGCATGGGGGAAAGGTGAGCAGCTCACAGGCAGAGCTGGAGGGGAGCAGAGAGCTCAGAGCTCAGGCCACTTCTCTCCCTTTCTGTACACTCCCTACTTCATCCGCCCCTCGGTCCAGTAGCCCAATGGGAGTTCTTCCTCCCTCCTCTGTGTGGGATGAGGGATGGAGCCGAGCATACCCAGCATGTGGTGGGAAGGACATGGCATGTGGTCTGGGGTGGGATAGGCATAGCACTCAGTCTGGGTGGTAGGGTGGGAGCAGCGCCTGGCACTCTGTTTCTAAAAAAGTTCATCATCATTCTTCTAGACTGTCAGCTTATCAATGTTTTTCTTAAACTGTGGTACCCAGAATAAAATAGCATATTTGAGAAGAGGTCTGAGGGTGGGAGAGAATAGAACGATCATATTCTTATACCTGGAAGCTATATCTAGATGACTGCTATAAAATCCCCAACTCTTTTTGTTTTTGTTTTTTTTTTCAGATTAAACTGCTTTCTAACTCTACCCCTTCTGATTTGTACTTGTGAAGCTGGTATTTTTATATCCAAATGTAAGACTTTACATTTATTTGCCTATTGAATTTATTTTGATAGATTCAGCACAGTCCTCTAGCCTGTCAGGTTCTTTCTGGATCTTGCCTCTTTCATCCAATCTTTTTAGTTATATGTCCTAGCTCTGTGTGATGTCACCCACAAATTGGATGAGCAGGAAACCTATACCTTATTGAAGTCACTGATCAGAACTATTAACTAGCACAGTGTCAGATATGAAACTCTGGGATATTTTGGTGGAGACCTTCTGCTACACTTTGAACTCTTTGAATTTGGACCTGTCCCCCTTTGTCAGTATTTCACTGGCTTCTTTATGTACATGACATCATGCATAAGCTGGATCTCTGTGCTACATTTGAAGAGGAACATGCTCTTCTTCCAGTGGAACTTTGGGTTATGACCTCAGCTTTATGTGGTTCGTAGATAGAGAGCTGGAAAGAATGCTAGAGGTCACCTTGGCCAACTCAGCTTTACAGAGATGACTTGATTTCTAGTGAAGCTAAGTGACTCACTGCCCACAAATGATCTATCATTTGAACTCTAATCCTTTGCCTCAAAATTCAATAGTCTTTGTATTGTGTTTTGTGCTAGACTGTAGCACTATTGCTCTTTGCTGGCGGGATGATAGGACCCTTACTCTAATTGTAATCTATTCTGTGTAAATAGAATTAGCTCTAGCCCATTCATAGTCAAACTCTACTTACCCTAGGCATAGAGATGATGTCATTCCCACCTCCCTTAGTGGGGAGGGGAGATGAGTTACCCACACGTGACATTAAGTAACAAATCAAGAATAAGGGACTGCCTTTCTCTTCAAGTATCTTGGTTACTAGGTTTCAACTTAGAGGTGGATATCCCTTCCCTTAAGGGTTATTTACTTCCTGGATGAAGACCATCCAGGTACCAAAATTATTCCTCAGTTTCCCTGTTCCATTTTTTTTTGTTTTTTGTTTTTATCTTTTAAGAAACAGCTAAACGGTAAGCATCCTTCCTGCTCCAAAACAAAAAAACATAAAATCATTCACACCTCTTCTCCCTTCCCCAAAATATAGCCCAAACTAGTCTAACTTTCTAGGTTTTAAGACCTGACTCTTCTCAATGGTTTGCTTTATGTCTTTGGACAAGGACCCCCTTGAACCTTAGTTTTTACATCTATAAAATGAACTTCATGTAAAAGGTAACTTCACATCTAAAGTTTTCATATAATAAAGAATCAACTGTTTAAATATTTCTGAAACCCTTATCCTCAAATACCACTTGCCAACTTTTACAAGACTAGTTATTCTGGAAGATAGTACCATATGGAACCTTTGCTAGAAAATAACCATATTTTTGGTTCTGAACATGTAGCCATATTTTGCCTTTTGGAAGAGAGCCCTGAGCACATTGATGTAGAAATTGCCATGTTTTTCTGAATGGGGAAGCAGAACCAGGAATAAAAATACGATAGCTTAAGAATTAATGTTAAAAATTTCCATTTAGTGTAAATGAAAAAAAAAAACAACACACCAATTATATTAATTAAAGGAGATGCAGCTCAGTCACTCCTGCTCAGAAAAGTGTCTACACTCATCCCAAATGAGACTAAAAGATAAAAAAAGATGTAAAATAAGAACTGCCAGTGAAAGGAGGAAAATATGTAAAGCAAACTTCTCTTTTGGCTCTAGTCCTACTGCTCTAGTTTTTATAGTCAGGACTAGGACAGTTCCTCTCTGTCTGTAGTAATGGACCATTTAGACCCTTCCTAATGAGGCTTCCTCTTAGTGCTTTTTAAATATTTGACTAGTGAATTTGTGTAAAGTGGACTCTCAAGTATGTTGTGTGTGGGCTGCCCAAGGAAAGAAAAAAAATGGTATAGTCCTATATAGCATACTACTGAAAGCGTTCTTGGAGCAGGCAGGGATTATATTCCATGATTTTTTTGTTTTTATTATTTTATCCTTCTCATTATTTTTATGAGGTTCTGATAGAAATAATCTTGGGACAAGGCACAATCATTCTATTATAATTTTATTTCATATTCCATACTATATCATGGTTTTTATTTTTTTCTTCCTTGTATTAATGAGTTTGTCTTAGATTGTTCACACTCCTTTGTGTTTAGAACTAAAACAGAAAATACTTCTTGTCCCTGTAAGACCTTGTCAAGTGCTTTATTTGGAATTTTAAAAACTGACAGGAAGGGAGCAGGAAGAATTCAGTGCAATTTAGTAACAAACAAATGAAGAAAGCAAAAATAGAAACGTGAGTTCTTCTGGACAGTAGAGAGCTGTTGTTTGTTCCTGATTTTACCACTATTTTAAATCAAGACTTTAAAAAAAATGGTAGAAATATATATCGCCAAGATTTAAGTGGTTTTGGAGCCACCTGTGGTAAATGAAATGCAAATAGAAGATAGGAATATGAGGAAAGATAGGAATAGTAGAAAGAACCAACTTTTCCATGGCAGCTTGTAACTGAATAGAAAAGTACAGCAGTGTGAAGAGTGGGATGCCCTACAAAGGTTTGGTTCCCCTGAGAGACCTGCTACTCCTGGCAGACAGACTCACGATGTTGATATTGGCAGTCTTTGCCATTGTCATGTTAAAGTCATTATTGAAATTGAATTGGAAAATAACTCCTGGGTTTCACTTAATCAATATTTTTAGACTCTCAACTTTGATGGGGTCTTTTGAACCTCCGAAATCTGACACATTCATTTTTTAGAAACCCTACTAGAGGGAATATGAAAAAAGAAACATAAACATGTTCCCGGCGTTTTACTTTCCTGGAGTTGTTTGCAGTGGGATGCATACTGTACATTAACCCTACTTCTCAACTTTGTTCTAAATTACACAAATGGCACTTTTTGTGTGCAGTGGATCACCCTGGGTCTCCATGACCTTGGCACCATTTCAGGGGTCACATTTGCACATGGATCAACTGTTCTGGAACAATTTCTCCAATGTATGAGGCACAAACAACCTTTTCTTTACCAGCAGGCATATATACCTTTCCCCCCAACTCTTTTTCCTTAACAGACGTGGTCATTATTGCCTTTGCCAAACAACAACAAAATAACCTAACTCCCATTCCTGTAAAAAGTTTCCATAGAGTCATAAATCAGTATTGTGATACCCGATCTTGTCCAACATCCCTCTCGTCCCACATTATTATTAAAAAAATTATTTTTAACGAAAAAAAATTTCATTCCTTCTTTTTCAAATATATTCTTCCCCTGTGTCCTTCTAAGTGAATTATACCTGGTTACAAAATTAAAAGGAGAAAGAATTGAAATGTAATTCAACAAAATACAAGTCAACTAGATCTGACAGTATATGAGATGTTCATATACCCTTAATCCATGTTCTACAAAGAAGGAATATTCTCATCATTTCTCAGAGAGCCTTATTATAATTTCAGTTATTTATAAAAAAAGATTTTGAAGAATTAAATGTTTCAAAGCTTTCTTTAAGTAAAAAAAAAAACAACTTACTAACTAAATTTAACTAAATTACTTCATTTTGAAGAGATTTTTAAAATGACAAACTTGACCTTTGATGCTTGGATTATTGTCTTACTCATCTTGTTTTTAAAAAAAATTGAAATCCAAATTAAAATGATTCTGAGACAAGCTATAATACTGCTACTTTTTTTTTGTATTTAATGTTTTGTAGGTATGATGTTTAGATAGATCAATTATTACTTTTCCTGACTGAATAATAATTTTGGGAGATAATACGTCTTCTGTAGCCTTACAGAAAGCATTCTCCAAATAACTCCTATAGCATAGCATACAGGAATCATGTGCTTTGTCCCATCACCATCACCGCAACTACTGCCATCATCATTATAATTATTATTATTATTATTTCACCTTTCTCATTATTTTGGGAGGGAGTTCCGATGAAAATAGTCCTGGAAAAGTTGTAATCCTATTACAATTTTATTTAATATTCCATAAACCACGTTGCAGGTGGATAATAATACAGCTATTAGAATTTAAGTTCATTTTCTGTCAACTCAGTGAAAGCATCTCTAGTAAATGAAGATGGTGGAAACTATGCCAGCATGTCATTCCAGGCTGTCAGAATTTAGTGTATGGCAAATTTGTAAGACATGACCCAGTAGCTAGAATTATATGCCAGAAATTTGTTATTTTTCATCATTGCTAGAAGATATGTCTCTGTATTATAAAGATAGTCATAGACAAGACAAGAAGAATGCACCTTATTCTATTTTCTCATAATTTTGATATCTTTTGCAAGGTTTCTACATGCTGGAAACTTTTGATTACATGTGGCTTGGATATTATTAGTGTTTGGTTTGGTGACATTTATGAAAAACAGTGTATTGCCTAAAAAAACCTATTGGTAACAATTGGGTCTGTTGTAATAGTTTGATTCTAGTAGTTTGTTAATTAAGTTGTCCAGGCTATTTTGAGGTCTGTCTTTGTAATATGGGGATTTGTCATATAGTAGTCCATGCAAGAGATTGATTCTGATGTATAATTTTTGTCACTGGGTGATGTCTTGCCAACTAATATGATATGTGTTTAGAGAATATTTTGAATTCTTGGCCCTGGAAGCCCTTTTCTTTTTCTTTGTAGATTGCTCTATATCTTCTTGGCTTGAGCAGCTGATCAACTACTGACGTGCAATCTCTCCAGACCTTGTGATTTCTATATGGCCACTTTTTACCTTCTTTGGCTATTGGTAGAAGATGAATGAATATCTATTAATGTTTCTTCTTAGTTCTTCTTCCTTTTCCCACCTCACATGGTAACTTGGATCTGGGTACTATTTAATAGCGAAATGTCTAACCATGTAGGTTTGTCTAATTCTTCCCCTAAAGGGCATGGAAGCTTACCCAAAATATGACTTGACTGGTCTACAGTGCCAGAGAATCACTATGGATACAACTTCTTGTCATCAGTTGATATAGTATCCTTGTCACCTAAAGGCATAAAAAGGCTTGTCCATGTGGAGCTGGGTTCTTTGAAACTGGATAGATATTCCAAGCCTGAACGAATCACCAAAACCAAGGCCTGCTTACCAGATGTTTTGTCTATATAGTGACTACTAAAAATTGTGTCTATTCAAATTAAGTGCTGCATTATTGAATAAGAAAAATTTCATTTCTTATCTGTTGCATGACTTCCAAGTATCTTATTTTATTCCTTGTATCAGAACTAAATGAACAGGGGTCTGTCTTGAGTCCATGATATCTATGGAAGTGTACCTCAAGATCTCTCCTGAACTGGCATGGCTTTCTTGGGACTTGCTTCTTTTATGGGACCTCAAGCTATCCTGAACTCACATGGTTGCTTGGGCAATTGACATCTCATCTAATATTAGAATAATCTAATAAATAAGAATAAATAAAAGAAACAGGCATCATGTGCTCACAGACATATGGTAGCCAGGTATAGGAATGTATACACTTAACCCCTTTCTTATCTGAAAGTCAAAGCTTTTTTCTCACACAAAATCACCAAGGAAATAGAGAGTTTGATAGGTTTGCATGTATAGTTAGTTCTGGATTGGCCATTCCTAAGTCATTAGTTCTTTCAGTTCTGCAGCCAATTAAAAAGCTTTTAATTAACCTAAAATACCAACCTCTTGAGTCATCATGGCTGCATGGTCTTCAGGCTTTTCCACTGGGTCAAGCTGGTCATCATCATGTGTTCTGTTATGAATTGGGCCATTCTGCAACTATGTGCCACCCTGCCTGTTTTTTATTCATCCATTAGTGCAATTGTAAAACGTAGATGAGGTGTTAAACAAATCTGAATCATTGGAACTCTATTAATCAGCATTTCAAGCACCCTCACATACACCGTAACAGTCTTATGGCACACAGAGTTCCTAGTGTACCTTCCACCTAACGGATTTTCACTTATTTTCCTGATAACCTCCCCCAACCCTAACTGTGGTCCATAAGTTGGTTTTTTAGAGGGTTTTTTTCATTATTATCATGATTATTGCCTGATATTGTAATTATTATGTTTATTTTTGCTATTGGCTGATACTTGTAATTCTTTTCAAAAGAAGAGATAGCATTAAAAAAAGTTGCTTTATGAACAGAAGACAATTCTTTAAATGTTAGCTGAATTTTTTCTTGAAAAGTAACATGGTATAGAAGAGAGCCAGCTTTATTGTTTGGAAGACCTCAGTTCAAGTGGCTTCTCTGTCTGACTTGGAGAAGCCACTTGACCTCACAGCATCCCAGAATGCTTTCTATGGCTATATAAGTCACTGAACATTTATTTAAGCACCTACTATGTGTTGGGCACTGTGTTAAGTTGCAGACCATGTACCAGTTTGTTAGTAGAGGGAGTTTCCTCACTTGGAATTTTTTATACTAATGAAATTGCAGGTCTTGTACAAAGTACAAAATGATGCCTAATACTTGCCCAGACCAGTGTACTGAGAGCTGCACGTGGAAAGCAGATTGGGAGGTGGCCCATATATTTAAACTTACTTTAACTTGTTTCCTATTTCAGCTCCCTTGCCCCTCAAAATTACTTGGTCCATCTTTCAAACTCATCTTTCCTTTTTACTTTAAAATCAGCATAGATTCATATTTTCCTTCAGAAATTCCAGATAATCCTGACATTAGTCATTTTATAAAGGCATCATCTTGTGAATATCAGTTATTTTATAAACCCATAATTCAGAGTAAATTTAAGTAATGTAACAATTAAAGAGAGCCAGTAACCAATGTTTGATCAAAGGGAGAGAGAGAGAGAGAGAGAGAAAGAGTATGTTTGGTGAGTCTCTTCCAGCTTTCCCCTGGGGCTGAATATACACTGGGAGACTTTAAGGGGGTTTCACCCCAAAACTGGGTGACCTGGATGATCATGCCACCCCACAGGAGTAGAGGGTGAGGCTTCCCTATAAGAGGAGGTATGTGGTACCCCAGTCTGATCCTGAATAAGGATGGGGTTCACACAAACCTCCCCCCCCATCAGTTAAGTTCACAGCAGGTGGTCTGGCTTCAAGATGGAGGCAGCCAGACCAAGCTGTGTTTCCCCTCTCCCTTGTTGTCTCTCAGGCACTCTGGAACACTATCTGACTGATGAATGACTTTTATTATTCACAATTCAGGGATTGGGGAAAGGGGTGAAGGGCAGAGGGATTTTGGGGTGCCTTCCTCTCTATTTCTATGGGATCTGTCATGAACCTTTTGGGTTTCCACTCCTAAGCTTCTTTCCCCCTTCTCCTGTTTCTATTTCTAGTTTTCTGTTTCTATCCTTTTCTATAATTGTAAGTTTTGACTGAAAGGGGGTCTCTCAGCAAGGTTGGGTAATGGGAGAAAGGAGACTGAGATTGTTCCCAAAATGGAGTCCAAAAACTTAGCTGTTTCTATGGTTGAAGTCTTGATGGAATGGCTTTGATCAGGGAATCAGGGTTTCAATGTCCAAAGAAAGATCCTCAGGAAGCCCTCAGGACTGGATCCAAGCTGGCATGTCCTCTTCCTCTCTCCTCCCAGTCCTTCACCTGAAGACCTCTCTTCTCTTCTTCCTCTGAGAAATTTCCAGAATTCTCTCTGGTCTCAACTGTCAGCAACTGACTTCTCTGTGGCTCCTTTTGTTCCAATCCCCTTGCACAAATCCCATCCTTTCAGTAAGAAAAAAAAAAGAGGCCAGTGTGATTAGAGTGGGTTGACCAAAAACACTTCCTTGGCTTCTTATTCATGACATTTTCATGTGTTATGTACAACTTTTAATGCCAGTGATCCAAAATATATTTTTGTAGGATGTTAGCACATTATGGAGTTGTATCGTTATTCAAATTTTTTCATTTTCACTCAAAAAAGCCATATTTAGCCTTCATTTCTTAGGTGAATGATGCCTCAGGAAATGGTTATTTCTGAACGGGAACAGGAAGGTGAGTGTTGTGCAGTCATGAGTTTTTGACTTTTATAGATATATAGTTTGCCAATGTACTGTTGACAGAATTACCTTCAGATTTTGTAGTTTGGTGAAACATTTTTCAGAGTATCAAGTTTTAATTAAGTAGATGCTTTATATTGAAAATTACATGATAAAAAGGCTAATTCTCTTCTAACATAGTTACTGAATATTGAATTAAATAGAGCCTAAGGCAGGGGTCGGCAACCTTTTTGGCCATGAGAGCCATAAACGCCACATTTTCTAAAATGTAATTTCGTGAGAGCCGTACAGTGCTCACAGTGCCGCTCCTGTAATAGCGCCTGAAAATAAATGGACTTTATGGCTCCTGCAGAAAGAGCCCTATCTGGCCCTCAAAAGAGTCAGATATGGCTTGAGAGCCATACGTTGCCGACCCCTGGCCTAGGGAATATCGACTCTAATTCTACATTTGCTATCAGTTCATTTATGCTGTCAAATTTTAAAGATTCCTTCTCTTGCTTATCTTAAGGAAAATTTTATTGAATACCACCCTGGAGTTGTCATCGTTCACTGGGTAGCCTGTTGTAGGATGATCACACACTTCATGTACTTTAGTGGAGAAATAGACCCTGTGGTGTTAATGAGGTGTGTGACACATCTTTTAAGAAGTTTTTTTGGGAAAAATGACCTTTTTGATAGGTTAGAATCAGACTGCCTAAACCAGTGATGGGCAAATTACAGCCTGCAGGCCAGATGCGGCCCCCTGAAATGTTCTATCCTGTGACATTATTCCTAATCTGACTAATACAATGAGTAGGATATAATACAATGAAACTTCGAAAGAGTTGCCTTAGAAACAAACTGATAGATGAGCATTTCCTTTCCTTTGGCCCCCGCTTTAAAAAGTTTGCCCATCACTGGCCTAAACTATTAGTCTTCACTTGTATTCATTTACTGGATCAATGAATAGAATGAATAGATTTAATTTTTTAAACTTTAGAAAAAAATGACAAGTATACAAATCATAGAATAAAAGGATATTACCCTAACTGTGTGCTGGGTGCAGGTGGATGCCAGTCCTACCTGCTGTCTTCTTCATGGAGATTAGGAGAACTCTACTAGGGATGCCCAGATGATTTTCTTGTTCTGTTAAATGTTACGCCCTTTACTTGTGTTTAGGTTTGAGGAAGAGAGAATTAACAGGATATTGTCTAGGTTGCACAATTAATATGAGAATCATCTGGTTTAAATGATTGTAAGGGCATAAAAGATTCCTACATTTGAGAATATATTTCTTATCTGGAGGTAAATTCTTGATTTATTAATAGTGGTTTAAAGGGTAAATGTAATTTTATATCAGGGCTTGGAGAGATCTCTCTTAGTGTTAATGATTAAATGATTTAATTTTTAAACTATAAAGAATGAGATAAATACATATATATGAGACATGTATGAGATAGTTATGTGGAACATACTATCATGCTTGATAAACAAGCCTTTGACATTTTTTTCAAAACCAGATTAAAGATATTTTGATATGTGGAATTTATCAAAATAACACAGTGCACTGAAGAACTTAACTTTTGAAAAAAACTGAGAAAAATTTTGATTTTGGTCTGAAGATCGTTCTTTTTCTTCTCATAAGCTAGAATAATACTTCTTCAATCTTATATACTCTGGAGAAATTCTGCAATTAAAAAATTATTTCCCCCCAAAGTAGTAGCTGATTCAAATAAACCTACATGAAGGTGGCACACATATTTCCTTAGAAAAATACAAATTAATGTATTTATGTTGTATTGGACTTTTATTTATTTCCTTTAAGGTTTCCCAATTACATTTTAAGATGGTTTGGTCAGAGAATTTGAACTCTGCTCTAGACTCCTCTTTAAGTCTAAAAATTAACCTACATTGGTGGAAAGTATTTCTTCATCTGAGAATCCCTTTTATGAATGATGTGAGAGGTCCAGTCCCTGTCTCTTATCTGTACCAAAGTACTGAGACATACCTTGAGCATTAAAATGCATCTTCAATTGATAATAGATTCATAATTTAATAACTTGTTCTCAGAAACCATGGAAACTTTTAAAGAATTTAAATTTGTATGAGAAGCAGTAATATTTGTGGGCAGCTTGGTAGCTCAGTAGATTGAGAGCCAATCCCAGAGTTGGGAGATACAGAGTTAAAATGTGGCCTCAAGCACCTTGGAACCAATATACATTATTGATTCTAAAATGGAAGGTAAGGGTTTTTTTTTTTTTAAGCAATACTTAAATACAACAGTTTATATTTTTTCCTCTTCCCCCAGCTCTTGAGATTTACCATTACATTTGGTTCCAAAATTTTTTTTGGTCTTTATAATTTATATTTTTGCATTTATTTTTATCTTTGCTTTAAAAATATGAAGTATTTCTAGCTTTAAAAAATTGCATACTCAATTAATTTATTTCATGTTTAAAGATAATATTTCTCCTTAGGACTGCTTTAGTTGCATAGCAAATGTTTGGTATTTTTTCTCATTGTTATTATTTGCCTTAAGAAAATTATTGTTTATTAGGTTTAAAACACCAACGGTCACTGGTGGCTCTTAGACTTCCTATATTTTGAGCTGTCCAGGCCTTGGACTTCCTCTCTCTGTGTTCCAGAATCCAGAATTCTTTGGTTCCTAGCATGTGGCTGCTGTCTGCTTACAAAAACTCCTCTTACTTATTGTAACCCATTTCTCTTCTTTCCATCTAACAGTTTATTATTTCTACCTTTCTAGATTTGCTTATGAGTTCTTTATGTTCTAGCATTAATTTTTTTTTAACCCACACCTTCTGTTTTAGTATCACTACTAAGTATTGGCTCCATGGCAGAAGAGATGTAAGGGCTAGGCAATGGGGGTTAAGTGATTTGCCCAGGGTCATCCAAATAGGAAATATTAGAGGTCAGATTTGAAACCAAGAACTCCTTAGACCTCACTCTCTATCTGGCCACCTACTGCCATTAGTTTTTATAAAGATGCTACAAAAGATAACACTGTTTAACTTCCTGTTTGTCTTTCTAGTACATTTGTTTAGGTCTGACATGAAGGACCTTAAAGATCCTCGTAATTATCATTTTCTGTCTTCTTGTGGTTCAAATAATTGTCCATTTAAATTCTTAAATGCAATGCCATTTTAATGCTTGTATATTTATTAATGATATTGTTTATCTGTGACAGTTTTAAATATAGTTTAGGATCTTTAACTTATCTTTTTTTTTAAAACATATGATCCTTCACTGTCCTCCATGAATTTTTCTCTTGTATAAGTGTTATCTATCTTTTTCTCTAATATTTTCTTTTCCCAATTACATGTAATACCAATCTTTTACATATATTTTCTGAAATTATAATACCCAAATTGTCTCCCTCCTTTTCTTTTCTCCCCATTCCTTGAGATAGTAAGCAATTTGATCTGAGTTATTTCTTGTATGATCATACAAAACATTTCCATTTTGGTCATTCTGAGAGAATACTCATATAAAACCTAAATCTAGAGTTTAAAACACACCCAAATAAAGTGTAAAAGATGATGCTTTAATCTGCATTCAGATTCCATCAGATCTTTGGTAGTGAATAGCATTCTTGTTCATAGGACCTTCAGAATTGGATCATTTTATTAGTCAGAATCTTTAAGTCTTTTACATTTGATCGTTGTATAATATTGTTGTTACTGTGGACAATGCTCTCCTGGTTCTGCTCACTTCACTCATCATCAGTTCATGTAGGTTTTTCTAGGTCTTTCTGAATTCATCCTGTTCACTTCTTACAGCATAATAGTATTCTACCACCATCACAATTTGTTCAGCCATTCCCCAATTGATGGTTGTCCTTTCATTTTCCAATTCTTTGCCACCACAAAAAAGAGGCTTGTATAAAACTTTTGGTAAAAATGGGTCCATCCCCCAGCCCCCCCCCCTTTTTTTTTTTTTTAATCCCTTTGGTATCCAGTAATAGTGGTATTACTGTATCAAAGGGTATGCATGCTTTTATACCTTCTTATCTTTAACCATATCCATTTTTACTATTAAGATCATTAGTCAATCAAGTAGCATTTGTTAAGTGCCTACCATGTCCCAGGCACTGTGTTAAGGTCATGATAAGCATTTCTGTGATGTATTTGAATAGTCTGTGACATATACATTTTAAAAAACTGAAAAAAAACTAGAGTAATTCCATAGGATATGGATAATGGGTTGATCACATGCAAAGACACTGATATCTTCATGATACCAAACAATGGTCTCAGTACATTGAATGGAATCCCTGTGTTGAACTTTTGGATGAGAGTTGCACAATATAGTTAGGCATAGAAGTCTGGTAATTTGAATCAAGGAATGTCTAGGGCAGCTAAGTCAGCAGAGTGCTGGGTCTAGAGTCAGGAAGACTCATCTGAGTTCAGAGTTGAAATCTGGCCTCAGGTGCATATTAGCGGTGTGACACTGGGCAAGTCAACTTAAGTCTTTTTGCCTCAGTTTCCTCATCTGTTAAGTGACCTGGGAAAGGAAATGGCAAACACTCCAGTATCTTTGCCAAGAAAGCCCCAAAATGGGTCATGGATTTGACTGAAACAACTTAATCACCACTATTAGGAATGTTCAAGCAATTGAATCATTCATTTGAATATTATTGAAAATTAACATATTGGTTTTTTTTTTTCTGATCCATTCTGCCACCCTCTTCAATTTTATGAAGGGATTTGTAACATTTATTTTTGTACTTGAGATTTTAAGGTTTGTTTTTCTTTCCAGAGTAACATACTAATTCTTTTTCTTCTTGCCCCATGAAGGAACCAGAATGAGGGGAAAGAAAGGGAATTAAAGAAACTAGTGCCAAAATATTCTCAAATTTTTGGGTCTCGTGGCCCTTTTATGCCCTTAATTATTGAAGACTGCCCAAAGAGCTTTTTGTTTATACAGGTTCTATCTATTGATATTTATTGTCTTAGTAATAGAGTTATAATGAAAATAGTTTTTAACTTTTAGCCTTCTGAAAGGGTATTGAAGACACCATGGGGTCCCTGTGATACACTCTGAGAACTGCTGTTGGATCCTGTAGTTATCTGCTGAATCTAGTTCCCTGTTTTCCTCCCTGTCTTTTAACTTGTCATTGAATTATGCTCTTTCTTGTTCTCCTTCCCCACCATTGTATTCAGCTTTTGGTAGTTTTATCTTTGTTTTGCTTGGGAATAATCCCTCCTGAATTTTTATCTTCTTTAAACTTTTCTCTTCCTTCTTTTAATCCTTACCCAGTTCTCCATTTCCTGTATTTTTTTTTTTTCTATACAAGTCTCTCTCCTCATCAACTTCCCTTCCCGTGCTCATTTAAGACTATAGTTTTCTTTTTCATTTTTGTGAGTAATCTTATAAAATCCAAATTCCGAAACATAAACCCAAGTAAACAACTGAAAAATTGTATACTTTCATCTGCATTCTGACTCTCAACAGTTTTTTCTCTGGAAATGGACAGCACTCTTTGTCTTAAGTCCCTCAGAATTGTCCTGGATCTTTTTACTGATGAGTACAATGTTTTCCTGGTTCTGCTTATTTTACGCCGCATCAGTTCATGTAGGCCTTTCCAGTTCTTTCTGAGATCATTCTGTTCATCATTCCTTATAGCGCAATAGTAAAAATATAGCTTTTGAGACATCCATTCTACGCACCCTGGCACAAACATGCTGGTGGTATCTCCTTTCAGGCTTAAGTGATATTTTTATAAATAGTAAATTCTTCCCTACACTTTCACCTTATTTCCTTCCTGAGGTACTTCTTTGATTCTTTTTCTTTATTCTTTTCACTTTATTTTTAACACCTTGGACACTTTCTTTGTTTTTCATTACTTAAATATGATGAGACTCTAGTCTCTCCTTTTTAGAATATAAGAACTTGATTTTCAGTTAGCTCTTTAAATAATCTCAAAGTTATTTATCTTTTTTGCTTCCCATTACTATTTATTTGATTTTTTAAAGATTGCAACCATGTCTGGTTTTCTTAAGTGGAGTACCTAGAAACCATATGTTTAAAGGTCCATTTTTTTCCCTTTCCTCAACAGTTCCCTTATAGAATTATGCTTAGCTTTGCAGGCTTTTAGTCTTGATTTTATTTTTGCCTTATGGTACATTTTATTCCATTTTTTCCTTTTCCATAATTTTATGTTATCCTTACTGTGAACTGTCTATTGCAGCCTGTTTTTGGTATTTTTTTCTTTCACTTAGACTATCTAGAGTTTGGCTATCACATTTTTGGATATGTTAAATTTAGAGTTTCTTTCCTAAGCTGGCTGACCTTGAGATTCCATCTTTGCACATTGCCTTCTGGTGCTGCTCATTCTACAGGGTTTTTCTTTGATCAATTCTTGAAATATGGCATGCAGGTTTTTTGTTTCATTCATAGTTTTCAGGGTGCTCAAAGATTATTAATTGCTCTCTTCCTGTACTATTTTCTAGGTCATTTGTTAATGTTAGTAGATATCTTACATGTTTTGCTTGAACTTGACTTTGCTCTAATACTTATTGTATTATTGAATATTCAGATTCTATTTGTGTAATGGTTTTATCTAGCTAAGAGGTTTTTCAGTATCTATTCTAACATCTTTATTATTTCCCCCTGTTTTTCCTTATGAGCGCTAACTTAATTCTTGATTTTTTTTTCTTCATTTCTTTTAATAAGCCTCTCATCTAATGTGAGAGACATTGGGGTCTATTTAGTATTTTTTTTTCAGAGAACTACTTATAATTATTGAAAATTTATTTTCTCCTTGTGAAACTTTATTCTGAGGTTTTCTTAACCTGCCTGGAATATACAGGAAGACTTTGTACTCCTGGATGGTTAATCTGTCTTGTGCTCTCCCACTGTCTTGGGTAGGTTACCCAAGCTTTTATAGTGGTAGTCTATGAAGCCTGCCCTCAGCCATAATTTTGGAATGAACTGGTGTGACAGAGATATGTCTTAACCCTTTGACAACCTTGAATGGGGCTATTGAGTCTACATCCAATGCCTTTCTTAGTATTAGAGGTATTAAAATAGTGGGCCTCCAGCTTTCCTACTTGAGTGTCTTAAAGTAGGAATCTTGGTTCCTGGTCTTCCCCCTTCCTACAGTTCTTAAACAGAGATCCAGAAGGAAGGGTGAGGAGTGCTCTTGTCCCAACTATAGAGCTTATAGAGTGGTCTCTTGTAGTTTGGTCATTTCTGAACTAAACCTGTGTTACTTTTAGCTCATATCTCCTGTTTATTCATTCTTCTGCTTCATTTGGCACCCTTCCTCACTGTTTCTGAATCGGTTCTAGAGGGAGCTGGCCTTGGCTGGAATCATTCATTGGACCACCTTTCCAGGAAGCTGAAGAAACATGAATTTTCCAGTTTTAAATTAGCCGAGCCATGATCAGGGTAATTTATTGTAATCACTATTGAGGTAAAGTTAAGTCAAGTTTTGAGACTGTTTCTTTTGGAAACCGAATGATGGTGTAGGAACTCAATTTGTCATTCTTCCTTATAAATGTACTCTTGATGGTGATTTAACAATCTCACCGCCCACCCACAGGGTATGAAGTTAGTTTCTCAGGTATGAGACGGACAATCTATAGCAGGCACACAGCTTTGCTGCTCCAGTTGCTACTGTAAGGCTCCGGAGTCAACAGGTTGTCACGTTTAGCCTGGATGGGCAGCTCGAGACTATAGTGGGAGAAAGGTAGGAGAAAAGGCAGGAGTTAGAAATAACCTGCTAGTTCTAATCTTCAGAACCTTTACATAAACAAGACTGGAATGAAAACATGGTTTTTTATTTGGAAACCTGTAACACATCCAATCATAACATTCCATGCTAGACTCCATGCACAGTTTTAGAAAGACACCACAGTGTAATGTACCAGATCCCCCAACCTACTTCAGTACTTGCTTTGTGTATGACTTGAAAAGTCTACGTCAGTTGGCTAGATGGCATATTTTTACATTTCAGCCATTTAAGAAAGAAAGGAAGGGAGAGGGGGAGCAAAACACACCAGCAACAGTTGAGGGAAGAGGGATTTGGAAAATACAGTAAGTCAATCCAAATTATATGGTCTTATTTACAGTGCATGCTCCAAATAAAAGATGTACCTTCCTAGCTATAGAGGTACAAGGAAAGCAGTTAAGATGCTATCTTCGTAAGGAGGGATTGTGTTCAAAACTAGTAGTAAAGGAAACCTAAGATAGGCTATCACTTCTTTCACATTTTTTTTTTTTTTTGGTTGTGGAGTTATTTTAGTGGGCTTGGAGGTGAATAGTACCAAGATGGCAGAATGATAATCGGAAGATTTCCTTACCTTAAGAGTATCTAAGTTTCTTTTCTGCTTCTGACTGCTCCCTGAGTGGTCCTGAGTTTTATGTTCATTATCTATAAAAATGGATTGTAATAATATCATTGATATTTCTCTCAGATTCTTTCAAGATTGCAGTGAGATAACATGTAAGAGACTTTTGAAATGTTGGGCACATGATAAGTATTATTAGCTAGTTATTATTTAATCAGACAAATGAGGGATTTAAAAAATTATCTTCTAGGGACACAAAAATAGTTTTGTTATGATGAACGCCATAACTAAAATTGTGGCTTATTCAATAAATCTAGCAATATGGAATCCTTGGCTTGTACTTTAGCAGTATGTTGATACTGTCATCCTATGGGTTATTTCTGAACAGAATATCAGCAGTGGTTTGGGACTGACCGATGACTAACTGTGGTTTGATGCTCTCTTTAGAAACGCAGTCAGAAACACTAGAGATCATGACTAAACTAAGTATCATTCAGCAAGTAACTTATTGAGAAGGATGACAAAATCAGCCATACTCCACTAAGTCTGTGGTTTATTCAGGCGGAGATCAGCACCCAGAAAAGTTATAGTACTCAATTCAGTGACTCTTCTGTGCTAGGCTGTACTTCAGAAACAGGCAGAATATACTTAACTTAGGTGAGATGAGCGAGCAGTCATCATGATAGGAAAAGGCCACAGGAAACACTGACAACTTCATGAAATTATAATTCTATGAAAATGGTACAGTAAGATATTGCCCTACTACCATTTTATTTAAAGATATTTTATTTTACCAATTATATGTAATAACAATTTTCCCCATAGGTTTTCTGAAGTCATAAGATCCAAATTGCCTTCCTTCCTCCCTTCCCTCTGCCTTCCTGAAGATGGTAAGGAATTTGATCAGGGTTATTATCACGCAAAACCCATTTCCATATTGTTTATTGTTGTAAGAGAATACTTATATAAGATCAAATCCCCCAAATAAAAACGCAATTAAATTAAAGTGAAAGATGGTATGCTTTTATCTGCCTTCTGACTCCAACAGTTCTTTCTCTGGAGCTGGACAGCATTCTTTGTCATAAGTTCCTCAGAATAGTCCTGGATCATTGTATTGATGAGAGTAGCAAAGTCTATTACAATTGATCATTCCACAATATTGCTATTACTATGTATAGTGTTGTTCTGCTTCTGTTTACTTCACTCTGAACAAAATATACATAGGTCATTCCAGTTTTTGAGTACAATAGTATTCCATCACCATCATCACAATTTGTTCAGACATCCCTTTAGTTTCCAGTTCTTTGCCACTACAAAAAGCTATTGAGAACTATAAATGAAGAAAAGAAAATAAGAAAGGGAGGATGGACTGATATCGGTATAAAGATCAGGGTGATAACGGAGAATTGGACCTGTAGTCAGAAAGAGATGAGTTTAAATCTGGTGTTAAGGTCAAACTAAAGCTGCTATGGGTAAAACTATTTTGTAGGCGGTGGATAGAAGGTCGGAAGTGTTTTTTTTCACCACCAACAATTATTTATTATCAGGAGAGTAGGGATAGGAAACAGGAGTTAGGAAGTAGGATAGGAATCTCTTAATTCTTATACTATGTCTTAAATCTAAATCCTATACTAAAATCTATCTAATAAAGCCCCAAATCTAACTGTTTTATTTTTAGTTTCTTCTTGCCTGACAGAGCAGGCCTACTTAAACTATTCTCACTACCTTAAATTAATATTCTCTATCTAACTAAACTATGCTAATTAATAAAACCTTCTTCAACTTCCTTAACTTTCAGAAATTCAAACTATCAATGGTGGAAACTGTGACAGTTGACACACACAGTGCAGCAGCTCTCTTAGACTTCCTTTTTTTAAGCCCTTAACTTCTGTGTATTGGCTCCTAGGTGGAAGAGTGGTAAGGGTGGGCAATGGGGGTCAAGTGACTTGCCCAGGGTCACACAGCTGGGAAGTGTCTGAGGCCGGATTTGAACCCAGGTCCTCCCATCTCTGGGCCTGGCTCTCCATCCATTGAGCTACCCAGCTGCCCCCTCTCTTAGACTTCTGAGAAAAAACAGCAGTCCCCTCAGTAACAGACTTTTTCTCAATCTTATATCACAGATCCAACTCCCCAAAACTAACCTGCCAGTTTCTCTTGACAGAGAGAAAAACTGACCGGCACTTTCAAACTCCTCAGACCAAACCCAGAGCAAAATGAATTTTATTTTTAAATTTTTTAAAAATTTCTTTCTTTCATTCATTTATTTATTTTAATTTTAATTATGACTGTTTTCCCATAGTTACATGTTTCATGTTCTTTCCCTCTCCCCCAAATCCCTTACCCCCCTGTAACCAATGCACAATTCCACTGGGTTTTACATGTATCATTGATTAAGATCTAATTCCATATTATTGATAGTTGGACTAGAGTTATCATTTAGTGTCTACATCCCCAATGCTATCCCCATCAGCCCATGTGTTCAAGTAGTTGTTTTTCTTCTGTGTTTCTCCTCCCACAGTTCTTCCTCTGAATGTGTCTAGTTTTCTTTCTCACAAGTCCCTCAGCCTTGCTCTGGATCCTTGCATTGCTGCTAGTACAGAAGTCCATTACATTTGATTTTACCAGAGTGTATCAGTCTCTGTGTACAATGTTCTCCTGGTTCTACTCCTTTCACTCTGCATCAATTCCTGGAGGTCATTACAGTTCACATGGAATTCCTCCACAAAATGGAGTTTTCTTAACTGATGTTTTCCTTATTTTATGGTTTTCTCTTAAAGAGAAGAAGTTCAATTCTGTCTGCTACTGCCTCTTAAAGAGACAGAGGACGAAAGCTCTCTGTTGCTGTCTATTAAGGACACAGTGTACAAATTAAAAACCTTCCTCTGACCTAAAACTTCTGCCCCTAATGAGACAGAGTGTAATTATGAAATTCCTTATAACACTGGCCTCAGATGCTCACTATATGTGTGCCACAGGGCAACTTACTTAACTTCTATCTTAGTTTCCTTAATTGTAAAATTTAAAACTGTTCAATAGTAGCAATCAGGTCCAAGGGTTGTTGTGAGGATCAAATGAAATATTTAAAAAGCACTAAGCATAGTCCCTAGTGCATACATAGTGGGCACTCACTTAATAAAGAAATGTTTTAAAATTTTTTTTCTACCAATGTTGTAAATTCTTCTTCCTTTTAATCCTTAAACAGATTTTGAAAACAAAAACAAAAACAATGGCTTTGTCTTGCTGTAGAAATATGAAAGAATCAACTGAATTGTTTGTTTTTTCCTTGATAATTATACTTATTTATCATTCTTGACTTTCTCTTGATTGGAGTATTGGGTCCAGATGTTTGATTAGGCTCAGGTCTATAGGATATTATTGGATTACATCCTTATTTCAGGGCAACAGCCTGCAGGTGAAAGAGTACTGAATTCAGTATCACATGGGTGGGCTGAGTTGGAACCTTGAAGATGTTTCTTTGTTACCTTGGGCAAGTCTTCATGCCATCTTATGGTTCCACTGAAAAACGTCTTTTCTCCAGTTACTAATGGCCTCTTGGTTGCCAAATCCATTGGCCTTTTCTCAGTTCTCATTCTTTCTGATATCTCTGTAGCTTTTTACCCTGGTGATCACTCTCCTCTCTTTGATATTCTCTTTTTTTCCTTGTTTTTAGTTTTGTACTTTCTTGTACTTTCTTCCTGTTTTTCTTCTTAGTTATCTGAGCATTCCTCTGACGCTTTTTTTTTTGTGGTTTCTCCTCAAGCCTTTTACATGTTTTCTCAATGGTTTATCTGCTTGGGATCAAGACATATAACAAATCTTTTCTATAAAGATTTTATAATCTTTCAGCCTTTTCCCTCGTATAGATTGTCTCACACTACCCTCCTTGCTTTTGTCTACTCCCCTTTCCATTTCTGTGAAAAAGAATTTCTCTTGCATAGACCCTGGGAACTTGGTAAGATCATCCTTCTAGATTTGGAGGTATGTGGAGGCCTGTTAAGGTACTTGCCTTGTTTAAAATCTATCAAGAGAGGACCGCCTTTAGCCAGGTTTCTAAATTCATTTCCTTTGGGTTTTATAGCCTCTTTTCTTCTAACTACCTCTGCAACACCACCACATTTTCTCACTCTATGCCCCTTCCCCACCCGAAATCAGACTTCCTTTCTATTTTATGTCTGGGGGAAAATCAAAGTTTTCCTTATATTATGGGATATGTTTACACTGAGTCATTGTCATGAGAAGATTGGACAAAGAACAGCAGCCAGATCCTATAGCATTAGATTGTTAGGTTTTCTCTGGCCACTTTTTCCCTGTGGAAAGGGACTAGAGTTACAGAGGGGTAGTGAGGATTTGTCATTAATTTAACTCTCCAGTGTTGTGTCAGGAGGCTTTTACTATATTTATAGTTCAGTATTTTTGTCTCAGACTCATAAGGTCATAGATGTGTAGGTGGAAGGGACCCAGAGGTCTTCTAGTCGAACCCCTTCATTTCTAGATGACACGGCTTCAGCACAGGGAAGGTTGGTTTGTGCAAGGGCTTCTCATCTTGTTATTGCATATTTAGTTACTCTAGTTTTTGTCTTTAGGTTACTGGCTTTGTCGAATCACACTAAAACAATAACTGCCGTTTTGTGAGTAATGTTTCACTTGTGTTGTGATTCTGGAGTCCATAGGTGGTCTCACTTCACAAGTTTTACTCCTTGTTTTGGTTACCATTTTAAATCCCTGAAAGGCAAGCACTATTTTATAGTGAACGTACATCTTTTGCTGTGGTCCAAAAAGATAATCTCTGGCATTCCACAACTAACTTCCGCTCTGTGGATTTGGATAGAAATTTCCAAAGGTGTAATCCATGATTAGAAAAATTAAAAAAAGGAAAAAATACTCTTTCAAAATGCTGTAGTGAGGTTACATAGCACTTACTTGATTCTGCTTTGTACATTGAATTGACATATAGCAAACTCTTATTGTACTTCTTTTCTTTGTAAGGGTGGGGTGATTGATAGAGTCAGCCTCACAACACTTAAAAGTAAGGGATAAGGTAATCATGGTCAGTCATAGGTCTCAGACTGAGTGAGAAGTCTTTCACACAAGAATCAGTGTTTAGATTGGTTATAAACATCACACATGTTGAGAAAAAGTTCATTTGAAAGTTTGGATGGTATGTTCAGCTAAGTAGGGATGGATTGCCGAGAAGGAAAGATTCCACTCTAAACTCAGTGTACCGCTTCTCCCCGTCTTCCCTTTTGGTCAAAGGAAACTCATTGGAGCTTCAAAGATATTGGAAGTGTTTAGATTTTCTAGCAGCTTCCCTGGAGAAATGCAAAGGAATGTTTGGGTAGGAAGCTAATGATGGATACATGCAGAATCATCCTGCTTAAGGGAAACTCCTTGAGCACCCCCTCCTCCCAAGTGGGAGGGAGATTTCCTGCAACCCCAGGAGGTGTTCTTTAATCTTGAATTTATTCCACCTTGGACTTTGTACTTGTGGGAGAATATATCACAGACTCACCTGGGGTGTTTTGAATCAACTGTTCTTAATGTACCACTTTTATTAACATTCATTTCTAAGATCTTAGAGCAGGGGTCAGCAATGTATGGCTCTCGAGCCATATCTGGCTCTTTTGAGGGCCAGATACGGCTCTTTCTGCAGGAGCCATAAAGTTCATTTTTTTCAGGCGCTGTTACAGGAGCGGCACTGTGAGCACTGTATAGCTCTCATGAAATTACATTTTTAAAATGTGGCGTTTATGGCTCTCACGGCCAAAAAGGTTGCCTGCCGACCCCTGGATTAGATCTTAGAGAGGGCTGACTAAATGATTCTCAACTGATAATCTTGCTGCTTAAGCTTGAGCACCCCCAACTTCTCAGGGATACATTTAGAACTACAAGAGGGAGAAGTAACCTTACTTTGGATCCGAGACTCATAAAGACTGAGTTGGGATAAGAATCCTTATGATTACATATAAAACTGAGACTCACTGATAAGTAATTTTTGAAAATTCTCAAGCATTTTTTAGGTCTAAGCCATTCATTTAAAAAATAAGGTCATAGTGGGCAGCTGGGTAGCTCAGTAGATTGAGAGCCAGGCCTAGAGATGGGAGGTCCTGGGTTCAAATCTGGCTTCAGACACTTCCCAGCTGTGTGACTCTGGGCAAGTCACTTGATCCCCATTGTCTACCCTTGCCACTCTTCTGCCTTGGAGCCAATACACAGTATTGACTCCAAGATGGAAGGTAAGGGTTAAAAAAAATAAAAATAAGGTCATAAAGCAGTGTATTTGCATTATCAGGAAAATTTAGAGTGAGGGAACCTCAGCACCTGTCTTTTCTAATCTGTATCTCTGTATTCAGATTTTGCTACCTCTGCTGTTGGGGAACTTGCCTTATTTTGATGACATAAAATGTCATGAGTGACATAAAATTTTTGTTGTATATTGAACTTAAATTATATTCTCCTAATTTTATCCTCTGTCACCAAATAGCAAGTTGTCTTCTTCAGAGGACTTCACGCTTCCCTCCCCTTCCAGTTACCCCTCCTTCTTGCTCTTCTCTCCCCACTTGTCATATAGAGGATGGAAATACGTACTGTGTTTTCAGTGGTATAGTGAACTGTACAGTGGTGAGGAAACTCTTGATCAACTCAGCTCAGTACCTTCTCTGCCACTTAAGAGTCTTAGAGAGTTGCCTAGAACACAGATTGGTCAATTTGCCCAAGATTTCGTGGTCGATGTGTATCAGAGGTGATTCAGAGGTGATGTTAGGTTTTTTGATCTTCAAGGCTGGCCTTCTACCAACCATACCACATTGCCTTTCACTTTTTATTTATAATAAACTTAAATTTGGAGTACTTAATAATCTTCAAATCTACTAAAAACAAGCTGATCTTACTCATATCTTATAATATTAATAGTCAAATCTAAAATGTACAAATTTGGGTGTGTGTCAACATCTATTGTGTGCCTAGCACTTTGCTAAGTTCTGGACATATCAATACAAGCAAAAAGAGATAGTCTTTGCTGTCAAAGAGTACAAAAGGAGAAAAAAAGCCAAGACAGGTGGTTGAGGGGACGGTACCTGTGGAGGTAAAGTCTAGATAATAAGAAGCAGAGGCAGAAGAAGAAGGGATGACTGGCTCAGGTCCTTCTTCAAAATGGAAATTCTGGGAGGAAATTACCAGTGAGAGAAGCAGTATATAGGGACAGGAATATTCTAGGTTCAGTGGTGATGGGAGAACTTCCAGGATGAGAAGGCTACTTATGTAAAAGTCTAGAGTCTGTGTGGGTATGTATATACATATGCTTTGAATGAGGAAGCCTATAAATAACTGAAAGGCTTGAGAAGTATAATTTAATGAAAACATGGATAGAAAATTGGAAAACCTAGGTTCCCATCCTCAGTGACATGTGTGTCTTTTATTTACCAGTTGGGTGAATTTTCACTAGTCCCTTTGATGGATCATGATAAACCTTCGTCATTCCCAATCCCTTAGGATAGTTGTGAGCATTAAATAAGAAAATGGATCTGAAATTATTCTGGAATCAGTAAAGGACTTTACAAAGGTAATTATTATTCCCGTTAAATGAATAGTCATTAGGGATTTCTTTTTTAAGAAGTGATTTTTAGTGTATGTCATACTTCAAAATATCCTTAGTTCAGTCTCCTGCAATGTCTGTTATCTGAAATAATATGCCATGATAACTGATAATCCCTAATACTAATCCCAAGGCATGTCTTGAAGAACTTTTAAAATTATCACAGGTTAGTTTGTTGGTTTTATTTTATTTTTAGTATAGTTTTTGGTGTGTTTTATTATTCTTTAATTCTTTGAAAATTACATGCTCCTGTATTGCATGCTCCTATATTGCTGCATATTACACTTCTCCCACTCCAACAATGTTATAGCTATCCTTAACAATACAGTGATCAAAGTCAGTCCCCAAGGACTCATGATGAAAAATGCCATCTGTCTTCAGAGAAAGAATTGATGGATGAATGTAGACTAAAACATCCTGTATTTTACTTTCTTCACTTTTTTTGGTAGTGTCCTCTTCTACAAAATCAGAAATATGGAAAAATGTTTTACATCATTGCACAGGTAAAATCTATGTCAGATTGCTTGCTATCTCAGAGAGGAAATAGGGGAGGGAGAGAAGGAGAAAGAATTTGGTTCAAATAAAAAAATAAAAATTTAAATTTAATATTTTATTTCCTAAATTATGTGTAATAACAATATTTTATAAAAGTTTTCTGAAATAATTTCCCAATTGTTTCTCACATTTACTTCCCTCCTCCCTCCCTAACATGGAAATTAATTTTATTTGTGTTATAAATGTAAAATCTTACAAATCATATTTCCATATTGATCATGTGAGAGAACAAGGATATAAAAACCAAAACCCTCAATAAAAACACAGAAATAAAAGGAAGTAAAAAATAGTGTATTTCAGTCCCTAGTCAGTCTCCATCAATTCTGTTTGGGGAATGGATAGCATTCTTTGTCATAAGTCATTTATAATTGTCTTGGATCCTTGTATTACTCAGAATAGCTAAGCCTTTCACAGTTGATCATCATAAAATATTGTTATTACTGTGGACAATATTGTTCTGGTTCTGCTTTCTTCAAAGTACTACTTCATGTAGGTCTTTCCAGGTTTCTCTAAAATCATTCTGCTCTCATCATTTTATAGTGACATAGGATTACATCATAATCATATACCACAATTTCTTCAGCCATTCCCTAATTGATGAACATCCCCATAACTTCTAATTCTTTGCAACCACAAAGAGCTACTCTTATTTTTGTAAAAATGGATCCTTTCCCCCCTTTTTTTGGATCTCTTGAGTCTACAATTGTTGTAATAACTAGTGTATGCAGAGTTTTTATCACCTTTTAGGTATAGTTCCAAATTGCATTTCAGAATGGTTGGATCAATTCACAATTCCGACTGCATTAATGTCTCGAGTTTACCCCATTCACTCCAACATTGATTAATTTCCTTTACTATCATATTAAACAATCGAAAAGGTATGAGCTGATACCTCAGAGTTATTTTAACTTTCATTTCTCTAATCATAGTGACTTAAAACATTTTTCATATGACTATGCATACATACATATAAATAGCTCTAATTTTTTTCCTCTCAAAACTGCCTGTTTGCGTTCTTTCACCATTTATTAATTGGGGAATGACTTGTATGCTTATAAATTTATCAGAAAAATCATCCTCCCTTCTATTACCTTTCTTATTTCTCTCCTACATTCCTATAGGTTAAGCTAGATTTCTATACCCAACTGAATATGGATGATATTCCCTCTCTGAGCCAATTCCTAATCATTTCCCTTTTCACCCTCATCATCCCCTCCATTTTAATAGCTTTTTTAACCTCTTCAATTGAGATAATTTATCCTCTCTACCTTTCCCTTCTTCCCTCTTCTCTCAATGCATTCCTCTTTTTCAATATTTGATGTTTTTTTTTGGGGGGGGGGATATGACGTGTACCTCTTCTAATTGCCCTAATAATGATGAAATTCTTTTTTTTTTTTAAAATGCAATGGGGGTTAAGTAACTTACCCAGGGTCACACAGCTAGGAAGTGTCTTGAGGCCAAATTTGAACCCAGGTCCTCGAATCTCTGGGCCTGGCTCTCAATCCACTGAACCATCCAGCTTCCCCCTAATGATGAAATTCTTGATATGAATTCCCTTCCAAAAATCAGTCAACCTGTCCTAAGAGACCCTTCCTTATCCCCGCTCCTTGCCCTCCAATTTCTTGACATGTTCTCTCTTCTAGAATCCCTCCCTTCTGTTTTCTTAATCTATACTCCCTTCTCTTAATCTCTTCCTTATTCAGTTGCCTTACCCTTCTTTTTCTCTTGGTTTTAACCTTCTAATTGTATATGATACTCCCTCTTTTTCCCAGATCAGGTGAGGATGGGGTTCTAGTACTACCAGGCCTTCACCCCTTCCTCCATTTCTATCTGACAGTTCTACCACTCATACCTCTTCTATATGGTAATGTTTCATTTTACCTCTTCCTACCCTACCCTATTTTACTGTTATTTTTAGCTCATTTCATTATATTCAATTTGACCTCATCTTCTATCTGTATATATTCTTTCAAACTACCCAGATAATAATGTCATTCTTTTTTTTTTTTTTAAACCCTTACTTTCTGTCTTAGAATCAATACTGTGCATTGTTTCCAAGGCAAAAGAGTGATTAGGATTAGGCAATTGGGATTAGACTTGCCTAGGATCACATAGCTAGGAAGTGTCTGAGGTCAGATTTGAATCTATGACCTCTTCTCTTTAGGCCTGACTTTCAATCCACTGAGTCACCCAGCTGCCCCCTAATGATGTCTTTCTTAAAGGTTATAGAGAACATTTTCCATATAAGAAGTAAACAGTTTGACCTTGTCAGCTTCCTTGTGATTGGTCTTTTATCTCTACCTTTTTATAGGTTAAAACTTATGAGTTTTTCTTTTTTTCTTAAGAATTGTCAAAATTCCTTTCATTTGTTAAATGTCCATTTTCCCCTTTGTGTAATTATGTTCAGCTTTGCAGGTTTGCTGCCCTTGATTATAAATGCAGCCCATTTGCTCTGTGAAATATTGTGTTCCATGCTGTTTGTTTTTTTTTTTTTTAATGTCGAAGTTGCTAAATCTTTGTGTTATTCTGACTGTAGCTCCACGGTATTTAAATTGTTTTTTCTTGCTTGTCCTTTTTTATCCTTAACCTGGGAGGAGTTATAGAACTTAGTAATGATGTTCTTGTGCATTTTCATCTTGGAGTGTCTTTGAGTGTCAAATTGATGGATTTCTATTTTGCTCTTAAGTTCTAGAATTTATGAGCAATTTTTCTTAATTATTTCTTGTAGTAGGGTGTCTAAACTTTTTTTTTTAAATCATAAATTTCCCCTAGTCTTATTCTTCTATTGTATCTCCTTGACCTGTTTTCTAGGTAAGTTGTTTTTGCAATATGATGTTTATTTTTCAATTCTTTCAGTCTCTTGATTTTGCTTTATTATTTCTTGTCTTAGGAAGTCATTAGCTCTCCTTGTCAAATTCTAATTCTTAATGAATTTTTTTCTGTGAGTTTTGGATTTCTTTTTCCAACTTGATGATCTTTTTTCATAAGTTTTTATTTTCTTGCATTGTTTTCTTTTTTATAGTTTTGTCCCTAATCTCTCTCATTTTGAAATGTTTTTTTAAAAACTCTTCTATAGACAGCTTACCTTCCCCCTTGGATGGTAGCCTGTGACTCCACTTTCCTGGATGTGACCACAGCCATCATGAGCCCAAGCCCTTTAGAAACTGCATTTACCAGTGTGTATTCCTTCTTCTTTCCTTTTCTCCTGAACCCACAGCCTGGCAATCTTTGGGCAATGATATAACTCTTAAGAGTTATAGTTATCATTTTCTAGTATATCAGTGTAAAAAGTTTGAACTCATTAAATCTCTTAACTTTTCTCTTGTTTAACCTTGTTATGCTTTTCTTAAATACTGTATTTGAACACCAAATTTTCTGTTTAGGTCTGGTCTTTTCATTAGAAATGCTTGGAAATACTCATTTCATTAAATGATCATTTTCCCTCCTGATAGAATATATTGGGTAGGTGATTCTTGATTGTAAATCTATCTCTTTTGCCTTCTGGTATATCATATTCTGAGTTCTCCTATGCTTTAATATAGAAGTTCTATGTTTTTCTGACTGACTCCACAATATTTGAATGTTCTTTCTTTCTGGTAGTTTGCAATATTTTCTCCTTGGCCTGGAAGCTTTGGAACTTGGATATAATAGTTTTGGGAGTTTTCCTTTTGGGACGTCTTTCAGGAGGTTGATCATTTCAATTTCTATTTTATCCTTTGGTTCAGGAATATTATGGAAAATTTCTTTGATAATTTCTTGAAATATTATGTCTATGCTTTTTTATCATGGATTTCAGGTAGTTAATAAATCTTAAATCATCTCTTCTGGACCTATTTTCCATGACAGCTATTTTTCCAATAAGATATTTCATATTTCCTTCTATTTTTTCATTCTTTTGAGTTCTTTTATTGTTTCCTGATGTCTTATGAAGTCACATAAAGTCACTTGCCCAATTCCAATTTTTAAGAAATTATTTTCTTCAGTAAGCTTTTGCATTTCCTTTCCCATTTGGCCATTTGCACTTTTTAAAGAATTCTCTTCAATGGATTTTTGTGCCTTTACAACTTGGTCAGTTCTGCTTTTTAAGAGTATTATTTTCTTCTTGCATTATTTTCATTTCTTTTCCTCATTTTTCTTTGCCTCTCTCATTTGTTTTTTGAAATCCTTTTTGAACTCTTCCTGAGCTAGAAACCAATTCCTTTTTTTTTCTTTGTAGTTTTGCACATACCTGCTTTGGTCTCATTGTCCCCTTCTGACTTTGTGCCTTGCTCTACCTTGTCTCCATAATAATTTTCTTTTGTTACATATTTTTTTTAATGTTTGCTTATTTCCCAGCATTTTTCTTAGCTTTTATTTTCATCTTAAAGGTAGGCTCTGTTCTTTTGAACTTCAGTATTTTCTTGCTGCCACCCTCAGATCTAGTTCTGAATGTCTAACAGTTTCAATTCTTCCAAGATAGTATAATGGCCTGTGGGCTGAGAGCTCTGGAAGTCATCTCCCTTTGTTGATTCAGTGCCCCTTCAGGGCCTGTTGTTGGTTTGCAAGACCAGACATTGGACTTCCCAGTGTGCTTGGGCTGGTGCTTAGAGCCTCAGCATGGGCCTCACCTCAGATTTGCACCAGTCAGCCACACTTGAGTATTGCTCTGGGGCTCAGAACTTTGAAAAGTGGGGCTGCTCTATAACATGTTGGTTTAGGCAAGATCTTGGGGTCTTGCAGACCCTGGAGGAATGGAGCACGCCTTGCTCTTGGCCTGTACTATTGTTGTTCCTTTATGGACTGCAATATCCTCTCATTTGAGTGAAAGAGACTTTCTCTTCCAACCTTCCAAGTCGATGTCTACGGGAATATTTCCTCATGCAGTTCCTTTGTTGGTTCTGCCACTCTAAATTTATTTGGAAACTTATTTTAAGGTTGGGTGGAGTGGGTTTTCAGAGAAATTTGGTTGCTCTTGCATCTACTCTGCCATCTTGGCTCCATGTTTGTACATTTGTTTTTATGTATAATTGAGGAGAAATTAAAATATTAAAAAGCTAAAAAATTCCATATATGGCTTAGTGCCTCCTTAGTTAGCCAGAATATGTTATTCTCACACTCTCATGGATAAATAGAATTATGAGATCATTTGGATTTATTTTAAAAAACTAAGGAAATGTACCAGGCTGCAGTTGTACTTACTGCTTTCAGTTAGTTTTCAGTTGCCAAAAAACATTTGCTAGGTGAAGAAATTATGTTACGGTTTTAAGAGAACTATAGTCTTTCAAGGGTTTTTTATTTTGTTTGTGTTCCTTTACTGATGCGCATTGGAACTCCCCTATAACACAAATGATCTTTGAGTTACTTTGCCCAAAAAATTCATAAACCTGTGATCAGTCTGAAGATGAGCCTTTATGAACTTAATGAGGCTGGTTCTTTTACGACAGATACCATCTGTCATTGGACTTATTTCAAAGTCCTCCTAGCTGGACAGACTTTGATAGAATTTATTCCTCACCTTGAAATATTTGTTCCTAACTTGAATTCCCAGCATCCTACAATGAGGCATCGAACGAATATATTAATACAGCTTTTAAGAGGCAACATAAGGTAAATAACGTAAAATTATAATTTTTATTTATTTCTTGGGAGAATAGGGGATTTTTAGGGAATTAAGGTCACTAAACAAAGAATTCAGATTCAGAGGTGTGTTATTAGAAATTTTGGGGTCCTTGAACTACATTTCCCATGAGCCCACATAGACAGAGGGATAAAACTGAGGGGCTGGCGTTTTTCACTTCCTCTTTGCTTCTGATCCACCATGGTGAGAGCTGGGAACAGCTGGGCTTTTGAACTGCCTAAGCTAGCATGGCATGTGGCTTTATTTTCTAATGGCTACTAATAAATCTTTAAAAAAACTTAATATTTTTAGAGTTATCATTTATATATTCATTTTATTATTTACAGAGGTATAATAATCTTTAAAAACTATGACAATGATATGTCAAGTCTGGAGTTGTAGTCATACTTTTTTCAATTTTGTTTTGGTTTTCTTCCACAACTTCACACTTAGTACCTCTGGGCCAAATTTCAAGAACAAGTCATCCTGGAAGTACTATATTTATCTCTTTCTTTTTAAAAAATATCCAAAACAGCTCTTTGTATATAGTTATATGCTGTAAACGGAGAATAAATGTAAATTAAATAATACATCCTAATATTTGGATGTACTATGTTCTACTTGAAATACTTTTCTAAAACTTTAGAATCTTTAAACAATAGTTTTTTAAGCTTAAAGCATGCACATAGTTTTAATTAGCTAGATTTAAAAAAAAAAGTGCCCTTTTCCATTTAAACTTAATGAAACCTTATATTCTTTTTACAAAAATAACCTAAAGAAAAAACACAGTTGGGAAAAGATTTTCACAATCGCATTTGAATCATGTAGCGACAGCCTGGCTAGTAGGTGGAATACTAAGCTTGGAGGGGAGAATGGTTCATATGCTGCTTTCGCCACTATCAATGTATTCTAGATTAGTCAGGCAGTCTTTGTGTGTCTTAGGCAACTGGGTAGGATTAATTAATATTTGCCATTGACAGAAGTGGAGGGAATTCCCACACGAGGAATTCTTCATGCTGATGAAATCAGATACTGCTTATAGTTAATCTCAAAGAATGAGATACTTGATATTTCTCTAATTTTCATGCAATAACAGAATTCTGTCTTCATCACCAGAATGAATAATTTAGGCCAATATAATATGCAGAGACTAAGTAATGGCAGACCTGCAGGATAAAGACTTGTTTGCAACCACTTTTAATTAACCAAGTTAATTAATTTGTTAATTTAATTACATTTAAAATGGGGGTAGCTAGGTGGCTCAGTAGATAGAGAACCCGGTCTAGGCTTGGGATGTCCTTGGTTGAAATCTGGCCTTGGACATTGTCTTGGACAAGTCACTTAAACCCCCATTGCCTAGCCCTTATCACTCTTTTGTCTCAGAACCAGTACTCAGTATTGATTCTCAGATGTAAAGTAAGGTTTTAAGAAAAAAATAATTAAAAATGTTTATGTACACATTAATCAGTTGAAAGTGAACCCAGGATATTAGAAGAACCAGATTTTGCTTTGATTTAATCAGGTCAAGTATTTTTCTTTTATTATTTTTCTGAGTCCAAATTTTAATATATATAAAACACATTTTTTTAATTAGTTCATAAAATAACATTTATTAGAACATCCATATTAATAAACTATAGATGAAATGAAGCAATATTTAATCTGAATTGAACAGTAGTCCCCTAAAATAACACATGTTGAAGTAAAGAAACTATCGAATGGGGAAAATATTTATTTTAAAAGTTCATATAAATTATAATAGAATTATGTAACTTATTTGACTCCTTAGATTTATATCATTTTAGATCAAAAAAGGTTCCATTAGTTGAAGCTTAAATTTCAAAAATTGATGCTTAAGTATTATTCGCTTATGTAATTAAAAGTTGAAATGCCATGATTTTTTTTTTATCATATCAGATTTTTGGAACTGGAATAACCACTGAGAGATAGGGGTCAACCCCTTGAGTGTCTAATTAAATGGAAAAGAGAAGTGACTTGCTTAGAGTCATGGAACAATTTGGTGACAAAGCTGAGACTTCACTTCTATCACTATCTTCCTTAGTTTCCTCTTCTGATCCCTTCTTAGTCTTGGATGCTTAAATTTTAAACAGAGAAAAATATATTTTGATAGACTTCTATTTATATTTTAGTGAGCCTTTGTGTGTGTGTGTATATATATATATATATATTTTTTTTTTTTTTTTTAACCCTTAACTTCGGTGTATTGTCTCATAGGTGGAAGATTGGTAAGGGTGGGCAATAGGGGTCAAGTGACTTGCCCAGGGTCACACAGCTGGGAAATGGCTGAGGCCGGGTTTGAACCTAGGACCTCCCTTCTCTAGGCCTGACTCTCACTCCACTGAGCTACCCAGCTGCCCCAGCCTTTGTGTATATTGAGAAAGGACCTCATGGCTTTAGTGGACTCCTGAGCCAGTAAAAGTCAGTAGTCTAATCATTTGGAGACCTGTGATTCCCTTCCCCATATATTAAAGTGATTTGCATATGGGAACAGATCTAGGAAATGTCAGAAGTGAGCTTTGGATTCATTTTTTCAGACTCTCCAGTCTAGCTCTAGCCTCTAGGACAGACACAAAGTTAATATGATCTTGTGCTCTTTTAAAAGAGAGAAATGTCCAAAAGAGAGAACATGGATCTCAAAACCTTGGTGTAAATTGAGGGAACTGTGGCTGTTTCACTTGGAGAGAGATGATTTAGAAAGAAGCTGATAGTTGGCTTCAAGCATTTGAAGGCTTCTCATGTGCAAGAGGAATTTCACTTTTGATTTATATGCTTGTAATTTGTATATACTTTCATAATATATAGATGATTCAATGTATAGGCATGGGAACTGGAGTCTGGAAGACTCATGTTCAAATCTTGCCCTGGTCACTTCCTAACTGTGTGATTCTGGACCAAGTCATTTTTCTTCTTTCTGTCTCAGTTTCCTCGACTATATAATGGAGATAATAATAGTACTTACCTTCCAGGCTTGTTGTAAGGATCAAATGGGAAAATGTATAGAAAGCTCTCTACAAACAATAAAGCATCTCTTGTCTTTTAGACATTGTTAATTCCTCCCACATTGTTTTCAATCTAGGAGGTAATTAACTTTAAAAGAAAGTTAATGCTTTAATAATACCCTTATTTCAATGCTATAGGCATAGAACTGGAAACAACACTTTTATGATGTAAAATTATTCTCACATGCCAGTTTTTAAAGTTTCATAAAGAAGAAAGTCTAAGAGAAAGACATGTCTTTAATTTTTTCATTCATGTGAGTTTGGGAAATAACATTTATCTATATGGAATAACCTTATTCTTGAAGAGGCATTTACCCTGTTTTCTCTCAAAGACATGTGTTATAAATTATGGATGTATTTAGATGTCTACCTCTTCTTGTGCTGTGTGGCAAGCCATCTTGCATGCCTATCGTTGCTTTCGTTGGCCTTACCTAGCCAACAGAGTTTTGGTTTTTACAGAAGTTTATCTCCTGAGTTGAAGGAGTTCAGGATTTTCCCATTATCAGATAGCCTAAGAGATTTCTCTTACTGCATCTTTATAGAGGGGAGTGTCTATTCCTAACACTTATACTTGAGTTCAATTTAAGGCATCACTGCAGGAGTAAGAACATTTCCAAAATTCACTGCGGTGGTCTCATTGCGAAAGATACCAGTTGTAGCTTTCTGGGCCCATTTTTCAGCAAATAGTCGTAAACACAATATTCTCACAATTCAGAGAAAACTACTCTTTAAGTATAGTAGTCCTAGAAATGATTGTGTTCAGCCCTGAGGCTCAGAGGCCAATTCAGAGGCCATTTATCCTATTTGGCAGCGGGTCCATAGGGAATATATTGGTATGTAGGAGTGGAGAGGTGATTGGTGGTTAGGAAAAGTTTACTGAAAAATAAATAAGGGGAACCTGATCCATTGCATTTCAACAGGAGACTACAAAATAAGTTCCATCAACACAGCACCCTGTGGAATAAATGAACCAATGTGGCCACAGAGATTCTCAGTTCCCTGAGGCGGAATCAAATATAATGCACAGGGTTTGAGTGATGATTAGCCTCCTACATTTATTTTTTGTTTTGTTTTTGGTTACTAATTCTTGAGAGATTGTTCCACTCTGAAAACCATGAAGAAACTTTGCATTGGTTTAGTTCTAGATTTTCAGTGGAGCCAAATTTATCAAATGTCGGGTTGAATTTATGTTGTTTTCTGGGATGTGTTTCCCCGCCCAGATTGGTAAAAATGTATACAATTAGAACTCTCTATCACCAAACTTTGAGCGTAGAAAACTGCAGGCCAATTTGAACTGACATTTATTAAAATAGTTCAGCCTATGATATGCTTGTATTTTGTTTAAAATTATTGTTTAACCACTTCCTTATTGAAGTTGAATTTTTTCGGTATATTCAAATGTTTTCCTAAGTGATTTCAGTGCTACTTATTTGTGATTCATTACAGATATAAATTTGGAGGAAATTTAAGAGAATTAGGTTAGTATTTTGAGATGGTTTTCACTTTGAAGAAAACTAAATTTCTTTTTAAGGGGAAAAAATGTTTAAAACCCAAATGATAAAAATATTTACTGGACTCTTGGTATCAACATCTATCTAAAAGTTACATATTTTGAAAAGTTAATTAGTAAAGGAATGTAAGGGAGTAGTTGACCTCTTAGTGACCGAGTTACTTGAAATGCCATGTAATTAATCAGTTACATGGTAGCCTACCAGTGACTTTAGATCTTTTTCCCGGTAGTTATTTAATTGGGAAGTGTTTTGTTCATTGGAGCATTTGACATGTGATGTGGAAGATGTCAGCTTTGCTGCTAGTAGAAATACTAATATCAAAGGCATTTCCAGTTCCAGAGGGGCCTTATGCTCTAATAAATGCTTTGCAAGACTAAATTTATATTTTTATGGTAGATGGTGGGACTCCATTTAATAAAGAGATAATTTGATAGTTGAGGTGGCTTGTTAGCTTTTCGGCTCTTTTCCTCTACCATTTTCTTCTACCTATGCCTCTTTTTTTACCACCCTCCTGACGCTCTTTATTTTTGAACACAATATAGGTATCTTCTTCACATCACTGGTATTAATGGTATGGAGTTCCCATGACTTGGAAAATCAGCATAAATTTTTTTGGCCCTCCTTTGGTACCAGAGAAGATGTCGATTCTTTTATGAGGTGTTTACAGTACCTTTATATGCATTTATAAGTTACTGAACTTTTAAAGATTTTCCTATATTTCTAGCCTTTGTATGTTATCTGCTGACTTTCATATTCTTTTCACAAATGTTTACTTTTTACTTATTTTAACTTTAAAAAAGAATGTGTGTGTATTTATGAAGATAAGATAGGTTGGTATTATGCAATGCTGTACATATATTTTATGCATTTCTGAGTTTCTTAACTTTGTGTTGTCTGCTGGCCTTCACGTGTCATCTGTTGCTTCTGCAGAACTGCCCCCAAAACTCTCATTTAATTTCTTATGCAACCTGTGCTATGTCAAATCCACCATGGGGAAAGTTGTGATGTGGAGTAGATATTTGTACATACCAAATGCAGATTGGTTCCTGCTAGAGGATATATGGACATTTGCTTTAGGAAGAAGATTTTTTTTTTAAATAAATGGAGTATCATAGTTTTAGGTTGGAGAAATTATAGGCCAAACACCTTCATTTTTATTGAGGAGTAAATTTTCCTAAAGTCAGAAACAGTGTGCTCTTTCCACTCTACAACATTTACCCTCACTGGGGAGACTAGTTTACATTAGAGGAATGGATGGTACAGACAGGAGATTTTGCCTAAAGGCAATAGACAGGTAAAAGTTGGAGGAAGAATTTAACAGAAGGTAAAGTTTTATCAGGGGACTTTTGATTCCTTGAGTGGGGAAAGAGCTGGGGCTTCAGGGAACATGCTTCTCTTCTTTTTGGGGGTGTGGATGATGGCTTTGCCTTGAGCTGTCCCTTCAGCTGCTCCAGAAGCTCTGATAGCATCCTTAGGATGAACTCTTCTATAACTCTGCTCACTCCTCAGGGGCAGAGAGCTTATCCTGGGAAGGAAGAACTCCATGGCTTTCTCCTAGATCAGTGATTCCCAAAGTGGACGCCACTGCCCCCTGGTGGGTGCTGCAGCGATCCAGGAGAGCAGTGATGGCCACACACACACACATTTATCCTTCCTATTGCCATTAAAATTAAAAAAAAAAATTAATTTCCAGGGGGCTAAGTAATATTTTTTCTGGAAAGGGGGCGGTAGGCCAAAAAAGTTTGGGAACCATTGGTCTAGATACTCTAGGTCAGTGATGGACAAACTTTTTAAAGAGGGGGTCAAAGGAAAGGAGATGCTCATTTGTCAGTCTGTTTCTAAGGCAACTCTTTCAAAGTTTCATTGTATTGTATCCTACTCATTGTATTCATCAGATTGGGAATAATGTCATTAGGCTGGATAGAACATTTCAAGGGGGTGCCACATAGGTTGCCCATCACTGCTCTAAGGAATTCGTTCTTCTAGGCTAACCTGTTTCCACCCTGGACCTGTGAAAGACTTTCTGAGCAACCATGTGGCACCCAAAGTGTGGGCAGATGGAAGGTTGGACGTTGATACTCTGCCCACCTGAACTCTTTCTTATGCCAGTTAGCTTTAAAAAAAATTATTTCAGTTACATGTAGAAACAATTTTGGGCAATTGCTTTTTAGTATTTTAGAATTCATATTTTCTTTCTTGCTCCCTCTCTTGCTAATCCAAGGTGGTAAATAGTCTGATTTAGGTTATTCCAGTACTTTTATGCAATACATATTTCCATATTGCTCATGTTGTGATAGAAGACACCTGTCATATCACACATACCAAAAGAAACTTATGAAGTAAATAAAGTGGAAGATGGCATGCTGTGATCTGTATTCACACTCCAACAGTTCCTTCTGTGCATTTTTCATCATTACTCCCCTGTGATTAATCTTGGAAACTTGCTTTGCTGATAATGGTTAGTCCTATGCAGTTGATCATTGTATATTTCTGTTACTATATAATTGTTCTGCTGGTTCTACTCCCTTCATTTTACATCAGTTCACATAAGGCTAACAGGTATTTTGGAACTTAATCCTGTTCGTCATTTCTTATGGCATGATAGTATTCCAATACAATCATATACCACAGCTTGTTCATCCATTCCCCAAATGATGGATTAATTCCTCAGTTTCTCATTCTTTTCCACTAGAAAAAGAGCTGCTAAAAATATTTTGGTACAGGTAGGTCCTTTTGTCTTATCTCTGATCTTTTGGGGATAGATCTAGTAGCTGGTATTGCTGGATCAAAGGGTATGCAGAGTCAATTAACTTTTTATGCTTACTATCTCTTCTCTTCCCTCGCATGTCTTAGTACTGATTCAGGCATACTTATGATTCTTTCATTCTACCTTCTTTTAAAGTTATTATTAATTGTATCTGCATGTTTTTTCTAACACTTTAAACCCATTCAACATGACTTTCCTCTCTTCCTCCTGGATACTTCATACTATTTTTTTTGTCTTTTCAACTTTTCCCTGCTTCCTTGGACTATATTCAAAGTACTGCATTAATCAACATTCCCTGGCTCTTCCTCTAATCATCTTCTAGAAGACACACACAGATTCCCAGATTATAGCAGTTGTTACTGTACAATGCTTAGAGGATCATTTCAAGATGTACTTGTCCCTGACCTTTCTCATCTTGGCAGACAGATCAGGCATTTGCAAGGCCAAACAGAACTGAACTCAAAGAACCCCTTAGCAAGTATTATCATATTATCTATTCTGAACAGATCTTAAAGGCGACTATTATTTTTAAAAATACTTTTTGAAGAAGCCACATTGTAACCAATTTGTAGTTGGATAGGGGAAGGAGATCTCATAGCATTTATAAGCTTTCTGGAATGTTCGTAAAATTAATGTGCTTCAAATTGTAGCCTTGGTCCATATTAAAAAAATGATATAAGAGTGAAACGTGAGGGAGAAGAGTCAGGCCAAGTATCATATTTGTTTCCTATTATTTGGATATTGTATAGTGTGATGGTTTGATGGTGTCTTCACCGTAAAAGTGGCAAGTGAAAGTAGCTATTTAGAAAGTCCACCTACAGTAGCTTGAATCTGAGATCTTGCTGATTTAAGTAGTTCTTCTACATGAGCTGAAAGCAGTCCATCAGCGAGTTCTTACCTTGTGCCAGTTGTGGCCCTGTCTTTGTACAAATTCTCTGTAATATATCCATCCAACACCCTAGGAGTCTACCCCTGGCTTTTTAATATCTAAATGGAAACGATGCAACGCTGGGGCTTTCCATTGGGAGGAGTTTGTCATAACAGATAAGAGATGGGAGGAATGACCAGCGTGAGTGGACAAAAAGGGGATTATATGGAGGTTTTTGCTATAGCCAAATCATGTTTCTGTGAACATTGAAAGAAAGTATATAGTAGTAATAAAGTAAACCATGATTTGGGTTCTAGTATTATAGGATCTAAAGGTGAAAGAGGTTATTTAGTACCACTTCTCTTCCACCCCACATTTTCCCATTTTATAGGTATGAAAACTGAAGCTGAGTGAGATGAAGTGAATTGTCTTCAAAAGACTCTGAAGCCTAGCCTTCTTCTCACTTTTCACTTCCTTTTCCATTTCCACTTCTGTTACAAATTTCCAGCATGATCTGAAGGAAATAATTTCATGTGGTTGGCCTTTATTTTTTTCAATTCTAAAATGAGAAGGTTGGATTAAATTATCTCAGCCACCTTGTAGTTCTGAAATTCTCCGTCTTAGGTAAAGAGAGATAATTCTTTAAAGTAAAAGAAAGATGGTAGGTGATTACAGTTTTCTACATGCTACTTTAAACTCTTACTTTCTGTCTTAGTAACCACTCTAAAACAAGAGGGCAAGGATTAGACAAAGTAGGTTAAGTCACTTGCCCAGTGGTGTAGAGCTAGGAAGTGTCTGAGGCAAGATTTTGAACTTAGGCTATGTGCTACTTTTAAGAGGTTAAATATAGATATAGAAAAAAATAGGTTTAACATTAGTGAATAGGGAGACAGATTCCATTTTTGTTGTTGTTGGAAAGAGTATTCAAAACCCCAATGAAGAAAAAATAATTTCTTATCACTGGAAGCAGAAGTGAATGACTTAAGAATCTTCCAGAGAGATCATTTTTTGAGTAGGATAATACTGAATCATAACATTTAGAGTGGAATGGATTTGAGAGACCACTTACTCTTATTAACCCATTTTATGCTTGAAGAAAGTAGAGGACCACAGTGGTTAAATGATTTGCCTAAGGTCATAGAGGTTGTTCATTCTTTGTTTTGAAGTCCAGTGGCAAAAAAAAAAAAAAAAAAAAAAAAAAAAAGGTCAGAATGAGGATGACTGGAGATGTCCAGGAATGCAGTGGATGACCTTGGGATCTTCCATGTTTGACCAAGCCTGCTTCCACTAACTTCATGGCCATTGGAACAAATTAGTCTCATCCACCCATTCCAAAGGGGCAGATTTTCCCTGGCTTGTGGCAGACATGCCCATAACTCACTCAAGGGTTTGAGGCTTGTTGGCTACACCCAACAAATGGTTTATTGAATCTGCCAAGATAGGTTTAACAAGCTGTGGCTACTTGAGCACATTGTAATTTCTTGGAGCCACAGGCGAGAGTTGGGTGACACCAAAGGTGAACGAGCAGCCCTGAAAAGGGTTCAGCAAGCCCTCCTACCAGAGGTCGTAGTCTTCCTTGAAAATTCCAGGTCCTACAGGTAGAAAGTAAGGGTAGCTCTGTATCCTAGTGGGTAAAAAATACTTGGAATCAAATAGAGATGGGATAAAGTTTCACCTCCGGCACTTTCTGAGTGTGACCCAGGGCAAGTTACTTCAGCCTCCTCTTTTTCTGTAAAATGCAAATAATAATGACAATTTTCTCACAGAATTGTCAGGATCAAATAAAATGCTTTTTAGAATTTAAAGTATTTAATAAAGTCCTGAATTGTTACTACTACTATTCCTATTACCATTGCTAACTACCAACAGCAACAACAATAAACAGCAACTTTTATTGGAACTTGGGCCGATAGATCTCAATCCTGCCTCTTTCCCCCCCATTATACCTCACTGACTCAAGAAAGTGACTGTCATAGAATAAGCCCACGAGATAGACAGGGCAGTACAAATTGTACTGTAAATTATATTAGGGACAAAGAAAATGAGGTTTAAAAAAAATTGAAAAGCCTGGCTCAAGCCACATAGTGAAGAAGTGTCAGGACTGGGACTTGAACTCTGACTTTATAACTCTAAGACCTGTGATTTTTCCATCATGACATGTTGCCCTGAGGTAATTTCCTACTCTAAGATTATGTGATCCTGTGAAAAATGTATCAGTAATTTAGATGTACCAGGTGGTAGCACTTTACTTGAGAGAAAAGATTATTGTTTCCGTAGAGGGCTCCCTTGGACTCACTTCACTAAATCCATCTGTTATTGAGAAAGCATCTTTTTATCCCATGTACAGTAATGAAATATTCTTCCATTATTGCATGTAGACTAACAGTATTGTGAATTAGCACCAGAAGGATATTACTGAGTCCATTGTGTATTTCCGGCTTGTATAACCGGATCAAAATTCTTTTTCATTCATTACCTACCTTCCACCTTTTGAAAATAGTATCTCTTGCTATAGAGGCTTATGGTTGTGGCTTGAAAAATCTCGAAACTAGAATTTAAAAGCTGGACATGTATATGTTTTTTTTTAATTTTTATTTTTTTAAACCCTTAACTTCTGTGTATTGGCTCTTAGGTGGAAGAGTGGTAAGGGTGGGCAATGGGGATCAAGTGACTTGCCCAGGGTCACACAGCTGGGAAGTGTCTGAGGCCGGATTTGAACCTAGGACCTCCCTTCTCTAGGCCTGACTCTCAATCCACTGAGCTACCCAGCTGCCCCTGGACATGTATATGTTTGATTCTTATTTGCCAAGAATATGCTATGTGTAATCTTGTATATGGATATAAATATAGATGTATAATTAAGTTTTGGGGGGTAACTTTGGAAACTAATTTTGTAGGAGGAATTTTTTCTATAATATTTAATATAAGAAATATAATATTTTGTTCCATAAATAATTAAATTAACATTAAGTTGTAATTTAATGTTACAGAAGTTTGTAATCTATTCATAATAAAATTATTTTGTTTATTAGATGTTGTTATCAATAATTTATTTCTCAAAAAGTGTCCAAGTGAGTTTTAAAAAAATTACTTTTCTTGCTAAGAAAGACTTTAGGCTGTTAATAATAAATGCCTTTTCTGAAAAAGTCGAGATATAGGATAGTGATGAAATACTGTTTTTCTGTAAGAAGTAATAAGCAGGATGATTTCAGAAAACTGTGGAAAGACATACAAACGGATGCAAAGTGAAGTAAGCAGAATCAGAAGAACACTATACAGTGTTAGCAATAATTTTAATGAACAACTGTTATGACCTAGTTGTTCTTAGCAATGCAGTGATCCAAGACATGATAAAAAAAATGCCATTTACCTCTAGAGAAAGAAGAGTCTAATTGCAGATAAAGACATACTATATTTTCCTTTCTTCTTTTTTTTTTTGTTTGAAATCTCTACAAAATGACTAAGAGGGAAAAATATTTTACATGATCATACATGCAAAGTCAATATCAGATTGCTTAACATCTCAGGGAAGGGAGAGGGGTGGGAGGAAGTGATGGGGTATGGGTAAAAAAGAGAGAGAATTTTGAACTCAAAAATTTTTTTTAAATGAATGTTAAAAATTTGTTTTTACATGTAATTGAGGAAAAATAAAGTATTATTTTAAAATAGCATATGCTTTTTCCAATGGCCTATATTTTTAGATATTTAGATATCAGTGGATCTGTGAACTTATTTATATTTGTGCTCAAATGAGATAATATTTGTAAAGTACTTTGCCAATCTTTAAGCACTATATAAATGGCATATTGTAATTGTTGTTATATTACAATGCTACTTATTTGGGTCTTGCTATTAATTCCACACAGAGGGGTCTACCTATGTAAAATTCAGGCAATTTCCCAGTTTTAGTATTATCTTAAATAGTGTAGTGTTCTTTTATATTCTCATTAATTGTTCTTTTCTCTAGGTGTATAATCTGCCTATCTTATTTTCCAGTAATTCCTTAGTGATTCTTATGTCATTTCTTGCCTGCAAGTCATATTTGCTAATGCGCCATTACTTACCCCTACTCTGATTTCTTCCTTTGCTTGCCCTTTGGGTAATCTGAAATCTTGATTCTTTTACAATTAAATTACTAGTAGCCACGAAGCAACTTCAGCAACATAGTGATGAAGTTGTACTTTTGCATGAGGGAGGAGGTTGTAATCGGAGGGGAAAAAAACCCCCAAACTATACAATTTCCTTTGTGTGTACTTTTCAATTCTGGGTCTAGTTGATAATGCATTTGAAGTGCTTGTCATAGATAGTGGGTGTGTATGTATGTATGTATGTATGTATGTGCGTGTGAGAGAGAGATTGAGACGCACGCACACAGAGAATATTTTTTATGCCCAAAGTTCTTCCTTTTTAAATCATAACTCCATCCAGATTCCTGTGGCCTTTATTATCTGTTGGCACCCAGGATATCCTCCTTCCTTCCTTCCTTAAATAATTTAGTATCTTCCTCATAGTCTTTCTCCCTTTTCAGACTCCTGATTTCATATTAGAAAACTTTAACACTGTAATTTCCTCATTTCCCCAGTCTACTCAGATCCCATGACCTATTCCTATTCCATCAGTACATCTCAACTACATTTAGAGATTTGTCATACTTTTGAATCTTGTCTTCACCCTCTCATGGTCTCTGAAATCATTTTATCTGATCATAACCTTTTATTTTTCTATCTTTCCATCTGCCTTATGACTTGGGAACTACAACCTCCAAGACTTTATCCTCCTCAGTTCTAACCAGGCCATTAAACTTGTACTTTCTCTCCTTTTCCTTCTTTCTGTCTCTTCCCAAATCAACTTACAGAATCCTCTACATTTGAGTCCCTTAACTCATTGTTCTATCACCAATAATGCTTTGCCATATCCTAATCTTAAATTATTCCCACCATCTTTCACCTTCTCTCCTATTCACGCACTACTGAGCAGAGCTGTAGAAAGAAAGTCACAACACGGTACCATCTGGGCATTACAAATATCTATTGTTACAACTAGGGTTTTATTGCAACAAGGCAATTTTCTCTTCTCTTAGTGCAGCGTCTACTCTGAACGGCTTCATCCCTCAAGGCTGTCATGAGATCCCTCCCTTCATTCTGTCAGTGGAGAACCTTGCCTCATTATTCAGGGTATTTGACCAGGGCTCCCTTTTCTTTCTTTATCTCAGAATGATCACATGTCTTTTCCCACTATCTCATGAAGACGTGGTCCTTTTCCTTGCTGAGGTAAACCATTCCTCACGAATACTTGATCCCCCATCCCTTTCCATCTCAGAGATGTAATTTAGCAGACTGCCCTCTGTCATCCCAACTCTGCTCTGCAGTCTTTCCATATCTGTTGGTCCTCACCTTGCTTCCTGTAAGAAGGTCCACATCCACCTAGGCCTTCAGAAATCTCACTTGATCCCGTTGTCACTGTTAGCTATTGTAATCAAGACTCCTCTTCTTTCCTAATCTCTAGGAAAAATCAGTCTATATATTAGTGCTTATATTTCTTCTCCTCTTACATAATTCTAAATATTCTGCCATATAGCTTCAGCCTCATTATTTGGTTGAAACAGCAATTTTTAAAAGAACTCTAACTTGTTAGTGGTGGTCATGATAGAGTATATAGGAAGAACATTAGACTCAAGAACTCTGTTTTATTGTCCAGTAGTTTTTCACTCATGTCCAACTCTTTAAGACCCCATTTGGGATTTTTTTGCGCAAAGATAGTGGAGTGGTTTGCCATTTACTTCTCCAGATTTTACAGATGAGAAAACTGAAACAAACAGGGTTAAGAGACTTGCCCAGTGAACTCATGAAGAGTCTTCATGACTTCCTGTCAAGCCTATCGAACAATTTGTTTGTGCAACTCTGCCTCACTTCAGTTAGTGAGCAGGTCAGGATGTTACTTTGTGATGTCATTGATCTTCTTCATAATAAAGGACAAGCAACAACATGGAGGGGATACTAGAAAGATCTGAAGAGCTTTAAAAGCTAAACAGGGAATTTTTGTGAATGATCCTGAAAGTAATAGGGAGCCACAGGAGTTTATTGAATGGTGGATGTGACATGGTTGGGTATGTTTTTTAGGAAGACCAATCTGACAGATGACTGGAGGAAAACAGATGAATGGGGCAGGTAGACCAACCATTGAAATATTCTTGATAATGAATGGATGAGGATATACACCAGGGTGGTGGCAGGGTCAGAGGAATGGTAGATTTGGATGACTCATTGGATATGGAGAAGGAGGGTCAGGAGGAGAGGATGTCACTTCAGTTTTGAGCCTGGGTAGATGGTAGCACCCCCAATAATAATAAATTAAAAATCATTTGCACAGGGAATTTTTTTCATCTTGGTCTTCCCTGTACTAATAAAAAGGTCCTATTGTCTGTATTCTCCCCCACTAATGGCTTATATGAAAAACCATTTTATAGATTGATAATAACATATTTGATATTTTAGACCAGTTTATTGAAATTTAATATTAAATTGAAATTTAATTTTTTGCACAGCATTACATAGTGAATAAAAATCTGGCTGTGAAACTAGGAAACCTGGGATTGAAGTCCCACTTCAGAAGCAAACTGGTTAACAAGCCCTGGCAAATCACTTAAATTGTCAGTGCCCCAAAGTAGGCACTAATCTACATTGGTAGAGTAGAGGCAGTTACTGATATGATAGACCTTTTCACTAACATAGACTGTGCTCTGTTTTAGAATAATTAATAATAGAATCATCACTATCACAGATTCCTAACCCAAATTGGGTGGAAAACCCAAGTTCTACAGACTTCAATTCAGAAAATGCTGCTTTTGGATGTAAATTTAGATGAGGACTTTAAAAAATTGTTCCACCTAATGATTTGGGTCAACCTTTTAATTTACACTGCTTTGATACAAAAGAAAGATTGTCATTGCCATTGTTCTGTTTATATTTACTTTCTGCTTTCAGTAGCAGAAATATGTAGGCATCCTGTGTCTTTATGAATTAAGTTTATTGGGGAATTTCCTTATAAATTTGTTGATTTAAGTGATTAAGCACATATGAAAATATTAGTAAACATGATTAGGTACAATAAATGTTTCATTTACCAGCTTAAAAGATCCTTTTAGAAACTGGTTACCCAATTTATTTTGCTTGTCATATTCTCTTCATTGGCTCAAGAAGAATAAGGTTTTAGTTAAAAAGTTATGAGCGGGGGCAGCTGGGTAGCCCAGTGGATTGAGAGCCAGGCCTAGAGACTGGAGGTCCTAGGTTCAAATCTGGCCTCAGACACTTCCTAGCTGTGTGATCCTGGGCAAGTCACTTAACCACCATTGCCCAGCTCTGATCACTCTTCTGCCTTGGAGCCAATACACAGTATTGACTCCAAGATGGAAGGTAAGGGTTTAAAAAAAAAGTTATGAGCCAGTTTCACATTTTTTTTGTTCTTCTTTCCTCCTTTCCCTTTTTATTTTGGCCTCCCCATCCTCCTCCTTCCTTTCCTAATCCCTTCCTCCCTCTTCTTTCCATCCCACTTTTTTCCTTCTCTTCTCCAACACCTCTCTCCTCCCATCTCTGATCTTATTCTTTTCACCTCTTTCTCCTTTCTTTCCTTCTTTCCCTCCTCCCCTTTCCCATCATTTATTCCTTTCCCCCTTATTCCCTCTTTCTTGGCTTCCCCCTCCTTTTCTCCTTCCCCACACTAAGTCATTGTTAAATTCTTCATTGTATTTTTCTTCTGATAAAAAAGAAGTGTCTCCTTGGTATTGTGCTTAGTAGTTACATCTATGACTTGAGATTTTAACTTGGATTAACCATATCCTTGTTGTCAAGGTGCATAAGCAGACTCTTGTTTGGTCAATAGTGTAGAACAGGGATTCCCAAAGTGGGCGCTACCGCCCCCTGGTGGGTGCTGCAGTGATCCAGGGAGGCGGTGATGGCCACAGGTGCATTTATCTTTCCTATTAATTGCTATTAAAATTAAAAAAAATAATTTCCAGGGGGCTAAGTAATATTTTTCCTGGAAAGGGGGTGGTAGGCTAAGAAAGTTCGGGAACCACTGATCTAGAATATTTATTTTCCTGCTACACATAATGATTATATTAGTTGAATTATTATTAATTGCCCACCTAGGTCAACCGGGAATAATGAGTTATTTTTTTGTTTTTGTTGATCTTGCCTCTTTAGAATTGGTACCTTCAGATTCTTCTTAGTAGTAATAATAGAACTATTTTAGGTGGTGTTTAAAACCAGATGTGGGCAGTGGAGGGGAGCAAAGGGGGTAAACATGGTAGTTTAATTTTCCATACAAGTTGTCATAACTACTGATAAACTCTTCAGTATTTAAAAAGACAAAAAAATTCAACTAGTACTGGAGAAACCCTTTTTTATGATGAGCTGCTAGTATGTCAACTTTTTTTTCCAAATGGAAATTAATAGGCCTATTAAAAAGATTTTTACATTTTAAATTATTTTAATTAAACTGCTTGTTGTCTCTTGTTAACTATAATGAATTACAGTGAATGTAGAACTTCTCTGCATTTTTCTGGAGAAGCCCTTAGTTTCCATTTAAGAGTTTTATGGGGGCTCCCCGCATGTCAGATTTTTATGTACTCGGCTGCATTGGTGTTTTAAAAGATCTTTGAATCCTAAGCCAAGGCCTCCCACTAATTGTTTTATGGGCTCAGTGTGGTATCTGGATCTCTGACTGGGGAAGCCCCATGTTAAAGGACTGTGGGAATGTGGGGTTGTCAAACACTCCAAGAAAGAACATTTAAAAAAAAAAAACACAAAAAACTTGGGTTAGCCATATCCTCGTTGCCAAGGAGCATAAGCAGAGCTGCAAAACATGCCAAATGTGGCCTGGATTTTAAACAGTGGCCCCTGATTCAATGGTAATTTACTCGATAATATTTGGGGGTTGAATTCAAATCAGAATGAGTATCGTTATTGGCCTTAATGCAGGTTTTGAGATTTGGCACGGCATGAATTGTTTTCCAAGTGTAAAAAAACTATAAGTAACTAAAACTTTTCATGCTGTTCTCTCTAGCAAAGATAAACCATCAGTTATCTGCACACATTCAGTTCTAGAATACTGTGTTCAGAAGTCTTGCTTCACTATCTTATTTCTCTGTAATGACTAAGGAAGAATGCTCTGATCACCCTATTTTTAAAATTAAATCATAAATATCTATAGCCACTCTTAAGGAAAAAAATCAACCTATCAATTTTTTTTTTGGTATTTTTCTTAGTATAATTGGAAATCATCCAACTTTGTAGCCTTACTCTTTCTCCTGAGTCCTAAGATTGTTCTCCTTTGGCCTTGAGGAATCTACTTCCTGGCATGCTGAACCTTTCTTTCCTCTAGGGATTGAAACAGGATATTTTGGAAGGAGAAGGTGACCTCAGATAGTGTGTTAATGCATCTTTCTTTCAGCCTACCTACTGAAGTCACATAGGGATAAACTGTAGATAGGGCACAGTTAGTGGAGACGTACAGAGGAGAGTAACATTGGCTCTATTTGTGGGAAAACTGCTTACGGGATTAAGATTTATAATAATATGGAGACTGAGTTTAGGACACATTTTAGATTATAAGAATAAAGGGAGAAAATAAATATTATAAAGGAGAAACATGAGGGACAAATAGGATCCCTGAAAATTACTTCTCCAGACTCTAACAATATTTTTTATTTCCCATTCTTGAATAATTCTGGTTTTTCCGATTTCTTTATGACACATTGGATTCCAAATAATCTTGTTATTTAACTTTCCACCTTATGTGCATGGGAAGAAGAGAGGGATTTTTTAACATGTTAGTATTACAATTTAGGAAGACTTGTTTTGGTATATTGCTCTGAGCATATCCAAACAAGTTTTTGTACGAAAGGAGAAGAGAATTAAAAGCTTTACCAATATGATATATTGAAGGAATTGAATTAATCCTTAACTTAAATAAAACAAAACCCAACAACTTTACCTTCTGTCTTAGAATCGATTCTAAGGCAGAGAAGTGGTTAAGGTTAGGCAATTGAGGTTAAGTGACTTGCCCAGGGTCATACTTAATCCTTAACTTGGTTCAGCAACACTTTAATTAAAAAAAAAAAAAAAAAACCAACTCCTATTCAAAGAGTGCTAGGCTATGGGTAATAAAAAGCTATAGTGAGAAAGAGTTCCTCTCCTTTTAGAAGTTAATATTAAGTTTGGCTAGTAAGTATGTTATACTCAATGAAAGCAGAAATTCAAAGGATAGTGTAGTGCACTAAGGGACATTGGAACATCATTTGGACATTGTTATAGTGAACACCAATAATTGCAATTAAAGTAGGCTGGGCTATTTATTATTTGATTTATGAACAATTTGAGTTGGGAACATCTGATTTCAACCCTTTCCTGAATATGAATGAAATTAGCCAAAGAAGGAATAATAAAGACTACTTTATGATAATGAGAAAATAAAACAATAAGCTTCCTTGATTTTTTTGGGGGGGAGGGAATTTCTGTTCTTTTTGGCTGAAAAGGAAAATGGTATGGAACTCTGTTGATTTTTTTTAATGCCTTTTGTTTTTTAATGTAATTGTTATTAACACCTTTTGTTCTATGTATCAGCAATTTTCTGAAACCACCCTCCCTTTACCACATGAACTCTGTAGCAAAAGAAAAAAGGTGAAACTGACCAAAAAACAGCAATTACTGCTACATTTCTTACTGCAACTTTTTATCTTCCTGTGGCCTAGCACTCTGAATAGGAAGAGTTGATTTCTTTTTATAAAATTGAGGTGTTGTGGAACCAAATTAAGGATGGAGTGTGGGCCTGGGCAAGTCAGTGATCCCCAACACCTAGTCCTTACTGCCCTTCTGCCTTAGAATTAATTGATTCTAAGGTAGAAGTTAAGGGTTTAAAAAGAGTCAAGTATGAATCACTTCAATACATTATATTGGTAGAGTTTTTAATTCTTTTTTTCCTTTCAGACAAAAAACTTTTGGATGTGCTCAGGGTAACATACACAAACCATTTAACTTTTAGAGTTTTTTTTACCTCTCAGTGAGAGGAGGGGGGTGTGTTTCATCTCTTTAACAGGACTAAGATTGATAATTTAATTAATCTGAGTATAGCTTTTCAGTGCTGCTTTGATTTCATTATTTTAGTCATTCTGTATAGTTTTCCCAATCTGCTTTTTTTGCTTTTTCTCAGTTCCTGTCTTACCACTTTTCCCTGAATTGCTCATACCCATTGTTTCAGATAAAGATAGGATATTTATTAAGGATTTACTGTGTACCAGATATTATGCCAATTTCTTGGAATAGAAATACAAGCAAAAGCAGCTCTTATTTACCTTTAAGGACTTTGCATTCTAAAGAGTTTAGAGAACACACAAAAGGGAGCTAGAATGAAAGGGGAAAGATACCTACACAGGATAAGTCTACTGAGCATCTTCTCTAGAATAAGCAGGCTGTTGGGGTGTAGGTGGGAAAGTATAGATCAAGGAGTGGAGTTAGGAGGAAAGTGTGAATGGACTGGGCACTTAGAAAATGGTAGGGCATACCAAGGACTTGCTAATTATAGGAGAAGACAGCAGTGTAGGGAGAGGTTCCTCTAGGGTGAGAGGCTAGCAAAGAGGAGGACAGAGAAAATCCTGAAAGATCCAGAAGTTAGGTGGGACTGGCCTGAACACTTCATGAAGTGGTGGTCTGAGCCAGGTTTATTGCAATACAATAATATTTCGTTATGTTCATTTACCATAATTTATTTAAATGTTTCTACAAGTTGATGGGCATTAATTTATTACCATTTTTTTCTACCATTAAGAGTAAAATTGTGAATATTCTCCCTCCCTCCCTTTTCCTTCCTTCCTTCCTTCCTTCCTTCCTTCCTTCCTTCCTTCCTTCCTTCCTTCCTTCCTTCCTTCCTTCCTTCCTTC
>NC_058135.1:23592369-23604671 GCF_016433145.1 Gracilinanus agilis
CATGATCAGGTGGGATTTATACCAGGAATATAAGGATGGTTCAACATTAGGAAAACCATCCACATAATTGACCATATCAATAATCTAACAAACAAAAATCACATGATTATCTCAATAGATGGTGAAAAAGCCTTTGACAAAATACAGCACCCATTCCTATTGAAAACCCTGGAAAGTATAGGAATAGAAGGGCCTTTCCTAAAAATAATAAACAGTATATACCTAAAACCATCAACAAGCATCATATGCAATGGGTATAAATTAGAAGCCTTCCCAATAAGATGAGGAGTGATACAAGGATGCCCATTATCACCTCTATTCAACTTAGTAGTAGAAACATGAGCAGTAGCAATTAGAGAAGAAAAAGAAATCGAAGGTATCAAAATAGGCAATGAGGAGACTAAGCTATTGCTCTTTGCAGATGATATGATGGTCTACTTAAAAAATCCTAGAGAATCAACTAAGAAGCTTGTAGAAATAATCAACAACTTTAGCAAAGTTGTAGGATACAGAATAAATGCACATAAATCATTAGAATTTCTATATATTTCCAACACATCAAAAATCATTTGAAAGGAAATATGTTTAGACACAATAATGTAGATAAGTATTTTAAAATGAATATTTAAAAAATAATTTTTGTTTTAGACAATCTGAGGGCAAGCTATTGTGCCATTTCCTAGACTATCTGACCTTAGACAATTCCCTATTACTGGGCCTCAGTTTCTTCATTTGTAAAAAGGGATTCATACTAAATGACATCTGCAGTTTATTCTATTTCTAGATCTATGATCATTGGATATCCTATGATCTTTAAGGTCATTTCTGAATTCTGTGATCCTATGGCTTCAGTTGCTTTTTGGTATTTTCTTTTCCCAGCTCATAAATCTCATAATGCTTTTCTTTAAAAATAAATCACCCAGCAAAATCTTTCATTGCTTCAAAGGCATGGTCTTTGCTGCTTTGGAATTACAGGGTCTCAAATGTGATTTATTATTAGGTGCACTCAGCCAGGTAAGTCAATTTTATCTTGAAGTTCAAAGATATCAAATAAGAGAGATCACTAAATAACATGAAAGTAGTTGTAAATGATAGCTCAGTAGTAGTTTAAGAGAAGTCCATGGTCTTTCTCTGTAAGGAAATATAGATTAGACCCAGCAAGCTCATTCCAATTACAACTAGTCATTTTACAGAGAAGTTATTAATCTTAGAGTAACATTGCTTTCAAGGGAAAACTATGATTATTCTATTATTTTTTTCATTTTTCACAATCTTCATTTTAATTTATCCAACATTGATTAAACATTTATTATGTACAAGGTTCTGGGCTATGTGCTAAGGATGTAATATATCTTGGCACACAAGGATCATTAAAAATGAGAAATATGTTGGAATGATTTTAACACCAGAAAACTCTTTATGTACATTGGGATAAAATTCTGAATAAAAATGAACAATGTATTAAGAATATTCATATTGTCCATCTAGCAAATGAAAACATTTTTGTATAGGGGTTCGAGGGTGATTTTCTCTTCCAAAGAAAATGTCGTGGCGTAAAAAATTCAAATGGGAGCTAAAAATGAATGAATAAATGAATGAATGATTTGATTTCATTTTATATTTTTGATATTATTTGATTTTACACAAATTCACTCATAATCAGCAAGATTCAGAACTGAAAGGAATCTCAATGATCATCTTGTCCAACCACCACCTCAAAGGAAACTTTACATACTCAAAAGTTAGTAATCAATATATTGCTTTAAAGGGATCATGGAGAAGAAATCTACCTTTTCCTGTAGCATCCCATTCAAACTTAGGACAATTCTGATTCTTAGCAAATATTTCTTAATATTAACCCTTTTGCAGTGACAGCCCTTTGCTCTTGTTTCTGCCATTTGGTTTCAATGAGAATATCTTTAATTCCTCTTTAGGAAGACAGCCTTTCAACTAACTATCTGAGAGGCAACTAGACTGAATCAAAATAGACCATTAGCCTTGCATTCAGGTAAATCTGATTTCAAATGTGACTTCAGAGACTTACTTATTATGTGACCCTGAAGAAGTCACTTTTATCCCTTCTTCCTCATTTTTCTCAACAATAAAATAGGGATAGCACTCCCAAGATTACTATGAAGGTCAAATCATATATTAGTAATGTGTAACATAGTACCTGACATAATAAATTGGGACTTAATTCCTTCCTTCCTTCCTTCCTTCCTTCCTTCCTTCCTTCCTTCCTTCCTTCCTTCCTTCCTTCCTTCCTTCCTTCCTTCCATCCCTCTCTCCCTTCTTCCTTCTTCCCTTTATCTTTCCTTCCCTCCCTCTTTCTCTTCCTCCCTTCATCTTTCCCTCTCTCTCTCCCTCCCTTCCTCCCTTCCCTGATTTCTCTCTCCCTCCCCTCCCTTGCCCTCCCCTCCCTTTACATCTTAGAATCAATACTATGTATTTGGTTCCAAGGCAGAAGGAGCAGTAAGGGCTAAGCAGTGGCAGTTAAGTGACTTGCCTAGAGTCACACAATTAGAAAGTGTCTGAGGCCAAATTTGAACCTAGGACTTCCCATCTCTAGCCCTGGTTCTCAGGCTTTCTGGCTTTCTCAGTCTCTCCTCTTTGGAGTATATTTGGTGGTCAGACTACTGGATAGAAGATTTCTATTCCACATACTTTCCCAGGTTTTTCCCAGTGAAAATGCAGTAATAAGGTAAATAATTGAGGGTTAGAAGGGATCTCAGAGACCAATTGGTCTCATTTTAACCATGATGAAACAGAACTAGGGAGATCAAATGAAGAGTTAAGTGATTAGCCTACAAGTCTGTATGTCTGAGGCCAGATTTAAACTCACTCTCTAGGACAGGCTCTCAATCCACTGAGCCACATACCTGCTCCTAAAACAAAATATTTTTGACAAATATGCATAATCAAGTAAAACTAATTCTAATAAAAATTAGTTGGCCATGCCAAACATTGCCTCATTCTGGACCCAGGGTCCATCATCTCTCTCAGAAAGAGGTTGATATAATTTTTCATTATGGGTCCTCTGAAATTGTGTTTGGTCATTATACTGACAGAATTCTTTGGTTTTGCAATGTGATTATTATTCTATAAATTATTCTGCTTCTGTTCACTTCTCTCTTGTTTCCATTCATAGAAGTCTTCCCAGGTTTTTTCTGAAAGTATCCCATATAGCAGGGGTCGGCAACCTTTTTGGCCGTGAGAGCCATAAACGCCACCTTTTTTAAAATGTAATTTCGTGAGAGCCATACAGTGCTCACAGTGCCGCTCCTGTAACAGCGCCTGAAAAAAAATGGACTTTATGGCTCCTGTAGAAAGAGCCATATCTGGCCCTGAAAAGAGCAGTAAGGGCTTGAGAGCCATACATTGCCGATGCCTGCCATATATTAATGACTCTAACTTTAAAAAGAGAGAGGAAAATCCCACCATTTAAATTTAGAATGAAATTGAGATTAAAAAATAGTCAAGAAATCAAAAGGATGCTTAAAAAATTACTCTACATAGTTTTTTGGACTAAACTTGTGATTCTATTGGTAAAGGGAATTCTCCCAACTAAAGCAGACCTACCACTATTCTGTCACTTTCACTCATAGAATTGCCTTAATTACTGAGAGATTAAGTGACTTACCTAGGGTTATACTACTTGTGCAATTCAGTGGTCAATTTTGAACTCATTTCTTACTAACTCGGAGTTAACCCTGTTTTGACATACTGCCTTTCCTCCTCATATTTAAAATGAGTCAGTTAGACAAGATTGTCTTTATGGGCATCCCCTAAGACTAATGTTAGAGGTTTAAGAGTTCCTCCAAACTTAGTGCTTGAAAGGATTTATTTGTTCGTATTTGCATTAGGCCACATGAACAATGTTAAACATAATATATGTTGAGAAAAGTTGTCTCAGAAGTATTTATCCTCATTTCCTTGACTCTATTTCCACACTGATAATAGATTGTGAAAAGTGTTTTGCCTTTTGTATTCTGAGAAACTCAATTATCTAATTTACCTTTGGGTAGAGAGGACCCTTTAATTCCCCAGAAAATTCAGGGGTGATGCTAAGTGTTGATGGAAATTTAAATCAGGAATCCCTCATTTCTAAGTTGGTTCCTCTTCATTTCTCTCGCTTTCTGTCTTTCTCATCAAAATTCATTCATCAAGTTGAATATTATTAATAGTTAAGGACCAAAGATTAATAACTATTATGGGAATGGGCAGGTATTACAGTGTCCACAGAGCACCATCCCTGGAGTCAGGAGGAACTGGGTTCAAATTGGATACTTGCTAGCTGGGTGAGGTCACTTAACCTCAATTACCCAGCCCTTGCTGCTGCTCTTCGTCTTAGAACTGATACTAAGACAGAAGATAAGACTTTAAAAAATACCAATACCTACTAAGGATATTTTGCTTTATTGCTGCTTTCCTAAATCACTTTATTTCCTTACTCTGCCTTACTCAATTAAAAACTCTCTTTCCAGGCTGCTCACTTAATCTCTGTCTTTCTTGTTGGATGTTAACACACACCAATGAGGCCATTTAGACCATGGCACACTCTTATCTTAGCACAACATATGAAGCAAGATAGATGCTTTCTAGGGTTGCCAGGTAGCACAGGGGATAGAGTGAAAGTGCTGGAAGCCAGTGTGACCTGGTTTCAAATGTGGCCTCAGACCCTTTCTAGCTGGCTGACCCTGGGCAAGTAATTCCACCCCTATTTCCTAGCTCTTGCTGCTCTTCTGTCTTGGAATTGATACTAAGACAGAAGGGTTATGGTGGAAAAAAGAAAATATAAGTGCTTTCTTGTTTCCTTCTTGGGAACACAATAACCCTACAAAGGATATCAGAGCTAACTTGAACTTACAATAAATGCCAGTACTTTTTTCCTTGCAAGGTTGTTTCCTGCATTGTCTCATTTTTCTTTTTTCTTTTTTTTTTCCCCAAAAGAGAGGGGGATTGGGGCAGCTGGGTAGTTCAGTGGATTGAGAGCCAGGCCTAGAGACAGGAGGTCCTAGGTTCAAATCCGGCCTCAGACACTTCCCAGCTGTGTGACCCTGGGCAAGTCACTTGAACCCCATTGCCTACCCTTATCAATCTTCCACCCATAAGTCAATACACAGAAGTTAAGGGTTTAAAATTAAAAAAAAAAAAGAGGGGAATCCATCAATTGGGGAATGGCTCAACAAATTGTGGTATATACTTGTAGTGGGATACTCTTTTACCATAAGAAATGACAAACAAGATAAATACACAAAGACACACAAACATACACGCAAAACATGGAAAGACTTTTTGAAGTGATGCAAAATGAAGTGAGCAGAAACAGGAGAGCATTGTGCAATAGCAATAATATGTGATGGTCAATTGTGAATTATGAACCACAAAGTTCAGGTCAGGTGGAGCGTATGAATAGGGAACTCAAGACTAGGGTTGGAAAACTCTGTGCCGAAACTCATCTCAAGTGGCCAGATATTCTTCCCATAGCTTTGTTTTACCTATGTACTAGACCAAGAGCGGATCTGCATATATCATCGTATATGCTCTTTGGATGTGCTCCACTACAAGCAAAGACTTGTAAGGCTGTTTATGCATCACTCTTAGGAGGTGATTGCCAAATTGCTTCATATTTAAGTGCTTTACAGCAGAGGCTAAGAGAATTACAGGATATGGGAGTATTAATTCAATCTGGTCCATTGGATTATTCTCTTCATAATTTTCAACCAGGTGATGTGGCCTGTGTGAAAAATTTTGCCAAAACATCGGCAACTGAACAAAATTAGGTAGGTCCTTATACAGTTGTGTTAGTTTCACCATCTTCTGTGAAAGTTTTAGGTAGAAATTGGTGGTATCATTGTTTTCATATTAAATTAGCACATGGTATAGATCAGTGATGGGCAAACTATGACCTGCAGGGCAGATGTGTCCCCCTGAAATGTTCTTTCGGGCTGCCTGCCATTATTCCTAATCTGACAAATACAATGAGTAGGATACAGTACAATGAAACGTAGAAAGAGTTGCCTTATAAACAAACTGACAGATGAGCATTTCCTTTCCTTTGGCCCCCTCTTTAAAAAGTTTGCCCATCACTGGCATAGATAACGAAAATGTAGAAATTGTTAATAATGAAAGAAGAAGAAATTGTGTAAATTGAGATAATCAGTCAATTAGAGTCTGCAGTCAGAAAGTTCAGTTAGGGAGAGGACCATTCCAGTGGAAGAGGATGTTTGGATGGAAGAGGACATGGATAGATGAAGAGGATTCAGGATTTAAGGAATAATGGACATTGTATTAAGACTGATAAACTTATAAAATTGAACTGGTAAAGACTTTGTTTTAAGGGAATTTCCAAAATAAGAGGATTAATCATGGACTAATGGACTAAATGGTTTGAAAGGATTTGGGTAATGTAAATAGTATCATTACATACTCATATATATCCAACATTGCATATAATACTATCAAGAACTTCAGATGGAGAAAAGGAGAGAAAAGGAGATTTCCTCAAAGAATGGAATATTTAAGGAGAAAGGAGATCTGAAGTTTTGGTAGGTATCATACATCTAACAGTAACATATTGCAACACAATATAGCAAAGTAACAACATATCAAATCAGATACATAACACAAACATGTTAGGCTACATTGTATTCTTTATGGAATAAAACAATGTATAAATACTAATAAAATTAGAATTAGCTATAGGATAAGTATTAACAAAGGATAGTTAGTTACTAACAAAATTAGCTAATTATTTAGTTAATATTTAGCTAGACTAATATACTAATATCTTAGGGATAGTTTAGAATAGTTTAGGGGGGAATAGGTAATAGTATTAGATTAGATTAGAGGATAAGATAAGGTGCTAATGTACATTACAGTGCAAATACAATAACAAAATTGCATTACATGAAGAACATATACTAGAGATCACATATCACAAAATGTAAGTAGATGTGTAAATAAGTGTCAATAGTGTGTGTATATCTTAAATTGCATTAATAGTGTAAGCACTGCAAATATGTAAAGGATATATATGATATACACATCTATGTACATACGTGCATATGTGCATATAATATGTGTATATATTGTATGTATCATATGCATATATGTATTTCTAAATTTTGTGAATAATTTAATCCTAATTGAGTTGCAAATATTTAAATGTAATTTGCATAAGTGAGTTTGATGTTTTGTTGGAATTTTGATGTAAAACTTATGCAATGTTGTGTTAAATATGTATTTTTCCCAAATTTTTTTGCATTTATTAGTTAGTAAAATGTTTCTGTATTAGTATAGGAGTTGGGTTTGATGGTTTTGTTTGAATTTTGTATTGATATTTCAAATTGGTTGTTGATTTTGTTAATTTTGTTGAAAATTTTACTTTGTAGCTTGTTATTCTGTACTTTGAACTATGTAATTGTTCAGTGTATTTTTTCCTTTACCTTTCCTTGTTGAAATCCCTAGCGTAAGGCAGAGATAGATAGGATAATGTAGTTTGTTATTTTGGGTTAGAATTTTAGTTTAGTCTGTAGTGCACAAATAACAAAATATTGTGTTGTAAGAGGGGGAGACTAGATATTTAAGGTGTGATCACCAGAAATCGATTAATTCGATTTCAAAATAAAATAGACCAAAGTCAGGATGACTTTTATGATGGTTTATTTACAATTAGGAAGGTTGAAGGTAGGGAAATTGAGAGAGAGAAACTCTGGCCCAGACCAGAGTCCTCAGCCAGGTAGGAATGTAGAGGCCCAGCAGAGGGGACACAGAGGTTAATTAAACAAGGCTTTTTGCCACAAGGCCTCCTCTAAGAACAGAGGCCTCCTTAAGGTTAGAGCCTCCAGAAACGCCAAGGGAAGAGAAAGAGAGTCAGCCTCACTTACCCACATGACAATTCAAAGGTAAGCAGTCTGAGGTCTCACCAGAGATCCTTCAACACCAAGTTCAAAATGTCCACTGCCTCCACAGGAAGTTACCATCATATTTAAAAGATAGCATCTTTCGTCACTTCCTGTGTCTACCTCCAATTTCTTTTATTTATCTATTTATTTATTTATTCATTCATTCATTTATTTATATATTTATCTGTTTGTTTGTTTGTTTGTTTGTTTGTTTGTTTGTTTATTTATTTATTTATTTATTTATTTTCTTTTCTTTTTTTATTTTAAACCCTTAACTTATGTGTATTGGCTCCTAGGCAGAAGAGTGGTAAGGGTAGGCAATGGGGGTCAAGCCCAGGGTCACACAGCTGGGAAGTGTCTGAGGCCAGATTTGAACCTAGGACCTCCTGTCTCTAGGCCTGACTCTCAATCCACTGAGCTACCCAGCTGCCCCCCACCTCCAATTTCAAGTGGACAAATAGCAGCCTCAACACTGTTTTGGACTGCCTAAAGGGCAGTCCACCTTGTTTTTGATTTGTCACTTACTATCACCTGTGGGTCACAGACCTCCCCCTCCCCACTGAATTCTAAGTTGGGTGGGGTGATATAATTTCTGGTGGCCAGAGTCTACAAAAATGAATGAGGGTGAGCTAATTCCATTCACACAGTGTGGACCACTATTTTGGCTTTGTGCACGGGGGGGGGGGAGTGTTATAAGGAAATAGCATTTTTAACTATAGATAGAGAAAAGTTGTGCAAAGCAGGAGATGGATGAGCCGAACATTTTAGGAGCCTTGGAACTCTGCAGGTGAGAGTCAAGGGTCTGAGTCCGTTGGTTGCTGCCACTAGAGAGGAAACAGGTGTTTTGTACTCCTCAAGGACCATCCCATCTTCTGTGTGACCTGGAGCTTGGTTTGCAGCTTGGAAGGTGAACTTCTAAGTGTGGACAGCTCTTGGTTTGAGACCCTTTTGGAATTACTGGCTGGTTTTCATCTGGGACCGCAGGACAGCTGAGACAACCGCTGGAGGGACAAGGACCCAAGGAGTGAGACCCATCCTGCTTGGATCTAGTTAGTGTTAGAGTTTTAGAGTACTGATCCATTTCTCTTGTTTCTGATCCATAGTTAACCCCAGTTGAGGAAACCCCTGTTTACTATTTCCCTAACTTCTTTACTTTAATAAATTATTGTTTCCTGCTTCTTGTCTGTTTTCCTTAACCTGAGTTAAGTTATATGAGGTTTTATTGTAATTCCCCAGCTGACTGGAGTCTGGCTCACTGCTTAACTGATTTAACTGCCATTCCTCCATATAGATGTTACTCATTTTCCCAAGTCCTGTGATTGTGGGTGTAAAGGTGATTCCCCATTGGTATTTGTTCTTAGTCAGTTATCCCTTGCCCAAGCAGTCTTCCTTTTCCCCTTTCTCTAAACCCCAGTGAACTCGGTGTTTAATATTTACTCATAGAAGGATTCAGGACAAATCTAAGAGACTCATGACAAGAAAGTATATTTACCATTATTGAAGAAACTGATGGAGTCAAATGCAGATTTAAGAAAAAAACCTTACCTTCCATCTTAGAAGCAATATTGTGTATTGGGCTAGGCAGTAGGAATTAAGTGACTTGTCCAAAATCACACAACTAACTTGTAAGTGTTTGAGGTCAGATTTGAACCCAGGATCTCCCATCTCTAGGTCTGGCTCTCATCCTACTAAGCCATCTTGCTGCCCCCCACAATCGTCGATTGAAACATAACATTCTTCACTTGATTTTCTCTGTGAATTTTTCTCTAGTGGAGGCAATATGTGTCTTGGATGAAGAGGGAAATATGTATTATGTGATAACATATGTAAAACCTATATTGTATTACCTACCTTTTTTGGAAGGGAGGAAGAGGATGTGGATTGCAAAATGTCAGGAAATGGATATTAAAAATTGTATCGGCATGTAATCTAGAAATAAAAATTAAAAAAAATTAAAATAGGGAGATGGGAAAGTTGGAGTTATAATCAGTGGTGGGAGGGATACTGGATTGAGACCTGGGAGAGACTGTAGTGGTGAATCCTCTCATTTTACAGATGAGGAAACTAAGCTCAGAAACATTATGTGGCTTGACCAAACTCACAAAGGGAATAAGTAGTAGAGAGAGGCCTAGTTTCCAAAATGAGTAATATTCCTTTTGTACCCTGCCCTGGTCATACAGTTCTCAGAACTTCAGGAAGGACTTTGAAAAGCTACATATAAAATATGAATTAATGAACTAAAATTCATAATAAGTTAATGAATTAAAATATAAATTATATATATGTAATATGAATTAAGACCTTTCCTTATAGGAATTTGTGGACTATTAGTGTGAATTTTGGACGCTTTAAAATGAGAAAGGAATTTGATTAGTTTCCTCTATCTAATTCCTACACATTGTAGCAAAGGTCTCTGGGCACATGAGTGATTTTGTGGTAAATCAGTATCTCCACATTAGTGGGTAAAGGAGAGCCATTCCTCTCCCATAGGAATTCATAGGTTTGATGAAATTTATTAAAGGAGAGTCTATACATCTTTGGCCATAGGAAGTCTAGAAATGAGAAGGATGCTTAGATCCTCTAAATCTGTATCAATATCAAGGACTTCCTAAGACACCCAGCTTTCTCCTTTGGTTAAGAAAACCACATTCTTTTTTTTTTTTCCTTATTTTTTCCAAGTTTCATGGTGGTGCTTGTTGGGAAATCAAGGTCTAATATGCTACTCCTAACTCCAGATTTACACTTTCGAGCCTTTGAACATAGCACTTTGTTGAGAGGGTTGATAGGATTGGAATTCCTCTCTCCTACCCTAGTTATTTGCCTAATGAGAGGAGTGTGAAGTATTTTCTATGTGATTTTAAGTTGTATGGTATTATTTGTTCCCAAGGGGACACTTATCAATGAAGTTATACTAGGAAAGACAGGAAATTACCTCAGTGGGTAGAAATGGAAACAAAAAAGAGGAGAGCACAATAAAAATAAGTACCCAAGATAGTAACTAATAAGTATGAAATAAAGTTCTCATAGAGTATTCTTTCTCTCATAGAATGTCATTAGGACATTCTTTCAAATGAAAGATCAAAGGTCTTTTTATTGAAGGGCTTTCCTCTTTGGAGTCTATGAGTAAATGTCAACTTTTGAGTATATAAAAATTTGGGCATTAGGGAAAAGGCCACAATCATTAATTTAGCCATCTACAGATGTTTGTATGTATGTTTCCATTGTCTATTAAGCAATATAAATTCATTTGTCTTTTTAGAGGAAGGCCAGCATTTGTGGTTACAAAACTTTAAGAGGAAAACACTATCCTATATATTTTTCAAGAAATGTCATAAGCCACTAAGATATACTGCTGGTGGAATTGTGAATTGATGCAACCATTCTGGAGGCAATTTGGAACTATCTTATGTGCAAAGGGCTTTAATGAATGCCTGCCCTTTGACCCAGCCAAACCACTGTTGGGTTTGTACCCCAAAAAGATAATAAGGAAAAAGACTTGTACAGAAATATTTATAGCCATGATCTTGGGGTGGCAAAAAATTGGAAAATGAGGGGGTGTTATGATATCTGATGGTGATGGAATATTATTGTGCTGAAAAGAATAATGAACTGGAGGAATTCCATGTGAACTGGAAAGACCTCCAATAATTGATGTAGAGTGAAAGGAGCAGAACCAGGACAACCATATACACAGAGATGGATACACTGTGGCACAATCGAATCTAATGGACTTTTCTACTAGCAGCGATGCAATGACCCAGGACAATCCAGAGGAACTTATGAGAAAGAAAACTATCCACATCCAGAGAAAGAACTGTGGGAGCAGAAATGCAGAAGAAAAACATATGCTTAATCATATAGTTTGATATGGATATGATTAGAGTTTTGGCATTAAAAGATCACTCTGCTGCAAATATGAATAACATGGAAATAGGTTTTGAACAGTGATACATGTATAACCCAGTGGATTTCCTTGTCAACTCTGGGAGGGGGGAAGGAAAGGTAGGAGAATCATGAATAATGTAACCATGGAAAAATATTCTAAATAAAAAAAATTGAGGAAAAAAAAGAAACTTCATAAGCAGCCATAGATCAGATCCCATGCAATGAATTGAGGTAGCCAAAGTTTAACAAGCCCCCAAAACAGCATCCAGAAGATGGCAACATCTCAAAATCACCCTGTAAAGATTTGTGAATGGACCAGGGACATTGCCACCATTCTAGTTCAGGTCCTTATCACCTCATACCTGGATTCTTGCAAAAAGCCTGTTGATGGATATTCCTCACTCCAATTCATCCTCCATATAGCTAGCCATTAATGGAAAACTATCTCTCTCCCTCTCCCTCTCCCTCTCCCTCTCCCTCTCCCTCTCCCTCTCCCTCTCCCTCTCCCTC
>NC_058135.1:23607001-23737879 GCF_016433145.1 Gracilinanus agilis
TTTTTTTTTTTTTTTTTTTTGGTAAACTGTCACTGTTTTCATAGTATCTTATACGGTTTTAATGATTTATGTGTTGTTTCTGGGGAATGACTTTTCTTGTGAGAGAAAAGAAATGAATCCTTTTAAATACGACCTTTGAATGGTTGCTTGTGGTGAACATTCTTGTTACTGTAGCTCTGCTGGGGTCATAGCAGTGTAGAAAACGACATTTTCTAATCCAAGGCATCATAAATACGTTAAGGAAGGGTGTCTGTATTTAGAGAGGCTGCAGCACAGAGAAAGAAGGGAATGATTTCAAGTTCTGCCTCTGATATATGCCGTGTCACCACAGACAATTCACTTAATCACATAGTACTTCTATGTGATTCTTGAGAAAGTAACAGATGATTTTCAGATCTGCATCAATTCGGGGCCCATTCAGGATAGGGGTGCTGGAGAGAAGAAGGTAATTGACTTAGAAAGAGGCTCACTACTTACCATGAAATTGCACCTCTAAAAATACTTTTAAAATTATTAACAAAGAACATGGATATTTCAATATTCAAAGGATATAAAAATAACTATGTAAAAATATTAATAATATTTTAATATAATTTGTATTTATTTATATAATATAATGTTTTATATTATATAATATTATATTTATAGTAATATAAATAATTTATAAAATAAACAATGAACCCATGAACTTCTGTTATATAAAGGCACATTTTAATTCAGCCATACTTGCGTCCTGTTCTGAACTGCCTTTTCCTCTCTTCCTTGCTTTAAAAAAAATGTTTCATTGACAGTGCTATTTTTTAAAAAATGTATCATTATCACTACTTTTTAAAAATAGTACTTTCACTACTTCCCCAGAGGCAGCTAGGGAGCTCTGGTCTTGGAGTTAGGAAGACGTGAGTTCAAATCTATCCTCAAACGCTTACAAGTTGGGTGATCCTGGGCACGTCACCTGACTTTAGTTTGCTATAATCCCCTGGAGAAGAAAATGGCAAACTACTCCTGTATCTTTGCCAAGAAAACCTCATGGACAGTATTGACTTGCTATGGACTCTGGGGTCATGAAGAGTTGGACATGACTGAACAACAACAATCACCATCTCCCCTAATAAAACCTTTCCTTCAGAAAATAAGTAGTCAAGCAAAGATTTTTACAGGTTGGCAATGTTGAAAAATGTATCTGTTTCTCTGCCAGGAGGTGGAGAGTTCCCACACCAATGAAATCACAGGTCTAGAGAAAAAAAAATAAACATACACACATATATCATTGCAGGTTTTGCTCTCTACTAAAACTCCCAAGGTCCTTTTCATGGAATTTTAAGCCAATCATTTTTCTATCATCTCCTACTTGGGTAGTTTATCTTTTTTTCCCATGAGGGTAAGACTTGACATCAGTCCATATTAAATTTTTGCCATATTTCATCAAGCCAGTCATCCTAAGCTGTCATCATCCTTTTTTTTTGATCGTCATTCTGTCCTCACTTTTTTAGTAGTTTGGGAGTGTAAGAATAACACTGGGAGAGCACAAGTTGCGGCTGCTTTTGAATATTAACGACAAGAAAAAGGATCTTTTTAGATATGTTGGCATTGCTGAATATATAAGCATTAGTACAACTCGAGTTTTACCATCTTTGACTTCACTCAGGTGACTGAACAAACTATCAGACAACACAGGGCCATGGACAGTTCCCTGGAATACAATAGTAGAGACCTTTCTCCCAGTTGACTTTGATCCTCTAATGACTTCTGCTTGGGTCTGGTCATTCAGCCAGTTCCAAATCCATGTAATTGTGCTGTCATGTAACCCACATTTCTCCATTTTGTCCACAGGAAGAGAACAAGAAAGTGTATGGAATGCTTTGATTAAATTCAGTCATGCATCTAACATTCCCGCATCTACCAGGCCATTTACCATTTAAAAAAAAAACAACAAAAAAAACGATTATGTTAGCTTGGCATAAACCATTCTTGTTAAAGTCACTACCTCTTTCCTTGCTGAATGCTTATAATACTTCTTTATAATAATATATTCCTGAATTTTGCTGAGTATTTAAGTTTAGCTCACCTATAGTTTTTTAGCAGTTTTTACCTTTTTTCTTTTAAAAAGAAAATCAGGGCAGCATTTGCCTTTCACGAGAACTGTCCTACTTCTTCATTCTTAAGAGATTTGCAAAAATCATTTAGAACATCTCAAAAAAATCATGAACCAGATTTTTCAGAACTGTGGAACTTGGTTTATCTGAGTCTCAGTTTATTGAAGACAGGAATCTCTTGCCATGTCTTTACTTTTCTCAAATCCTTACCTCCATTTTTTTTCTTTTTCAGTATCAAGATCATTCTCTTATAGAAAAAGAAGAATCAGATCATCAACTGTGTAGTTCTGCCTTTACTCAATGGTCTGTTGTCATTGTCACATCTCAAGAAATAGACATAAGCCTATCTCTTCTTTCGTCTTCTTGCTCCTGACATGGCCAAAAAATAATTTGAGTAATCTTTTCATTAATTACCAGCCTTGACGTTGGTCTGTGTTTTGTCATTTTTGACAGCATTCTTTAAGGTGCTGTGATCATTTATTCATTTTATGTCCGTTGATTCTGCATTCTCTTCATTTATTAAAAAAAATCTAATCTGTTCATACTGGTCTCTTTAGTCTATTTATCTCTTCCTTATTATTTTACATAAGTTATGAATGGCTTTGATTACCAAACAAAGGATTTTGCATTTGATCTTAGAGTTTATAGGGGACCACCAGAGTTTATTGAGTTAGCAGGGTGATGTGATTTGACTTGCATTTTCGGAAGATCAAGTTACTCAATGAAAGAAAGATGGATTGGTGTAGAGAGATACTTGAGGCAAACATACCTAACCAACTGGCATTTGCAATAGTCCAGGTATGAGTTGATGAAGGCATGCTCAAGTAGTGACAGTGTAATAGGAAAGAAGGGGGGGGGGCATATTGGTGAAAAGGTGAATTCAATAAGTCTTGCCTACAGATAGGATTTGGGGGCTGTGAAAGATAGTGTGGAGTATGGGTTTCAATCCTGAAGGATTGAGAGAATGGTGCTGCCCTCTATAGTCACAGGGAAGTTAACAGGATAAAGGTTTCTGGTTTAAGAGGAGGGGTATCTGATAAATGGGGCGTGCTCTGGTAACCCCCTCCTGACTGAATGTGGGCCAATGCACTCCCTCCCTGCTCCTTACTGGGAAGACCCTTGGGGGTGTAACTCACGAGGGGGCTCCCCCAAATGGAAGGGCCATAGATGAGATGACAGAGGGCGATGTTAGGAGTTGTTTTGAGACCTAAAGGAGCTTTCCACACTTTGCTTGGCTTCTTTGCCCAAGTCCACTCAGTCTGTTACACTGGGGAAGGATTATGAATTCCATTTTGGACCCATGTTGAGATGAATATTTCAACTAGCCATCTAGTTTATGATGCCTGAAAGACAGTTGGAGATTTGAGATTGGGGGTCAGTTTTTTTTTTTTTTTTAATTTTAAACCCTTAACTTCTGTGTATTGACTTATAGGTGGAAGATTGGCAAGGGTAGGCAATGGAGGTCCAGTGACTTGCCCAGGGTCACACAGCTGGGAAGTGTCTGAGGCCGGATTTGAACCTAGGACCTCCTGTCTCTAGGCCTGGCTCTCAATCCACTGAGCTACCCAGCTGCCCCCTGGGGGTCAGTTTTAAGAGGGGTGAGATGGGTGTGAGCTTAAGAATCATCAGCGCAGAGATGATAATAACTTTGTCGAGTTCTCAGTGTCAGAGATATAGACTGAAGCCTCCCCTGTCCCCCAAAGGATTTTCCCACCAAGATGGTGTGTTGTGTTCCTTTCTACCCTCTCCCACCACAAGATGAAACCTCCCACCAAAAGTCACTATTCCAATTCAGACTAAAATAACTAAGCGGGTTTATTTGGGAACAAGATATTCGGGGATTTAAGGGGGTTAGGGTAGAGGGTATAGGATGAAACTCTCTAATCTCTATCAATTCCCCATAGAAACTGAGCAGTAACTGGATTTCTTCTCTAACTTTTCTATCACAGTTAACTGTCTCAAGCCCCAATGAACCTCCTGGTCTTAGAGATCTCAAATGGCTAGAGGAGGAATGTAACTTCAAACTCAGGCAGGGCTAGTTAGCCCACAAAGACCAGCTCCCTCCCACTGGAGTCTCTGGCTCCTTGACCAACTCAAGGAATCTGCAATGTTTATCTTCTGAGATGTTCAATGAAGATGTAGATTCAGCAAGATGGGCAATTTGTAGCAAAAAGTCTGGTAAATCTCCAATATAGGCTGTTTTCAGGTATTCAAGGTCTCACAGAACCACTGCCTCCCACTTCCCTGTCCCAGGGTCCTGAGAGCAGTGAGTGACCGTTGAGGTTTTTCCCAGAATCCTCAGCCTCCAGCCTAACTGTAATCTCTTTTGGTTCTCAGAGTTCCATCCTAGGCTCTTTCCACACTTTGCTTGGCTTCTTTGCCCAAGTCCACTCAGTCTGTTACACTGGGGAAAGATTACGAATTCCATTTTGGACCCATGTTGAGATGAATATTTCAACTAGCCATCTAGTTTATGATGCCTGAAAGGCAGTTGGAGATTTGAGATTGGGCATCAGTTTTAAGAGGGGTGAGATGGGTGTGAGCTTAAGAATCATCAGCACAGAGATGATAATAAGTTCAGGGGAGCTGATGAAATCACCAAGAGAAATCCAATAGTGTGGAGGGATAAGAGAAAGCCCAAATCACAACCTTTGAGACACAGTCAGAGGGCATAATTTGGGTGAGAATACAGCAGAGGAGCCTGGGGTTGTAGTTAGATAGAAGAAAACCAAGAGAGAGGTGTCCTAAAAACAGAGAGAAGAGAGAGAACATCACAGAAGACAGAGGGATCAATGATGGCAACGTCCTAGAAAGTTCAAGGAAAATGAGGGTTGAGAAAAAAGGCCTTTGGGTCTGATAATTGATATCATTGGTAACTTTGGAGAGAGCAGCTTTGGTGGAACGATGATGAGGTTAGAAGAAAATAAGAGGAGAGAAGCTAGAAGTTTCTACTGTAGATGACCTTTTCAATGAGATTACCTAGTTGGGCAAAAGAGATGTGGGTTGATTGCAGGGATTGAAGGATCAAGCGAGGCATTTTTCAGGATGGTGGAGACATGGTCATAGGTAGCAGGAAATGAGCCACTAGAGATTGAAGAGTAGGGATGAGATCAGGGGTTGGCAATGTATGCCTCTTTCTGCAGGAGCCATAAAGTCCATTTTTTTTCAGGCGCTGTTACAGGAGCGGCACTGTGAGCACTGTACGGCTCTCACGAAATTACATTTTAAAAAATGTGTCATTTATGGCTCTCACGGCCAAAAAGGTTGCCGACTCCTGGATGAGGTAGAAGCCAATCTGTTGGAAGAGACAGAATGGAATTGTTTCAACACCTGTGTAAAGTGAGAGGGGTTAGCCTTAATAAAGAGTAAGACTTCCATGAGAGACAAGCTGAAGGAGGGGATAATGGCTGAAGGCATGTGGAGTAGATGAGGAAGGGGGAAAAGAGGGACCTCATGACAAACGGCTCCAAGTGTTACTGTAAAATATACGTTGAGTTTCTCAACAGAGAGTGGTAGTTGGGGTAGGGGGCAGTTCAGGGGACGTTTGAGGAGGGACATAAAGGTTTGGAAGGGCAACTGTTCAAAGTGGGAAGGTGAATTAATAAGGGAAGACCTAGTAGGATTGCCCACATAGTTGTAGCCTTCCACCATGTATATAGTTAATCTCCATGTGAGGTTTTGTACAATCTATTTCCTTAAAGTCATTGTCAATTTCCTCTTAAAGCCAGGTTTTATGTATCACGTCTTAACTAAAGTATTGTCTCTTTTTTTCTGTCCAATGATCCTGACCCAAACACTTTTTACCATGTTTTTTTCCCTTCAATTCCCTTATTTCCTCTATAAGTATATATTTTTACACCACTCCTTCTATTTATCTATGTAACATCTTGCTAATAAGACTGATTCTATATTCTTGTAATCAGTCTCATCTCCAGTTTTAGTAAAACTTCTCTTTCATGATTCTACCTGCCATTTTCAGTTTTCTTGGGAGGATCATCATCCATATCCTTCCCTGTTATAAATGGATGATCTTTAAATCTTTGCCCTGCTGCCTCTTTTCTATATATACATCCTTTCATGGTGATTTCATTAATTCCATTGAATTAACTGGTTAACTTTTATGCAGATAAATCCCAAATCTACACATCCTGCTCTCTCTCTCTCTTTTTTTTTTTTTTTTAAAGTTTCAATCCTTTGTCTTCAACTGCTTGCTTTAAAGCTCTACCTGGAATATTTTATAGGCATATCAAACTTAATATGCCCCAAATAACTAATCTGTCCCCTCTAAATCTAGCCTTCCCTTCAGGTTTCATATTTTTGTTGATAATAACTTCATTCCGTTAGACAGATTTGTGACCCAGGAGTCTTCCTTACCTCTTTACTCAATCCAGATGGCTATCAAATATTGTCGATGCTATGTATTCATCTCTCAGTTCTTTCTAGGTTTCCCCTCTTATATTAGATAGTTATATACTTTTACCACTTCTGGTTCAGTTAATCATCTAATCTCCACTGCACTGTTCTGATAGTCTCTCCATTGGTTTTCTTCCAGCTGATCTCTTCAGTCTCCAATTTATCCTCCATAAAATAGACACATTGATATTCCAAAACACAGGCTGGATATTTAATTCCTCTGGAAGCTTCCGTAGCTCACTTTTGTCTCTAGCATAAAAACAAACTTCTCTTTTTTACTTAAAGTCTTTCACAAACTGGTGTCTGCAAATTAATTCTAGATTACTCCCCTTTCATGAATTCCATGCTTCAGTCAAATCAGCCCTCTTCTTATTATAAAGCACATTCTTTTTATTACCTTCATGACTTTTCACAGGCTCCATTCCTGGAATCCTTCACCTCTTTCTCTACAAAGCTCAGGTTAAGCGCAGTTTCTTTTCATGATTAGTATATCTAATAATGCCTACTCCATATTACTTTGTTTGCATTTTATATGTTTATTTATTTAACTGTTATATTCCTCAATAGCCATGTAAATGCCTTGAAAGCAAAGGCTTTCCCACTTTGTCTAGCACAGAACCTGACTCATAGGTGCTTAATCAATTCTTGTTGATTGATTTATTGATACCTTTGTGGCTGAACTTACCTTCTTATGTCAAGAACTTTAGTTCTCTTTGTTTTTTCTCCATGGCCCATGAAATTGTTTACAGTCTTCTGAAGTCAGGAACTAGAATGCTGCTCCTTCTCCATGGTGATTGCTTCTTTGTCCATTTCACTGATATTTGTCTTTCTATGCTGTGCTTGGTACTCATTGTAATTTTTATCATGTGGTCAGTAATGTAGTTTGTTTTCTGCTCCTCTCTTCATGTTCAATCCACCCACCTCCCCCTTTTTCTCAGATTTAAAAGTCTAGAAATCTCTTTCTCTTTTCTTCCCACATCATTAGGATTGGTTTTGGCAACAAATTGTGGCTAAGAGGTTAGCCACTTGTCATAAAGTCCCTTCATTCCTGTATTTTCATTTCATGGTTCATAAATATCAATCCCATTCTCACATCATTTCTCAACCAGCTCTTTGCTTCCCAAATATGCCTTTGATTTCTAGATACTCTAACATTTAAAATGACAGTACTTTTAACAACTCTATCTGTGACCCGAAGATCTTCTGTTTTTCTTGCCCAGGATGAGCAATGGTTTCTCCGGTTGTGGTGGTAGTGTTTATTCTTACATCATTCACTATAAGTAGCTAGTCTTTTTCAGTTTGGGGAAATTTTAGAGCTTCTCAATCATGATCTAGTAAGAAGCCATCCAATATCTTATAGTTGTGTGACCCTGTGCAAGAAACTCAACCCTTATTGCCTAGCCCTTTACCACTCTTCTGCTTTGCAAACTACACAGTATTGATTTAAGTCAGAAGGTTTAGTTAAAAAAAAAGGGCATTCACACTTTTCTTTTTCATGTCAAGAGTCTCTAGAAACTACTTTCCATCTTATTTCTTACTGAATGACTTTGCTTTTCAAGGAAGTTAGTTGTATATAGCACTGGGCATAGAGTCAGGGAGTTCTGAGTTCAAATCTTAACTTAGATATGTTACAGCTGTTTGACTTTTGACAAGTTGCTTAATTTCTGTTTCCTCAACTGTAAAATGGAGATAATTATAGCTCTTACTTTCCAGGGTTGTTCTGAGGATCAAATGTGATAACGTTTGTAAAGAACTTGGTCCTTCCCCTCCTTTCCCATCCCAATTCTTATTCCTTGAAAACATGAGAAGCTGCTTCTACCTTAGAGGTTCCTGTTCCACCCTCTTTGGGCAGTGGTTTATAGGTTTTACAGTATTTCAAAGGTTTTACTAGTCCCTCTTTCCTTCTTTCCTCTCCGTTATATTCTTTTCTGCCCTAATACATGTTAGAATTCCTCTTAGTTTCTTGAATCCTTTTTTTTTTCTTCTGTTTCTGCTGAGGCCCTCTTCTAGTCTTTCAGAAACACTTGGTTTTCCCCTGGTAACCCAGAGAATAGATGGAGTTGTTCTCCCAGCATCATCATGAGTTGTAGGAGAAAGAAGACGGGAGCTATTAATTGGCACTGTCAGAAACACAAACAACGGGTTCTCTGCCAGTCAGTGTAAAACCCCTTTTGTGTTTTGGACATATTGGACTCCGAACTCTTACTTGTCTGCTTTTGTTTGTAGGTTTTATGACTGCTTGTTTGTTGCGGAGACTTCCGTGTAGTTCTCTAGAGCATTTTTACCCCCTTTTTCTGTCTTTCCCACCTTGTCACATTATTATGACTTGAGCTAGCTCAGCTGACTTTGATCTGTAATTAGCAGTTGCTTGCCAAAACCCTAATGCAAACCAGAAGCTGCCATCAGCTGAAGTTTGCTGGAAGGTCTGTCTGAAGGAGAAATCACACTTCCAGCCACTTCTCACCTCTTCTTTGATTTTTTTTTCTTTCTTCCCTCTCTGGACTTGAGACATTTTGGCTTTTATTCATTAGCATAGGTAATCAAGTGGGCAATTTTCTTCCTTTTTAGTTATGTAAACACAGATCAAATATTTATTCAAATCAAGATTTATTCATTTCTTTGAAATATCAAAAATCGAGCAAGCAGAGTCCTTATCTTTGTGTTAACATCTAACCTTTAACCTGTTAGCCAAACTTGAATTTCCAATGCAATAAGATCCATTTCGTATTTGTTAAGTGTAAGTCACTGTGCCAGGGTTTTGGGCTACAAAAGCAAACGACAAAATAATCCCTATTCTCAAAGAAATATCATTGTCCTGGAATGGGAGGGGATATAGCATGTACATAATTATGTAAATATCTGATATTTATCTAATCTGTATAATAATGTATGTAATAAATAGATTAGCTAAGGAGGCATTCAGAGACAGACACACAGACATGGAGAGGAGGGAATGCACTGCAGACATGGAAGACAATTTTGGCAAAGGTAGGGGAAATGGGAGATGCTCATTGCTGGGGAAAGCATACAGATGAGTTTGATGGAAACACACTGTGTAAGAGGGAGTCATGTGAAGTACATTGGAAAAAGTCAGCTGGAACTAGACTATGAATGTAGTTAAATGCCAACCTGAGAAGTTTGTTTTTAAACCTCTTGGTCATGAGGAATCCCTGGAAGTTTCCAGACAGGGCTTTGTCATGGTGAGACTTGTTCTTCAGGAAGGCAACTTGGGCCTGAAGGATAGAGAAGGGGATCAGTGAAAGGGGAGACTATCGTAATAGTCCCAGAGAGAGAAAGTGAGGGATGGAGAGCTGAGGGGGTTGTCATAGGAATAGAAGAAATGGAAGTAAGAGAGGTTTTTTGAGGTAGAATTGCCAAAATTTGGTAGCTAATTGAATATGTTCATTGGGGTGATGGAAGAGCACCTCCCGTCTCTAGGCCTGGCTCTCAATCTACTGAGCTACCCAACTGTCCCCCAGCTTTATTATTTTAATACATTTTTATTTTTGTCCATATTACATGAGAATACAATTAAGTAGCATTAATTTTCTGATATTTTGCAATACATATCCACTCCCTCCCATCCCTCCTCAGGATGGCCAGTAATATGATATGGCATATATTGTATAATACATAATTCCATATTCATCATGTGGTAAAAGAAGACATATTGCTTATACTAGAGAAAATAATTCATGGAGGAAATAAAGTAGATATGCAGCTTTGATGATTTATTACTTTTTAAAAATATAATTCTTATTAATTCCTTTTGTTTTTAAAAAAATTATGAAGTTTGTACAGGATTTTGTGGCCTAATTCAACAAGGAAAATGAACTTAGTAAAAATGTTCTTAAGAATAGAGTTTTCCAATGAAAAGACAAAAAGTGAATTTCCTTCTCTCTTTTTTTATTACTTTTTAAAAATTTAGAATATTTTTCCATGGTTACATGATTCATGATTCCCCCCTCCCCCCTGCTCCCCACTCTCTCCTCTCCCCTCCCAAAGCCAACAAGCAGTTCCACTGGGTTATACATGCATCACTGTTCAATACCTATTTCTATGTTATTTGTATTTGCAGTAGAGTGATCTTTTAACATAAAAACTCTATTGCAAAACCTAATCCCATCCCTATTGCACTTCTGGTTGATCATATGTTTTTCTAATGCGTTTCTGGGTCACAGTTCTTTCTCTGGATGTGGATAGTGTTCTTTTCTCATAAGTTCCTCTGGATGGTCCTGGGTCATTGCATTGGAACTGGTAAAAAAGTCCTTTACATTTAATGATGCCATAATAGATCAGTCTCTGTGTACAATGTTGCTCCTTTAGCTCTGCATCAGTTCCTGGAAGTGATTCCAGTTCACATGTGTAAGTGTGGAATTGGGGTAAATAAAGGAATTTCTCCATTTCTTTATTCCTTTCAGCACATTAATATTCCATCCCCATCAGATTTATCGAGCCATTCCCCAATTGATGGACACTCCCTCATTTTTCAATTTTTTTGCCACCACAAAGAGCTCCTTCTCTCTTCACTGTAATACAGTTTGGTAAATCTCTTCTTTAGGGCAAATCATACCATATCTCTTGATGTTCTTTTCATTTGTATATTTATAGTTATTATGAGTGTTTTTTCCCAGGTTGAGGATATTTTACTATTGCATCATATAAATCTTTTATTGCTTCTCTGAATTCTTCATGTTCAGTTTTTTCTTTCCCCCACATATACTGTTCCATTCATCATTTCTCATTTAATATCTTTCCTAAAATGTGGCACCCTAAACTGAATGCAATGTTATGGTCTCCTCTAAGCATAGGGTTTTTTCCCCTAGTTATTTTAATTTTAGTAAACATTACCTCAAAAGCCAGGTAATAGTTTAATGGGTAGTTTAATATTCTAAAAGGATAAAATTAGTTGGGGGAACCAGAGTATGTGTTGTAATAAATCATTTTAACCTGATGGGGGAGTGGGGGAGGAACAGAGTAGGAAGAATTAAATCAGGAAAGGTAATAGAGTAGGTGATAGTCTTACCTTTCTTGTCTTGATGGAATGTATTTCCACATTGGATATGGTGTGCTAATTCTCTGTATCTGCACAATGAGATGGGAGTAGATAGAATAGATAGAACAAGGATGAAGTATAGAAGATTCATATGAGATCAAACTAGAATGAAATATTGGTCCTAGCTTTTGGAGAGCCTCGAATATCAGAACAAAGAATTTATACTTTATGTAATTAGGAGTCCATTGCTGATATGTTAGTAGAGGATTTATATGATCATTATCAATGCTTTAGGAATATTACCTAGTCAGTAGTGTAGAAAGCAGTTTATAGAGGGAATGGGTAGGACACAGAAACTACTAGATGGAAGTTCCCTCCTCCCCACCCCTAACTGATGCCTCTGCAAGAGATATTTTGTCATAGGACTTTTTCTCTGATTCGATGAAGAAGAAGAATCAAATATGATTCTAAAGTTATGAGTGGGAGACAGGATGATGGTGGTATGGTACAGAGAGAGAGAGAAAAGTTATAAAAAAGAGGACTTTAAAAAATAACATTTTTTTTTGTCCAGTTACATGTAAAAATAATTTTTAACATTTCAATTCTGAGTTCTGAGGTCTCTCTTTCCCTTCCTCTCTACCCAACTCCCTCATTCTTTTCCCATTTTCTTCTGGGAGATAGTAAACAATATGACATAAATTTCATTTATGTAGTCATATGACACATTTTCCTGTATTAGTCCTTTTGTGGAAAAAAAAAAAACCTCAGCAACAACAAAAGAGAAAGAAATCGAAATATAGCATGCTTTGATCTGTATTTAGACTCCCATCAGTTCTCTCTGGAGATGGATAGTATTTTTCATTATATATCCTTTGGGATTATCTTGAATCATTGCATTGCTGAGAATAGTTAGGTCATTCTCAGTTATTCAAAATGCAATATTGCCTTTACTGTGTACAGTGTTCTCTTGGTTCTGTTCACTTCACTTACTTCACTCTGTATCAGTTTATGTATGTCTATCCATGTTTTTCATCCTGCTAATGATTTCTCATAGCACAGGGGTTATATTACCACTACTTGTCCAATCATTCCACTATCGATGCCCTTCTCCTCACTTTCCCATCTTTGTCTTTCCAGTTCTTTTTCTCACTTCGTCCAAAAAGAGCTGCTATAAATATTTTTGTATATTTAAGTTCTTATCCTTTTTGCTTATCTCATTGGGATACAGCTTTAGGAGTGAGTGGTATTGCTGGGTCAAAGAGTAGACATAGTTTTACAGCACTTTGACAGAGTTCGAAATTGGTCTCTGGAATGGTCAGTCCTGCAAGACTGAACAGAGCATTGGTGTCTCAGTTTTCCCATATCGCCTCCCAAATCTGTCATTTTTCCTTTTTGGACTTAATACCCAATCAGACAGATGTGATGACGTACCTCAGAATTATTTTCATTTGCATTTCTCTAATCAATATTTATTTATTTTACCAATTACATGTAATAATGAATGAAACAAGTTTTCGGAAGTGATATAATCCAAATTGTCTCCCTCCGTCACTTTCCTTCCCCCTCCTGGAGCTGGCAAGCAATTTTTTTGGGGTTATACATGTTCAACAGTTATTTGGAGCAATTTTTTTCACATGCCTACCAGTAGCTTTACTTGATCTGAAAACATGCCTGTTCATATTCTTTGCCCATTTATCAACTGGGGAGAAAGAGGAATGTTGTAATAGAGATGATGATTTCAGTTTTTCATTATCAGTTTTTAGGTCTTAGCAGGACACATCTGTGGAAATATAATCTAGGAAGCTGGTCTGGGAAAGAGGGGAGATATACAATTTTGGAAATCCATCTACACAGAAGGGATAATTGGCACAATGTTAGGAGATGACACCCCTAAGGAAGAGGGTACAAAAAGTAGAGGAGGGGATTTATAAGAATGCTGAGAAATGCTTTAAAAAATGGATGAGCACCTAGCAAAACAGATAAGGAAGGGCTAGTCATAAAATTAAAGAATCTAGTGTTAGATAAGCCAAGGAGTGGGGGGAGGAGCAGGAGGAGGAAGAGGAGATGATGATGATGGTTACCATGATAACTTTCTGCAGAGAGATCAAGTAGAATGAAAACTGAAAGAAATTTCATTGGATTTTGCGGTGAGGAAATGGAGACTGCATTTATCCCCAACAGAAGTGATCATTCTTCATTCAAACTTTGTATAGCATATTATTCCTTTTTTATGCACTCGTTTTTATTTTTTAACTTGTTAGTGGTGGTATATATGTCATATCCCCCTTATTTGTAAATTTATTTCACTTGGACAGAGATTTAATTATTCTCTGTGTCTCTCCTACTGCCTAATATGGTATCCCATGTTGTAGGGACTTAATGTTTATTGAGTTTCAATTCATTGAATTATCATTTATATCTATTCAGGACAACATATGCTTCTTTTCTACAAATACATAAGAAATTGGATTAAAAATTGAATAAGAGTAGTTGAAATGGGCTGAATTGCCTTTCAGAAATTGCTGAGGTCTTTTAATGATCCCAGACTTCTCTTTGGAACAAAAATTCATCTTTTTAGTATTCTATGAGCAGAACACTACCATCTCTAAAGCGTATCTCTTAGAAGGCTTGGTTATAAGTGAGCTGCCACAGTTTACAAAGAAAGAATTACAAAGGAAAACTGGAATAAGATTTGTCACATTGTAGGACTGAAAAAAATTATGGAGTGGTCATATGTAAGAGTGAGGGATAAAAGCTGGATAATTATTGGTAAGGGCAGTGTTGTATGGGGTATGCATTTATTTTTATTGTGTCCATACTTGTGTTAACATCTGTTGTAAAGCAGTTTGTTTTATTTATCTTAACTTTTCTGGATGTCAGTGCTTCTATTTGTAAAATGTTGAGGTTGGACTCTTAGCTCATAAGGTTCTGCATCTAAAGAGAGAACCATCATGTGAGCCTGGGTCACCCAATTCCAAATCAAATCTGTTTGTCTTCCTTCCTTCCTTCCTTCCTTCCTTCCTTCCTTCCTTCCTTCCTTCCTTCCTTCCTTCCTTCCTTCCTTCCTTCCACACTTCCTTCCACACTTCCTTCCACACTTCCTTCCTCCCTCCCTCCCTTCCTTTTCTTAAATCCTTACTTTTTTTTTTATTATAATCAATATGAAGTATCCTTTCTAAGGCAGAAAAGCAATGTAATGACCTTCTCCCTTGGACCACACATAACACTCTTTACCTCGCCATTGCACCTATATCATGTATCTGTTTAGGTCTTAGAATAATAGAATTCTAGAAACTGAAAGGTAAAGTCAAAATCTTCTAAATACAATCCCTCTTATTTTACTGATGTGGAAACTTGAGACACACAGGAGTTTTTTTTTTTTTTTTTTTAACAATAGCAAAAATAATTTACATTTATTCACACAGGAGTTTAAAGGACTTGACTAAATCCATATAGCTTTAAGGACAGGGAGCTGGAATTTGTTCCTAGGTCTTTTGACTCCATACTCTATTCCTTCTACTATACCATGGGAATGATATAGCCTCCATGCAGACAGTTACCCTATCTTAGCTAAACTTTGCCTCTTCCTCCAAATCCAGTAGTCATCTAAATACAGGTGATTAAAAATATTTGTCAAATTGGATTCATCCCTGCTCTCACTTCTCTCTCTCTCTCTCTCTCTCTTTTTCTTGGTCTTTGTTGGTAAAAGTGTTTCCTGCCAAATGTTGGTAGTTTGGTAGAAAAAGTATTTCTTTTCTTTTTCTACTTAGGCTTTTCTGGTATTTTTAAATCCTAATGAGACTTTGCAAATGGATGAATCAAAAAGAATAGCAGTACTCTGTGCTTTCATGCTTTTCAAGAAAACCAGCTCCAATCTATACAGTTTTCAAGAGTAGAATGAAAGATTTATAGTTTAGTTTTTGGTAAAAGGAAATTCACTCCTTCTACCTAACTTATATTTTGCAGTTACTTTTTGCTAATTTTGTTCTTCTCTTATAGAATACCAAGGTTCGGAGATAGAAGCTCTATCTACAGCTCAAGAGTGCCTATTCAGAATTCTTTCTAGTACCAGGTAAGGGAAACCCTTCACTTGTCTGGTTGTGTAGTGATGTTTCCATTTCCTCTCTACTTGCTGGAATATTCATCTGTGAGTTATCTCTTTCTGCTATCCCTTACTTGCCTCTACTACATTTTGTAAAAAAATCACATGAATGGAATTTGTGTTTGTTGTTTCCCCCCTTGGGGTTCTCCATTTGTCTGCCAGCTGGTACCGATCTGAAGGTGTTAAGGCAATGAGTGATTGGAATTCCTGGAGGGGGCTAGTGAAAGGCGAGTAGGCCAAGAGTGCAGAGGTCAATCAAAATGAATCACTAGACTTTATTTACAGCTTTCAGAAAGGGGTTTTATTTGCTCTCATTTGCAAATGCAGCAACAGAAGCCAAAACTACAGGCATGATTTCACCGCCACTCCCCTTTGACAAACACTTTTTTGGAATTCTAGTATCTGTGAACACAGTGTTTGAAAGGTATCCTCAGATCAGGAGGTAGATAAAATTCTGCCTGTTTGGGCATTTAACATGTTAATATCATAACCTGTTTCTTCTTGTTTTCAGAGGAGAATGTGATCATTTTCTCAATGCACATCACATCATAACTCCTCATTCCCACCCTAAGAATTAAGAAGCTTGAGTTTGTAGTAATAATTCCATTCAGGAGGTATTTATTTATTAGTACCTTTTGTGTACCCCACACTGGACTAGCTGTCTTGGGAGGAAGGATACCCAAAACGAGCATGTGAGAGTTGCTGGCCTATTTGAAAGACTGAACTTTTACTCGTGAACTACTTAGAGATGACACCGTTTCACTGAAGCCTTCTTTTCTCATGTATAAAATGAAAAGTATGGACTTGATGTTCTCTTTGGTTTTTTTCTAGCTCTTAGTTCAGGGTCCTGGTGTCATGTTGCTTTAAGAACAGTAAATAAATAAAGGCCATAATGTGCTACAGGGAGTAGTTACCAAGTGTGACGATGAAAGGAGCAGATGGGCAGAGATTTAGACCTGGGAACGACTTCCAAGGCCTCTGATTTCATGTCCCTCATATTATAGGTAATGAAACTGTCTTAAGAACTCAAAATAACTTGTTCAGCTTCACACTGTTAGGAAATATCTGAAGCAAGATTTGAACCTGGATCTTTCCGTGTCCAAGTTCAATGTTTTCTCTCTTAGAGAGCCATTTTGACTAGAATTGTCTAGGAAAGTTATATGAAAAAAAAATGGAGGGCAATGGTGAAAGCTGTGAAAGTGTGAAGAGCAAAATGACTAAAAGGGAATGAGCTTGGGAACAGCAAAGAGACATATCAACTGGACTAGAGTAGAACACTTGTTCCACAGTAATGAGAGATAAGGCTGAAGAGATTAAGTTGGCATAAATAGCAGAATGAGAATTTTAACTGAATCCAGTGTGTGATGAAGAGTAATTATAGAACTTGAGTGAGGAAACAGCATGATGACCAAATGTGTCAATCTCCACTGGGTGTGTGCATACATTATTTTTAGAACTTTTTTTTTTTAATTAAAAATTTTTTTTAAAATATAAAAACCCTTGCCTTCTGTCTTGGAATCAATACTGTATATTGGTTCCAAGGCAGAAGAGTGGTAAGGGCTAGGCAATGGGGGTTAAGTGACTTGCTCAGGGTCACACAGCTGGGAAGTGTCTGAGGCCAGATTTGAACCTAGTACATACTGTCTCTAGGCCTGGCTCTCCATCCACTGAGCTACCCAGCTGCCCCCATTTTTAGAACTTTTGCAAGAAGTGGTACCAATTTATTGTGCCTAATTTGGGACAAGCACATATTTATATTCATAATTGGTTTTAAAAAGAAATGCAGTTATTTTAAGTCAACCAAAGGCACTGGATAACTTGATTTTTTAAAAAAGTAACCTATCTGGCTCTTCTGTCAAGGAGAAAGACACTTATTTGGAAGTGAAATGACCATATATATGCTTCATTCTTAGAATTTGGAGTGTGACGAGCATCCCTTTTGCCACTGCATGTTTTTTAAGCACGATTCTTTTGTCATCAAATAGAAGCTATCTAATAATATTCCTTTGACGTGAACGGTAATTTGTGAAGGACCAGAGTTTGTTGGGGTGGAAATAGTGATGTAAAAGATGAAGTTGAATTTGGATAGGTTGGAGAAAGCAGCATTTCCTGGAAGACTTTCTGTAGTGAGAGGATCAATATGGATTTAGTTGAGTTAGATTTGGAATGGAGTTTGCAGCATGAATCTGAAGAGTGTTCAGGTTAGGAAAGCTGAGTGAGCAGGGAAAGTCCTAGTTTGATCTTGGGCTTCACATGCTCTCAAGGCATAGGCTTAGAGGTCTCTTCTCCGTGGTGTCTGAGAAGTGACTAGTAGAGATAGATAAAGTCTCTTTACCCAGCGGAGCAGAAAGTGCCTCTCGTTGGGCCTCTGGCATATGACAAAGTGCCTTTAGAAAAAGAATTCAGGATCATAAGTTAAAAAACAATCTTAGAAATTCATCTGTTTTTTTCCTTTTGATCTTCAGTGAAGTGACTTGCCCATGTGCCAGAGGCAGGATTGAGAACTCAGGGGTTCCTTTCCCTGTAGCACATTCTGAGAATAGAAGAGTAGATTCCAGACAGGGACATCCTTTAGTAAGAATCAGGTCCAGAATCGGAGGCTGGACTTGCTCGTCCTGAGATCGGACCCAGCGATTCATCACACTGTGGCAAAATTGGTTCTAGTGAAGACGACTTCTGGTTGTTGATGATAGTGTGATTTGTGACTCACTACTGCTGTGGAGACACATGTTTGTGGTTGTGAAATCATAGTTGAAAGCTGCTCCCTTTCCTAATTTGGGTGGTAGCAAATGCTACTCTGAGTACTGTGGGAAAACACCAAGACCGTCCTCATGTCAAAGCTGTAATTATAACGGGGGGCAGAGAACAGCGGCTGGTGTTCAGTCTCAGCATTCAGGACTCGTGTGGAAGAGGCTAGTTAGCTCACTTCTGTCCATGATGGCGTGGAAAGGGAGGGCCTCACTCCCCAATTTGGAGCTTGGACAGACTTTCTGTCACTGGCTTTGCCTTGCTAAATAACTGGTGAAGAGGACCCTTTTTGATTGACTGTAGAATTTGAGCTGGAGTTGTGTTCAAAACGCCTTGACCGGGGCAGCTGGGTAGCTCAGTGGATTGAGAGTCAGACCTAGAGACAGGAGGTCCTGGGTTCAAATCTGGCCTCAGACACTTCCCAACTGTGTGACCCTGGGCAAGTCACTTGACCCCCATTGCCCACCCTTACTACTCTTCTGCCTTGGAGCCAATACACAGAAGTTAAGGGTTTAAAAAAAAAAAAAACAACAAAAAACCAAAAAACGCCTTGATCTGGGGTGGAACCAAGATGGCAGCTTAGTAGCAGCAAAAGTGGAAACCATTCTGACAAACCAAACTGAAAAGCATTAACTAGCAATAGGAAGCCCTTTGCCCTGGTTTGATGATGGAAAGGATAATAGCTCAAAAGCCCTGCACAGACTATGAAGACTAATCTCATTTTATAGGTGAGGATGTTTAGGTCCAGAAGGATGAAATGACCTTCCCAGGGTCTTACAAGGTACACAGCAGACAGGATTGGTGCCTCTTTCCACTGAACTCTGTTGTCTCCCAGAGGGTAGCGGCAAGGAAACTAGGACTTTGAGGTGTCCCAGATGATGCACATGTGGCATTTCGCTAGTGTGGCATGATCGAGATTCTACTAGAAATGCTGTTTTAATGAGCAAGAGCTACTCAGCTCTTACTGTTTTTCCCATTTCTTTTTTGCAACTCAGTTGTGTTTTCCAGCTCCTGTGGGTAGAGATGTAAGCCAGAGCTTTACATTGAAACTCTTCAACATTTAATTAATAGTTCTTGACAATATGGTGGTTGGTGATGTCATAGTGTCATGAAAAGCTATAAAATGGCAGTATGCATGCTGTGTTGAGTTTCCATTGGACTTGAACAGTTGGAAAGTTTCCTAGAGCAATTCAAGAGTGAATTTGTATTTGATGTTTGAGATTTGTAAAACTCTGGTACTTTGTAACTTAAGGCATAGCCCTAAAAACAGGCAATATCGGATATCTGGCCAAGTCAAATGAAAACCATAGCATTCTTGAACAACATTTTACTTACATCATTGATGTAAACAATACAGCGAGCTGGACTTTTGCCAGGGTTCTTTATTAACATATAGAAGGGTACTCTACTTTTGAAAAAGATAAGAGAAAAAGATTTACACTTCCTTTTTATTTTACCCATTGGATTTCCCTTTTCCTTTACAATTTTTTTCATTTCCATCTTTTACACCACTTTTATATCACTGATACCTGTTTAAACTTGGGGTGACAGGGAGATTTTTTTGGAGATCTTTCCTAGAAAATGTAATATTTCTTTTTGAAATGAAGCCAAAGGTTTTGAAAATCTGTATTATACTTGGGGATGCTTGGAACCTTGCACATAATAAGTGCTTACGAAATACTCACTAATTTAAATTAATGACTTAAATAAATGCATGGATGGCATGCTTGCTAAATTTATAGATGACACAAAATTGAGAGGGATACTTAATACAATGACTAGGATGCAAAAAAGATCTTAATGGTCTAGAACATTAAGATTAAACTAAAGATGAAATTTAATAGAAGTAAATGTCAAGCATTACTTTGACATTCAAAAAGAATCAATAAATCAACAATCATTTATTTATAAAGCCTATGTTCTGTGCTAGACATGGGGAATACAAATACAAAAAGTAAGATAGGTCCTGCCCTCTAGGAGAATGCAATGTGTTCACAGATAAGTACTTGTAGGACATTTCAAATAAATACACTGTGAGATATATGGTGAGGGAAGACCCTAATACTTGGAGAATCCAGGAAAGACTCCTTTGAGGACGTGATTTGAGCTGAGCCTTGAAGAGACTCAGGAGTTCTAAGAGAGAGTGAGGAGAGAAAATTTTCCAGGCATGGAGGGAGGACAGCCTGTGCAAAGTTGTGGAGTTTGGAGGTATTCTGTTATGTAAGGGAAATACATTTGGCCAGTTTACTGGGAATGTAGAGAACAAGGACTCCGATAAGATGGAGAACATCCAGATATGGACCTCCAGGGTGGTGTGAAGGACTTTGCCTCCACATCGGAAATTAGTTGAAGGGATTGGTAACCTAGAGGAGACCCAGAGAGTGATTGTTATCTTGATGTTTCTGAAGAATTGTCATGCAAAAGAGGAATCATTCTAGATCTTTTTGTATTTTCAGTATCTAAGTGCCATAGTAGAAAGTATGCTGTATCTCTGGAGGCAGTAAAACTGAGTTTAAATGTAGCCTCAGACACTTACTAGCTGTGTGACCCCCCCCCCCCATCCCCTTCCCCAGTATGTAGCACTTCACAACTCTGACTGCCTCAGTTCTCTTATCTATGAAAGGGGATAGTAAGGTTATCATCAGGATAAATTAGATCAATTTATAAGACACTTTGCAAACCTTGAGGTTCTATGTAAATTCCAGTTATTCTTGTGACAGTAGTGGTGTTTGTAATTGTTATTCCCAGGAGCTAGAATCAGAAGCTATGGCAGCAGATTTTCAGAGGCACATTTCAGATTAATTCTAGGAAAAACTTTCAAACAATTATCGAAAAGTGCAATGCATGAACCCAGAAGATAGTGTGTTCTCTGTCAGTAGAGGTCTTTGTGCATAGGCTGCATAATGGTGCATTTCTATGTCGTAGTCAGATTCCTTTGGAGGGGTTAGGTTAGACTAGATGTTCATTGAATTCTTTTCCTGACTCTCAAATTCTGTGATCCTCTTCATTTCTAACACTGCCAAAGCCATTACTTCATACCTTGATTATTGTAATAATATCCTAGCTTGTTTTCTGTCTCTTCTATTTTTCAATCCATTACTCTTATATTATAATCCATTTTAAAATTCTAGTAACAGAATCTTCTTTTCAAATAATATTTTCTTCACTCATATCTTTTCTTATACTATTTCACAATATATGTATAATATTTTAAAAAAATTATCCTTGAGCTATTAAATTATCCTTATCTTTCCTTATCCTTCAAGGACCAGTTCTTGTCCTATATCCTCTAATAATCAATTCTACTTTGTACATGCAGGTTGGTGCTTCATAATTTGTACATGCAGGTTGGTGCTTCATAATTCCAAATTAATTCATTTGAGTTATGTTTTCTCTTCCTTTACATATTTCTTTTTTCTTTCTTTTTAATATATATATTTTTAAACCCTTAACTTCTGTGTATTGTCTCATAGGTAGAAGAGTGGTAAGGGTGGGCAATGGGGGTCAAGTGACTTGCCCAGGGTCACACAGCTGGGAAGTGGCTGAGGCCAGGTCTGAACCCAGGACCTCCCGTCTCTAGGCCTGACTCTCACTCCACTGAGCTACCCAGCTGCCCCCTCCTTTACATATTTCTAAATCTATTGTAGTTCCTGCGTGATATTCGTCACATTCTCTAGATCTGAGGTTACAGATGCATATGTGGCCCACAACATCCCCAAGAGTGGTCCCAATCAGATTAAAATGTAGTTGGGGAAGTTTAACAAAATGCAATACAAATACAATGAAATTTGGATAATATTACATTTTAAAACTATCAATTTGTGACCTATTGAAATCCTTATGTATGGTTTGGTGGGCCCTTTTGTATTTGAGATTGACCTCATTGCTCTAGAGCAGTGATGGGCAAACTACCGCCCATGGGCCAGATGGGGGTGGGGGGGCTGAAACGTTCTATCTGGCTGAGCGACATTGTTCCTAATTTGACCAATACACCGAGTAGGATACGATACAATGAGACTTCGAAAGAGTTGTCTTAGAAACAGACTGACAGATGAACATTTCCTTTCTTTTGACCCCCTCTTTATAAAGTTTGCCCCTCACTGCTCTAGAGTATATAAATGATAGGCACATAATTGATAAGGAGTAAATTTTCATTGGTTAATTGACATGAACTTTCCAAAACTGCGGGGAAAAAAAACAGTCAATTCAGTTAGATGTTGAATATCTTAATGATTTCAAGCATCCCACCTTTTTTTTTTTTTTTTTTTTTTTAACATTGGTTAGGCATCAGTAGAATCGAGCCATGTGTGCCCCATATTTTAATTCATCCTATTAGTTGTTTTAATCCTAAGAACCTGAGAGCCTCCCCTGGACTAGGTGGCAGCCTTCCCCTCCTTCTTGTCACTGGGTCTTGTGGATGACATAATGGACAGCCGGAAAGGAATTCTTGGACTCCTCCTTTAGTTGTACAAAAACTGTTCATTTTCAAATGTGTGTGTTAGGACTCATTCCCCAGCGTTGTCTGATAATCCCATACTCCTTCCCCTCCCTGGGTTATTGTGGTTAAAAGATGAGGTTCTAGAGATCCAGTTTGGTTACTCTTGCCTCAGTGTGCCCTTTGGAATGGGAAGGTTTAAATCATTTTTTAAATAGAGCTTCTTCCAGTTGTAGCTGTTAAGATTTATTTTGAATAATGAGAGGGAAAAAAATGCTAGCACATACTGAAAATTAGGATCTGTACAGAGAAGTCCTAAGCATAAATAGCTGTGAAAGAAACTCTCCCGTTAAGCAATGTGGTCTTCTGGAAAGGGCACCGTATTTGGAGTCAAACTTTGCTCTTTCTCAGTCCTGAGTAAGTCATTACACGTCTCTTACTTTCTTGGGCTTCGATAAAATGGAGCCTTGGCCAAATGATTCTTCCCAACTCTACAGTTCTCTTCATTTCTAGTTTAGCCCATATTAGCTGATTCTGTTGCATTATAAATTTGGGTTTTTGAGCTGATGGGAATCATCTCTCTAAGCATGCTTAACGGGGTTTATTTTTTGAGAAGGAGGGTAACAGCCTGTGATTTTTATCAGTTTAGGAAGCTTCCAGATGAAGGAATGCTCTCTACCAATGCATTTTCCCTGCAACTTTTAATTTGAGATGCTGAGTATACTGAGATTATCTGATTTACCCAAGATGACACTATGTGTTGCTGCAGAAGCTGAGCCTGGGACTTCCAGCTATCTACCCCGATTTGTTGGATCATTTTCAGTTGTGTCTAACTCTTCTTTACCCTTTTATGAGGTTTTCTTGGCAAAGATAACTGGAGTAGTTTGCTAGTTTCTCTTTAAACTTATTTTACAGACAAGGCAGAGAAGGTTAAGTGACTTGCCCAAGGTCATACTAGTAAATAGTTGAGGCAGGATTTGAACTCAGGAAGATGAGTTTTCTTGACTCCAAGCCTGAAACTCTATCCTCTGAGCCAAATAGCTGCCCATCTACTATGTCACATTTCCTTGATGTTTGGAGAAGAAAATGGAGCGTTGGAATGTTTGTGAAATGTGGAAAATATTTGTGGTTTATCTCTTGAAATTCTTTTGATAAACTACTGGAAAGATTTAGTCTAAAATGACCTATAGATCATTTCCTTGATTAGATTGTTATGAGATTCCATATATCTCCCTTGTGTTTCCAAAGGTGCTTCCCCAGCTGTGCCTTGTACCCTTCAAAATGACTTTTAATATCTTATTTGAGATTTGTCTTCTGAATTCTTAGTTAATAGACATAGTGTAGGATGAAGCCTGGGGGAACTGATTTACATAGGCAAACAGAAATCTAAGTGGAGGTTATTGGTTTGAAGAAGTAGGAAGTGGGTGAGTTGTGATTGTTTTGTGTGCAGCACAGCTACTGAAAATGGATTTGACTCTAACCTTGTGTGTTTTGGCTGCTCTGTTGATGTTGTGGCTAGAAAGAATTTCACAAGGCCAGGATAATTTTATTTTCACAGCTGTGTGAAGATAAAAAGAAGGCAGTTGGTTAGGCCAATCTCAGTAATTTTATGAGCAATATTGTCTCCTGAAAAACCAAGGTGATATCTTCATTACTTCTAGAGCATAATAAATAACAAAGAAGATTCTTTCTAGCCCCTAAGATTTACTCTCTTTTGATGTATGACATTTACAGATTCAAACATATAGAAATATTAAGAGGGTTAAATCTCACTTAGGCCAGGAAAATAAAATAAAAAATAAACGAAATAAAATAAAATAGCTTGTTGGATATGTGTACTACCCATCGTGCTACCAGGTAACTATATTCCCATGTATGTTTGTTTAAAATGCTTTAAATTTCAGAGAAGATATTTTAATGCTTAGGCACCAATATGCCAATGAAATTTCAATATGAAATGAGCAAATAAATTTCCACTGTTATTGTGAAATTCTTGCTTTGCCTAAATTGTAAGCAGAAATATCCCCATTTTCATAGGTAGAGAAAGTGATTTGTGTTAATTATGTTACAAAGTGGTCACTCTTTTATATTCCCTTACATAACTCTTTTTCACAAATTCCTTTGGATATTTTGCTTTGTTTGAGGACTGTAGAAGACAGTGTTCTCAAAAACTTATAGTTGCAAGGAGCATAATTTTATTGTAAGCAGAAATTTGCTAAATTTTACCTTGGGGGGGGGGGAAAGGCAAACCTGTTTTATATATATGATCACTTTTTTTTTTTTAATGGAATGCTTAGTTCACTTTGGTTCATCATAGTAGAACATGTCCTTTTTGTCTGAATTAATAATCTTTTAGAAGTAATGTATAATAGATACTAGTTTTTTAATGTCTCCATACAACCTAGATGAAATTGAAATATCTTCCGTCGTGGGAATCCCTAAGATCAAATTCTTTCCACTAATACAACTTCAAATAAAAGCAGCTATGCAGACGATGTAGCTAACACTTCTAGACATAGAGGGGACTATACCTGTGCAAATGTGTGGTACTTTGAAAAGCATGGTTCCTTAACACACACACACACACACACATATATTTATTTTTTTGCATCTTCTAAGCAAAATAATATTTTTATTAGATAGAAACCAGCTAACTAGAGCCCTAAATTATTCTGAATTTTCCCCTTTCACTAATTTTGGTTGACAAATAAAATTTTAGGAAAAGTGGGGCAAATTATATGATTAGCTGAGGTCAGCTACTTAGTTAAAATAAAACAAAGGAAAACAGAATTCGTAGTCGATGCCCAGAATTACATTGAATCATATTATCTCTATTTACAATCCTTAAACATGAAAGATGTTTTCATTGGCCAGTCTAAGGCACTGCAGGACTTCAGATCACTGAATTAATTTTGAGCTTGTCACTTAAACGTTCCTTTATATAATGGACTTGATAATCTTGGAGTACTCAGTATTTTTTGTGTTATTTGGACTCCTTTTCAGAGTAATGTTTTGGAGGGCAATCTTAAATTTTAGATATAGATTAGTGATCTGCAAACCATAAACACTACATTGAGGACTCCTGTTCTAAATTCTTTTACAGATATTACATTTTGTTTTATACTTGATCACATGAAAGCAATTAAATTATGACCTGGGTCCAGGTAGCAAGAAAATTAAGACAATCGGAATGTTTCACTTCTCTGAGCCTTAATTATGACTCAAGTTTTATGGTAATGAGAAATCTAGATTGAGAAGGTCTTTAGAAAATAAAGCTTTTCCTATTAAAGATAATCTGAGGTCTAAGGAGTTAAATAACTTGACTAAAATCTCATAGTTTAGAGGAGTCAAACTGACACCAGTACTCTCTAGTTTGACCAGATTCAGATTAAAATGTAAATAGGAAATCTTTCACTAAATAAAACTACATTCAACATCGATAATATGAATATGTGGTTTTCTAAGTCAAATATGCTGCTGATATGTTTTCATTTCATGTTGATACCACTGATTTTGCTCTTTAATTGCCATCCGGTCTATATAATATATATATTAGCAGTCTCCTGGCTGCTAATCCATTGTTTTTGCTAGTGAATACACTACACAGTTCAGTAGCATCATAAAATAGAATTCCTTTAAAGATAATGTTGGATTGTTGAGAGATAGTCCAGTATTTCAACCAGATGTATTTTGGTCCTAGTAGTGGAGCAGGGACAAGATTTAAGAGCTCTTAAAATCCCATGTTTTATCTGCTGGATTATTTTGCTTGTCAACCCCTACTCCTTGTGCCTGCCTCGAGAGTTTGAAACTTAACCTTTATAGGAGACTAGATTGACATTTAAACTGCCACTGAACCCACTGGGTAGATCATTTAACTTTTCACCATTTTTGGTGCCCCGTATGTCAAAGGAAGACTCATTTTCCCGAGTTCAAATTTGTCCCCAGACACTTACTTGTCATGTCACCTGTAATATGGAAAATGGCAGGAATTCTCTTGCAGGAATTCCACCCTGCCATTTTCCATACTACACACCCTGGACAGGTCATTTAACCTTGTTTACCTCAATTTCTTCATCTGTTAAATGAGCTGGAGAAGGAAATGGGAGATCACTCTAGTATCTTTGCCAAGGAAACCCTAAATGCGGTCATGAAGAACTAGTCATGACTGAATAATAACAAATATAAAGAGAATTTTAAAAAAAATAATAATCCCGTAGTGAAATAACAATCATGCGTTCATTCATTTGTTAATTTGTTTGTTTGCTTGTTTATTTATTTATTAAAACCCTAACTTTCTGTCTTGGAGCCAATACGCAGTGGTAAAGGCTAGGCAATGGGGGTTAAGTGACTTGCCCACACATCTGGGATCACACAGCTGGGAAGTGTCTGAGGCCATATTTGAACCTAGGACCTCCCATCTCTAGGCCTGACTCTCTATCCACTGAGCTACCCAGCTGCCCCAAACAATTTTTTATAAGATAGAATAGTTTTAAGTTTCTTAAAAGACCATGATCACTCTGTATAAAGTTTCCATGATTCATTGAAATAAATAATTTTTCATTTTAGCAAACTTCTAAATTCCACGTCCTTACTCCTGACCTGAAAATACCATCCCATGGCCTTTTCTCTCTCTGTGCCCCCCACCCTCACCCTCCCATCCCCCCATCCCCTTAAAAAAAGAAAGAAAAAGCCCTTCTGACAGTGAGCTGGTGTTTTTGGTACTTTATTGGGTAGTTCCAGTAGTAAATACAGTTTATTAAAGCAGAACTATGAAAAGGCTTTAATTACCTGTCCTCAGTGATTTCTTTTAAGGGTTGAACTTTTTGCCTTTTTATAGCTTAATGTAATGTTCCAGTGCAACCTGTGTATACATATATGTAGATCTATATACCTATGTTGTCTGAAGAGATTGAACGATTTGCCTGTCTGACACGTTTAATAGACCCCAGCCCTTTTCCATGACATCATTATTATAACAGACTTCTTTGAGTATGTGAACAGCTGCTGTGTACTTTTTGTGTGAGCTGCTGTATTGTGAACTGCAGGCAGCTTTTCAGCTCCATACAAATGAGAAGCCCACTTGATGTTAACAAATGGAGCAACACTGAGCTGTGAGGTTATTAATGGACCTAGTCATGGCATGGTGCATATGTTTGAAAGACAACACATTGCCATGAATTGGTTGCCATATTGACTAAGAAATATTTTTCTTTCCCACTCTGGGCACAGGCTAGTTTACTAGTATGGAAACAGACTGACTGTCAACTAAGTGGGTACTCTTAAATAGACTTCATGTAAGGATAACATTTGAATTAGATTTAGGATTATTCCAAATTTCTGATGAATTTTTTTTAACTTTTGTAAGATATTTGATTTATTTCTCAAAATTTTTGAGATTTAATTTAGACCAGTGATTCCCAAACTTTTTTGGCCTACCACCCCCTTTTCAGAAAAAATATTACTTAGTGCCCCTGAAAATTAATTTTTTAAAAATTTTAATAGCAATTAATAGGAAAGATATATGTATTAATGTTTCTACCTTTTTCGTAAAATATAGTGAAGAAAGGTGTAAATTAGAAACATTGAACTTTGAAGTTATGAAACTATTTATTGAACTCAGAATAGAATGTAATACAAAAAAAAGTTAAAACCTGTGCCCATCACCGCCTCTCTGGATCGCCAAAGCACCCACCAGGGGGCAGTGGCACCCACTTTGGGAATCACTGATTTTAGAGTAAGGGCTTCTCATTCCTTCTTTAGGGTAATTAGAATTGATTTGCTTTTAACTCAAGTGCTGAGTTGCAAAGTTCTTAATTCAGTATCTGTGTCATATTTAGAAATAATGTGCTGAGAAAAATAATTTATTTATTTTTGATAGAGGGAATGACGAAAAGCACTTATTAACTATTGATTATACATTCTAGTTTAGAAGTTTCCTTAGCTCATTTGACTTGGCCTTCTAGAAAATACTTGAATGAATTTCTTATGAGTGAGGGTACTATGTACAGTGTCCTAGCTATCAAAACCATTTTATGTTCTCTCATCCTGTTTAATGTTTGTCCATACTCTTCTTTTATCACCCTGTGAGAAGTTCACATTTCTGGAGACTTTTACCAGGTTCCTAGGTTCAGAGGTTCAAGAAGGACATCTAATTTAGCCCTGTCCATTAGAGATGAGGGAATGGAGACTCAAGAAGTTCATTGATTTCCTCCTGGTCTTAGAAATAGTAAGCATCAGAGACAATATTTGGAACCTACATGAGGAGACTTCGGGGTAATATTACACCATCCCTCCTTATGGTGAGCTTTTAAGACCATCATTTAACTCACTTACTTTGCAAATTATGGAAGTGATGTGCCTAAGGTCACACAATTAGTATCTGAGGTGGCATTTGTTCCCAGCTCTTTGCATCAAGTCCAATGCTCTATCCATTATACCATTCTTTTTTTAAAAAATTATTTATTTTTCTTCTTTTTTCTTTTGAATATTTTCCCACAGTTAGATGTTTCCTGTTCTTTCCCTCTGCCCCAACATTATATCATTCTGCCTCCCACTTTGACCTCTGGTTCTGTTCAGTTCCTCATTGGCAATGCCCTGCAGCCTACTTATTTGTTTCAATTAACTTCTACATTGCCTTTATTTTTTTTAAACTTGAAAAATTTTATTTAATTAGTTTAGAATATTTTTCCATGGTTACATGATTCATGTTCTTTCCCCCCTACTCCCCAGCCAATGAGCAATTCCACTGGGTTTTACATGTGTCATTGATCAAGACCCATTTCTTTATTATTAATATTTGTACTGGGGTGATCGCTTAGAGTCTACATCCCCAATAATATCCCCATCGACCCATGTGATCAAGCAGTTGTTTTTCTTCTGTGTTTCTACTCCCACAGTTCTTTCTCTGGTCTACATTGCCTTTCAAGTGACCTTCAACTTTAATTAGAGATTTTCATATTACAAGAATTACAAATATACATCTTCACTGGGAGATGAGAGCTTTTGAAAACAAGAGAGATGGGGTTGGCGGGGGAGAGGGAGAGGAAGGAGTGTGGAGTGTGAAGGAAATAGTACAGCCCACCTCTCCTGAACAACTTTCCCATCAAAGCTGTTACAATTAAACTAATTTCAACAGACAGGTTTTGGGTAAAATTATATCAGTATCAGTTAGGCTAGAAAGTGACCAATGGATCAGTGGTTCAGTGGTTCCCTCCATGACTAAAGACCCCAAAGCTCTACCAAGAAGATCGATAAAAGAGTTTTAGGGGCTCATTATTCAGCCCTTCCGTTTAATATCCTAAGATATCACTTATTGACAAATAGCTAATCAAATTACTCACCCCTCCCCATTCTTCTGGAGTAGGGGTTTCATAGTAAGGTAGAGAATCACTGCCTCTCTTTTTTTTAAGCCCTTACCTTCCATCTTAAAATCAGGTATCAGTTTGAAGGTAGGAGATTGATAAGGGGTTGGAAACTAGGGATTTTTTTTTTTTTTTTTTTGGCCTGTGGACAGGGAGTTCTGAAAGCTACTGATTCTGTCTGCTGATGGCTTGGAGGACTTAGCACAGGTTTTTTTTTTTTCCCCCCTAAGGCTAAGGGCTTCACCATGGTGCAGGCTTGAAAGGACCTCTGGGCCTTGTTGCTAGCTGGTGCCAGGACCTGGGACTTCAAGGGATGGTTATAGGGTGTGGGACATTCTTTTGTTGGTGTAGGTAAGGTCCTGGGATCCCCTATGCCTAGGCTTGTAACATGGTGCAATAGCTGGGATTGCAGTTTTAATTCCCATTCCCACATAGTCCATGAAAATTGAATCTCTCTGCCTACCTTTCAAGTTGTGTTCAGCGAGAGAACCTCACTCACACTGTCTTCCTGTTGGTTTTTTGATTTCTGTTATTTTGAGGCTCTTTTAAAATATTTGTTTGGAAGGATTCTCAGAGTCATTTTACCTTTTGCTGCTAAGCCACCATCTTTGCTCATTCTCCCTCATCTTCCTTTGAAATTCTAAGAACAAAGGAAATGTAAAAATCTGTAGACTGAACAGTACCCGCGATCCAAAGTCATGACACAAGAATTCTCTCAAATATATAGGAATTGGATGGAGCCTTCATAGGAATGAATATAGTATATGAAAAATAATTTTTCATGAACCTGAGAGTACCAGATTGAGTAGTGAATCAACTAGTCAATAAGTCTGTATTAAATACTAGTATATACCAGTAGCTAAGCTTACAAAGAAACAAAAATTACATGGTCCTTGCTTTCAGGTATTTTGATGCCATGCCATTTTGTTCATAAATGTTTAGTACTATTATTAATTCATTGTCTATGGCACCTTTCAGTAAAATATTTTCTTTATTTATCTCTTTCACTTAAATCTATATTTGCTGTTGCTTTCTTTGAGACCCTAACCCTAACCCTAAATTCGTGCTGTTTTCTTTTTTTCCTTCAGCTAAACCATAAAAGATTTTTATTTTATTTAACTTGGGAGGCACCTTAATTTTTTTAATAGATATAAAACAGGCAAACAATTATGTACCGTATAAGATATTAGAGAACATTAGAGTATATAAATAGAATGTGATGAACTCCTTTGTAAAAGAGAAGAGATTATCAGGGACAAGATGGTTTAACTGTTAAATTCTTATAAACATTCATAGAACAATTGGTTTTGATATTACATTAGCCCTTTTTAAAAAGCAGAAAAGATGGGATCTTGCCAAATTCCTTTTCTGATACAAATATTATCTTTATACCTAAACCAAGGAGTATCAAAACAGAGAATGACTTTGATAATATAAAGTAGTAACCATTGAAAATTTTTAAGATCCAGCATTGCATATTGTGATCACAAACGAGGCACTTTCCCAGAACAATCATTGGAGTTCATTATTGTCATTAATAATGGTAGTGTTAGAAATAGTAGCAATAAGACAAGAAAAAGAAATTGAGAAAGGACAATGCATAGGTTTAGAAGAAACAAAATTATCACTTTTGGTACGTGATTTATTCAGGTTTTCTTTGAGAATCTTAGAGAGTTAGTTAAAAATTCATCAAATAATAACTTCAGCAAAGTTGCAGAATATAAGAGATCAGCATCTGTATTATCAATAAAACTCAGCAATAAGAGAAAATCCACGCATAAAAATTAAAGAATTATAAAATATTTGAGAGTCTGCCTATTTAAATGCAGAGGAATTGTATGAATACAACTATTAAACACTTTACATAAACAAAACAAATCTAGATAATTAGAGACCTAGTAATTGAAACTGGGTAGGCTGAGGGAATATAATAAAACTAATATTATTACTTAAATCAGTTGGTCTATTCAGTGTCATACAAATCTAACTGTCAAAGGATTGCTTTATTAACCTGGAAAAATGATAATGAAATTCATCTGGAAGAACAAAAGGTTAAGAATCTCAAGAGAAATTATGAAAAAATGAGCAAGACAGGAGCTTAGCAGTATCAATTCTTCAAGTATACTACAAAGCAATAATCATAAAACGATTTGGTTTGGTTAAATAATAGAAATGTTGATCCAAAGAATAGATTACTTACCTACCAAACATGAGTAAAACCAACTATTAACCTTAAGTTTGATAAACTTCAAGACTTTACCTACCAACGTAAGAATTCATGATTTATTAAAAAGTGCCAGGAAAACTGGAAAGCTTTCTGGTGGATATTAGGAATAGACCAAATGTCTCACATTACAATCACAAGCAAACTCCAAATAGATACATAGCTTAGGAATCTTCCCAGTTTAGGGGAGCAAGGGAGAAATTACTTTTCAGATCTATGAATAGGGTTCATAACTAAAAAAGAGATATAGAACATCACAGAAGGAAAAATGGATAATTTTGATTATATAAAATTAAAAAGTTTAGACACAAACAAAAACAGTGAAGTTAAAATTAACAGGGAAATGGGTAACTGGAAACAAATCTGTATATTGTTTATTGTAGAAATCTTTTCAAAGTTTCACAAGGAACTGATTCAAATTTTAAAGAATTAGCGGCATTTCCCAATTGATAAATGATCAGAGGTTATGAACAGGAAATTTTTAAAAGAAGGAATTTATACTATCTATATCCACATGAAAAAATGTTGTGAAATCATTAGTAATTAGACATGCAAATTAAAACAGCTTGTGTTTTCATATCATGATGAGGTTCCTCATGGATCAATAAGGCAAATTTGACAAAAACTTGTCTGTAAGCTTTTGTCACGTGCTTACTGTGCTGTGTAAGCACTGGTTATACAACACCCCACCCCCCCGACCCTCCAAATGGCCCTACTCTTAGTAGCTTACATTCTGATTGCATGGAGACAACAAACACATAAGTGGAAGATGAAAGTGTGTCTTGAAGATACTTCCAGTGTATGAAGTCCAAGAGAGGAGTTTCCAAAGTGAAGGTTTCTGAGACATCACAGAGAACTTTTAGGAGAGCAGGAAGTCACCCTCTATATAAATGAAGAAAAGGAAGATGAAAAATTTGGGGAAGTTGTTGGATAATAGGCATATTTATTCACTCTTAAAGTTGTGAATTGGTTCAACCATTATGGAAAACAATTTGGAACATTCCCTTTAATGTAGTGATACTACTACTAGTCTTGTCTTCCCAAAGAGATCAAAGAAAGAAGAAAGACTTGTATGTTCAAAAATATTTATAGCAACTCTTTTATGGGGCTGCCATCAACTGACAAATGGATGCTTATATTATCGTATATTAATTAAATGGAATATTAATATATTAAAGATGATGACAAGGATGGCTTCATGGAAATCTGTGAAGACATAGGAACTGATGCAGAGTAGGGGAACAATTTATCTGATAACAACATTGTAAAGACAAATAGCTTTGAAAGATTGCAGAATATTGATTAATGTAGGAGCCTATCATGATTCCAGAGGACCAACGATAAATCATGCTATATGCCTCCTAACTGAGAGGTGAGAGATTCAATTTACAGAATTATTCATATTTTTTTAGATATAGCTGCTGAAAGAACTTTTTTTCTTGACAACGCATTTTTGTTTTAAAGGTTTTGTCTTTTCTTTTTATTTGAAGCAGTTGCTTAGGAGAGAAAATAAATTGTTTTAATTTTGAAAAAGAACCCCCTCCCCCCCCAAAATACAAACCCAACACAACCCTACATAAACCAAAGAAACAAAATCTGAAGTTTTTTTTCAGACAGAGGCTTTTGGTCATTGTAAATACTATACAGTTTCCCAAATGCAATTGGTCCTGTTCTTATCGTCCTATTTAAGTTTGGCCCCAGCTCATTGTCCATCCTCAGTGTCTAACACAAGTATAATACTGATAACCTAGCACTCTGGATTGTTCCTGCACCTATAAAGTATAGTTTGGGCAACACACACTTTTAATTCTCTTTCTATATTTTAAAAAATTCCTTATAAATTATTAGGACAAATTCTTTTGAGATTTTTTTTCCTTAAAAGAACTCTGTAGCATTCTAGAGATGGATGCAAACAGGACAAGGCCATCTGCAAAGAACAATATCTGGAAAAGCTTACCATCTGAGAAGACTTTCTTTTTCAGTTGTACTCTGAAGTTTTACATTTTTCATGATGATATTTTTTCTGGTTTTGTCCTTTACTTCATTTAAAAATATATAATTTTATTACTATATTTTGTTTTACCATTTCCTACATTTCCTCCTTAAGAGCCATTCCTTATAATAAATATTTTTGAAAGAAAAAGTTGAAAAGAAATTCAATAAAATTGATCAACACATCAAAAAAAGACCACATATGCAATAATCTACATCTATGAACCTGTCTGACCTCTGCAAAAAAATGGGATTGCTGGAGTGGGAGGCATCTTCTCATGTATATTTGGAGGAGTTGAGAGAGGGACTGAGCTTATTACTTGTAATTTTGTGTGTGCTTGTTCTTTCCATTTACATTGCAGTAGTCCCTATGAATATCATTTTCTTGGCTCTTTTTACCTTACTTTGTATCACTTCATATAAGCCTTTTCAGCATTCTCTGTAATCACTGTATTTGTAGTTTCTTAGGGAACAATAGAATACCACCAGCATTCATGTGTCATAGTTTGTTTAGTTATTCCTTAGTTGAGGGACATCTACTTTGCTTTTCAAGTTCTTAGCTAAACCACCACAAAAATGCTGTCATAAATATTTTCTCTATATAGAGGTTTTCCTTATCAGTGATCTCCTTGGATTATATGCCAAATGTGAAATCTCTGGGATAAAAATTTGGACATTTTTTCGATTTATTTACTAATTGGCTTTCTAAAACGTTTTCACTGCTTTAGATATGCACGTGTGTATTTTCCTACAACTTTTCTAAAATTGGCCATTCCCATTTTTTGGGGCATCTGTGCCAATTTGATGGGGGTAAGGCAAAATCTCATATTTTGTTTTGTTTTTTTCCTTTTTTTGTTCGCACTTGATTTATACAATTCATTCATATGATTATTAATATTCTGGAATTCACTTTTGGAGAACTAATTATTGATATCTTTTAACTCTTTATTTACTGAATTTGGTTTTATAGGTTTCTCTTTGTTTGCTGTCTATGTTGAATATCAAATCCTTATCACAGAAATGTGATGCAAACTTTTCCCCCCTAGTTGGCTGCTTTCTTATCATGGTTTTGTTTCACAAAATATTTTCAATTTCCTTTAATCTAAATTGTCTGTTTTATCTTTTGTGATTGCATCTATTTCTTATTTGGTTAAGAAATGTATTTGCTGCCCACAGTTGTGAAAGGCATATGATCTTATCATTTACTTTTTTTCAGAGCATAATCTTTTATATTCATGTAACATTTCTTGAATTTATGTGGAACGTGGTATATATTGGTAGTGTAAGTGCAATTGCTGCGAAAAATTCAGTTTTCCTAGAAGTTCTCGCGAGATAAGGAATTTTCTTCTAAGTAATTATGCTATGAGGTTTATCAAACTTGGAATTAATGAATTCCATTGTTTATGATTCTCCCAGTGTGGCTTGTTTTTGATGAGGTCTTGCTATCTTCCTTACTTCATTCACTTTCTAGATTTTCACCAGTTATCTCTTTAATGTGTTTCTTCCCCCCTAGAAATTTCCCAGAAATTAAAGTCAAACTTATTGGCTTATAGTTTGGGGACTCTGTTGTCTTTCCTTCCTTTTGGAAATCAGGATATTTGCCCATGTGCAATCTTGTGATATGTTTACTTTTCCAAAATCTTTCAACTATTGCTGACAGTGGCTCAGCAATCATATTTGTAAGTTCTTTTGGTACCCAAGGATATATTTCATTTTTGTGGAATGACTTGGATTAATATCAAAGGCAACTAGATGCTTCCTTATTATTTCTACAGCTTGGGTATCAATTCCACGTTACTCATTTTTTTCCCTCTCATCTCTCATCAAAGAAAATTTTTTCATTTTATGCAGAACATGCAGTTCTCTGTAAATTTTTTTCTACAAAATACTTCTGTCCATTTGTTAGCACTTATATCTTACAAGATCATGTAACCCCTTTCTATGTCATTCTTTTCATAAGGAAAAGATGAAAGGTAGACCCTCATGGCCTGGGTGAACTAGACTCGAGGTGTGGACTGACTTCCCTCCTCCTTTGCTTTACTTTATATTAAAAATCAGACTGATTTAGATAAATACTTTGGAATAGCATTTAAGGAATTTTTTTCTTTGCTGAATTACTTTTAAAAAACAATTAGCCGGGGGCAGCTGGGTAGCTCAGTGGATTGAGAGCCAGGCCTAGAGACGGGAGGTCCTAGGTTCAAATCCGGCCTCAGACACTTCCTAGCTGTGTGACCCTGGGCAAGTCACTTGACCCCCATTGCCTACCCTTACCACTCTTCCACCTATAAGTCAATGCACAGAAGTTAAGGGTTTAAAAAAAAAAAAGAAAAAACAATTAGCCAATAAGCACAGTAGGATCTTGTACCCCTTCCATATTATGTGGATTATAAGCATTATACCCCTGCGATCTAGAAAATCTGTGCGAAATTTTTTGGCCCTCCCTTTATGCCAGAAAAGATGTCTGAATTTTTTTCTTTTTCTTTTATATGGAGTGTTTACAGTAGCATATTGTAAAATGTGGGCTAAGTACATGTAGGTCATTGTTAAGTAAAAATATTATATGAAATTTTTTTAAAAATGAAACTAATTTGAGCAGAATAATGCTGAACATACTGAAGGCTAACAAAAGGCAGAAAAAATCCTCAAATTCTTTAGTGGTACTTGCCTTTAGCCCATGGAATAAGAGTTCTTTTTATATAAATTTAGTTATAAGAAAACAAAATTGTATAGCTGTTCATTTATGTTGTTAAACAGTAAAATGAATAATGTATAGCTAATATGCACTAATAGGACATACATTCTATGCATTTATGAGTTATTAAACTTAAGATATCTCTATTTCTAGTTTTTGCTTATATCATCTGCTGCCTTTTGTGTTCTTTTCACAAACTAACTTTTTTACTTATTTTAACTTTAAAAAAGGAATTGTAAATATTTGTGGTATTAAAAGGTAAACAAATTTGATATTATACAATAATATACATATATTTTATGCATTTCTGAGTTTTCTGACCTTTTTCTGTGTGGCATCTGCTGGCCTTTCTTGCAAAGTCTGTAGCTTCTACAAACCCCTCCACAACTTCCCATTTAATTTCTCGTGGTGATTATAGAAAGTGTCATGGGGAAAGGTGTGACGTGGAAGGGATGTTTATATCCGTGGCTACTTTTGCTCAGTTATGTGACTGGGAATATATTTTGCAGAATATTATTTGTGCATGCATTGCTATTCATTTCTTATACCCTTATCAAGTATTTCCTTAATGTGTATATAGGTTATTGTCTTTGTAATAAATAAAACTTTGTAAAAAATAGAAAAGTAGGGATATGGTCTAGTATCACCTCTTTTTGTTAACCATAATTCATAAGATTGCCCTTAAGCCTTTGGCATCTGCCTTCTTTCAATTACCTTGAAAATTGGTTTCTCAGTACCTTCAGAACTGGCACTTTTGACTAGAACTTGTGTATATTTTGTTTATTTCAGCTGTTCTTTCCTTTTTTGCTCTCTTTACTGCCATTTTCCCTTCATAGAGCAGTTGGTAGACTGTGATGTCACACTACAAATTCAGTTCTACTCTAACTGATGGAGAAAAAATGTCATATGAATTTGTTAAGGACTTTTCCATTTGTCTCCATTTGATACCTTCATTCTAGTTTCATAGTTATAGCCTTGGGATGATTTTACATAATTGAATCTTTCCTGAAGCTTTCTCGAAATTCACTGCCACACCAACTGCTTATTTGCCTGTTTTACAAACTGATGGTGCTTAAGATTTTCTATCATCCTCTTCGATAACATTTTAGAAACAAGTTCATGTTATGTCATTGTTGTCTGTTGAGTACTATATTCTCTCTTTAGTCAAATCAAGCATTCAGAAATTAAGACAATTTCTAGGCTCCTTTGGTGATTGATTTTCATGGATTTAATTTCCTTAGAAAGTAGTTGGAGCCCATCTAAATGCCTATTCTTTCATCCCCTTCCCAATTATTTAGTTGCAACTAATGTTGCTTAAGTAGGTTGGAGTTGAGGATGCCTCAATTGAACGCCAGATCTTATAATTCGTATCCTTGCTTTGTAGGGATTTTGCTCTTTATTTTTGTCAATGATTTGAGTTTACATAAATGACTGATTTAAATCACAGTCATTAGCCAATAATAGTAACTAGTAGTTATTTAGAATCAATTTCTTTTTTCTCCCTAGACACCAGTTACTAAAATTTGCAGGAATAAGGTAGCTTCATGTTGTATTTTCTTTATCGTTAATGATAGTGTTTTGTAAAAATGTTCTATCAAGATTATGAATAAAATATTTAAAATACTGCACTGTATTTAAGATCATTTTGAGCAAAACTTGAATTTTAAATCAGGAGACTTCTAATATTGAAAAATTAATATTATGAAGGGGTTTCCTTTATATGCTCTTTACCCCTTTTTTTTTTTTTTAAATTTTAAACCCTTAACTTCTGTGTATTGACTTATAGGTGGAAGATTGGTAAAGGTAGGCAATGGGGGTCAAGTGACTTGCCCAGGGTCACACAGTTGGGAAGTGTCTGAGGCCAGATTTGAACCTAGGACCTCCTGTCTCTAGGCCTGGCTCTCAATCCACTGAGCTACCCAGCTGCCCCCCTCTTTACCCTTTTTTTGTCATGACTAGTTCTGAGAAAAAACATTCCCTTATGAATATAATTTAAAGTTTAGTGAGCGGCGCCAATGAGGTGACTCAGTGGAGAAAGAAATAGGCTTGGATATGGGAGGACTTTGGTTCAAATCTAGTATCAGATATTCCAGTTGCCTAGCCTTTACCACTCTTCTGCCTTGGAACCAATATGTAGTATCAATTCCAAGACACAAGGTAAGGATTAAAAAAAAAATTAATGAGTGAGGACAGCTAGGTGGCACAATGGATAGAGTACCAGGACTGAAGTCAGAAGGATATGGGTTCAACTGTCTGCTCAGACACTTCTTAATTGTGTGACCCTAAGTAAGTCATTTAACCTCATTTGCCAAGCAGTTGCCCATCTGTCTTAGGGTTGTGGCTAGGAAAGGAAATAAGGGTTACAAAAAAACCCCAAAGATAATGAGTAATATCATTGAATATTATAAGACAATTCCAGGTTAATGCCTAGAATTTTTTTTGAAGATTCTAACCTGAATTCTGTTTATGCTTCTAACCATTTGTTTACTAGAAAGCATACATATTTCTTAGTGACATGCTGTTTGCAATGTGATCAAATTTTTTTTCATTTTAAAATTTACAACTTAAAACAAAATTTCTGTTTAAAATTTACAACTTAAAATGAAATTTCTGTTTAAAATTTACAACTTAAAATTAAATTTCTGTTTACAACTTAAAACTAAGTTCCTTACAACCTTGATGTTTTTAGTAGATATCTGAGCCTAGTGGCCCTTTTGTAAATGACCTTTTGGGTATTTAGGTACAAAGACTGGACTATGCAGAGCTGATACTCAGTTGTCTTATGCTTCTCTTTATTGGTAGCAAAGGGTGGTAGGTTTATGTGGTGATTAGCTCTTCATAGAACATAGCAGAGCATATTTAAAATAATTGACTGATTTGAAATAAAACTTCTTATTATTTATTTTCCATGGGCAAGAATTTAGGTTACACTGAATTGTGCTATAACTGCCTTGGCAAGCTACCCCATATCATTACATTTTATAAATCTCAGTGCCTCAGATTTAACTCTGAGTAGAATCTACATTAGGTAAATTTTTCTTTTTTCTTTTTTCTCAAATGTTACTTTCTGAGCTTGTAGAATATATATTCTTTTAAAATACCACCTTTGTCAAGTTTGGTACATTCGGAGAATAAGTTTATGGAGAAGACCTAACTCGATATCTGCTGCTAATCACTAGATTCTTTACTTTAGGAATTTCTGATTTTTTTCTTTCCCTGGAGAACTAGAGACTTTGAAGTACCTAGTTAAGACTCAGACCATACTATCAAGGAGATTACAGTTAAATAGGGGAAGATAAATATAAATTGGACTCAAGGGAGAGTGAAGCCATTTCAAAGGGAAAAGTCAAACTAAAATATTTTATAAAATTTGAAGAAGCATATATCCCTTTCATCCTGGGAGAGATCAAAGACTGTGTAATGGAAGAAGCAACTCATTGCCCATCTTCACTTTTTACATTTATGTTGTTCTGGGTTTTGCTTGAATCAAGGAATTTCCTGATATTTTAGGTTCAATAATGGTACAAAATTAAATAATTAGTAAGTCATTCGATAGTTAACAGAAGTAGAGGTTTTGCTGTAGAGGAGAAGGATATTGAACAAGGATAAGAGATGAGGAGACCTAATTGGATTCAGCTGAATGAAGTGCCCTGGCCTTTGTTAACCATTAGCCAAATCTCCTGGTCTTTGGGGTTTGGGCAGCTTCCCCTACGTCCTCTTGGCTGCGTTGTACTCTGTAATGAAGAAGAGATGTCAACAGTCTGAACCAAAGTTGATCCATGGATGTAACCAAATCTTGCGGACCATCTCAATACCATTTTTTAGAAATCCCTTCCCTTCTGTCTTAGAATCAATAGTGTATATTTGTTCTAAAGCAGAAGAGAGTGGTCAGGGCTTGGTAATGGGGATTAAGTGACTTGGCCAGAATCACACAGCTGTGATGTGTCAGAATCCCAACTTGAAAACAGGACCTCTTGTCTCTACACCTGACACTTAATCCACTGTGCCACCTAGTTGCTCCAACTCCCTATCTTTTTTTTTTTTTTAAACCCTTACCTTCTATAGTATTGGCTCCTAGGTGGAAGAGTGGTAAAGGTAGGCAATGGGGGTCAAGAGACTTGCCCAGGGTCACACAGCTGGGAAGTGTCTGAGGCCGGATTTGAACCTAGGACCTCCTCTCTCTAGGCCTGGCTCTCAATCCACTGAGCTACCCCGCTGCCCCCAACTCCCTATCTTTTAAGAAAAAAATGAGTCTAGTTTTATGAGGGAGTGGTTAAGATATTCCTGCTTCCCACACGGGCGTTTTTGTACTTCCGCTAGACTGGTCCCTGGAAAAGAGATGTAAGAGAAACTGTTGCTTGACTACTCAAAACCTTCCCACGTGATTCAGTCTGATAGAACCTGCATTTATCAAGAACTCGGAATCACTTTTTTTTTTTGCTATGATGAAGATTTTGTAGAAGTTCATGATCCGTATCTTCAAATATCCAAAAGGCAGAAATATCCCAGGCGGAAGAATGAGAGTCACTGGCACAGAATTAACAGGGAAGTTCCCCACAAGGAAGGATTTCCCATCAATAAGAGCTCCACAGCAGTGAAATATGGGCTGCTTCATGAGGGCCTAAGTTCTTCTTCATTGGAATTAGTTCTGGCCTGGTCCATTAACTGCAATTTTCCAAGAAGATTTCTGACCATTTTTCATAACTGTCAGAGGGTGTTAGACTAAATAACTTGTGAAGTCCCTTCTTGCTCTGAAATGTCATCAACTTGGTATTAAAATGACTACAGAAAGTCATAAGCCACATTGTTATTTAAATCTAGGCATTTCTTTTGGTGCAAAGTTTTAGAATTCTTATTTGATGGCCAGTAAAAATCCAGGCCAACTTCCCCCTCTTTACTTATTGTATGCCCTTACTAATGAACTCTCTGTATTTCATGTAATTGGGGATTGCTAATCAAACAGTAAAGCTCTCATTAATATATTTGGAAAGCACAAGAAAGTATATGATTTGCCATCTCTTCCCGTTGAGCTATTTCTTATCTGTTTTCACAGGTGAAAGTAATTCAATAGCATTCTTTAAAAAAAAATTACAACTGATGTCAGCATTTTCAAGAATAAAAAACATTTGGTTTCTCTATCAAGTAGAATAGAATGTCAGTGAAGTCTTCATAATGTCACTTTTCCAGTTTTTGTGCTTACTCTCCAAATCATTCTGTGCTTATAATAAATTGTATTTCTTTTCCAGAAGTCATATGATGGGCCACAAATAAGTATCATTTTGATGCTTTGGGGCCAGCAATGTGCCGTTACATTCTCTTCCTCATTTCAGTAATTTCTTCTTAAACCACCTGTTAAGAATTCCTTTCATGGAACATTTTTTCAGTATGATAGGAAGGATTGAGTCCATTAGTAGGCAGTAGAAAGCAAGTGTCTGCAGTACTCATTCAGTTGTGATTCTGCAAAGGAGCATGAGCAACTGAAAAGGGAATTAAAAAAAAAAAGAATATTATTTTTCTGGGTTAGCAAAGAAATTCTTTTTTTGTTGTTGTTCACTTATATCTGATTCTTCACGACCCCATTTGGGTTTTCTTGGCAGAGATATTAAGAGAAATTGCTGTTTCCTTCTTTAGCTCATTTTACAGATGAGGAAACTGAGGCAAATAAGATTAAGTGATTTCCCCAGGTTAACTAGCCTAGTAAGTGTTTGGAATCATGAAGATGAATATTTATTTTTCCAGACCCTATACTCTATCCACTGTGCCGCCTTGCTATCCTAATGAAATTTTAAATAGGCAAAAATATCGTGGGTATACAATTTTTTTTTTTAATCATTTTCTAGTGGCTGTTGCCTGTGTACCTTCAGAACACTCAGGTAATAAATACAGTTCTTTCATAAACTTCTACTTCAGTAGAATGTAAGCTTCTAGAGGATAGGGACTGTCTCATTTTTGTAATTGTATCTCCTGTGCCATCCAAAGACTAAGCAATGTAATGAATGCTTTTTTTTATTGACCAATGGATTAGATAGAGTAATCTACACTCACTACCCTTGTTTTTTCACCATCAATGATTGACTTTCACCAGTCAATAGACTGACTCCTTAATCCTTGGCAATCTGGCCTCCCTGTAAGAACCCTCCCTCTTCTAGTGAAATGCAACTCCAAGGTCATGAATAAAAATGTAATCATCAAATCCAGTGCAGTTTTCTTAACTTCCTATTCTTCTAGGCATCCTAGAAGCAATTAACACTTGACCTAAATTCCTTCCTAAAGTGCTCTCTGCCCTTTAGATTTTATGATAACGATTTTTAAAAAAAGCAATGGGGGGGCAGCTGGGTAGCTCAGTGGAGTGAGAGTCAGGCCTAGAGACAGGAGGTCCTAGGTTCAAACCCGGCCTCAGACACTTCCCAGCTGTGTGACCCTGGGCAAGTCACTTGACCCCCATTGCCCACCCTTACCAATCTTCCACCTATGAGACAATGCACCGAAGTACAAGGGTTTAAAAAAAAAAAAGCAATGGAAGTTATCAAAATGGGCCAGAGAATGACAATTTCCCATTTCAAAGGGAATTCAGTGACCATCTAATCCAACTCATACCTGAAGGAATTATTTGTACCGTGTATCACAGAGGTGGCCAATCGGCCTTATTCTTGAAGATCTACAATGAAGGAGAAACCAGAAAACCCATGACCTTTCGAGGCAACCTATCCTATCTTTGGTTAGCTCTCATTGAAAGGACATTTTTGTTTTTGTGAAGTCTATTCTTTTTCCTTGTTACCTTCAACCACTGCATATAATTCCACCCCCCTGAGGATGAGCAGAACAAATATAAGGGCTCTTTCTGGTGACAGTGTTTCCTTGAAATACTTGGTAACTTCAATACTTTAAATACTTGGAACACTTATTGTTAGATAGCACTCACTCCCTGAGTTTATCTTCTTCAGCCAAAACTGCCCTAGGTTTTTAAGGCTATCAGGTTGAATACACAAGGAAATGTAATGGAGATAATGTGAAGACTTTTACTTAAATTTAGAAATTTAATGGCAAAACATAGAAGGAGATTTGATTGTAGAGAAATTCATATTTAAAGAAACCCAGGGAGCTTGGGTTTTATAGATAGAAATATGTTACTTACTGTCATTAGATAGTTTTTTTCCTGATATCATTTTAAATGAAACAATGTAAAAGTGGGAAGCTATTGTAAGAACAATATAAATGGAAGATAAAATCTATTTAATAGCTAAAGGATCAGAGTTAGCTAAAAATGGTTCATTATAAAACTCGAGATTTTCTTAGGGACCTGGGGAGAGTGTGTTATAAATGCTCTGCTCAGGTCTGGTCAGGTGAGGCAGGTGAGTCTTAAGCCATCACAGGGTCCATGAGTTTTGTGGGTGGTGTGCAGGCAGAGAAGACGACTCAGGAATTTCAGCTGGAGGGAAGAACCATGGAATACAGTTCAGAGATCAAGAACCAATGTCAGGGGAAGAACAAGAAGCAGATGTGAATGGGGCCTTCTTAGGGGCTGAGGAACGCATTTACAGTGAAGGAGACAAAGGAGCAGAATGATCTAGTAACATTCTGGAAAGAAAGATGGAAGAAGGGCTAACTATTTTCTTCCCAGGATTCCCACTAAATCTAATTTAATATCTATGTAGAGATAAGATGCAGATAAGTTTGGACATTTTTTCCCCTAAAACAATAATAAAATAAGAATCTGCAGCTGGACAAGTTTCCTCCTCAAAGGAACAAAGCAATGGAAAAGTTCTGAGCCCTTGTGTTAAGACTGGGAGAAACAGGCTAATTTACACGTTCTTTCAGTTCAAGAGCCTTACTGTCTCCATCTCCTTCTTCAGGAGATTGAAATAGGCATATGAAGGCACAGTGACTTTGAATTAAGAGAAGGTGGGTGAAACTCAGGAACCTTTGAACTTTGTTATTGTTGACTACTTGGAAAGCTGACAAGATTTCAATTTTCTCTTTTCTTTCTTCTCCATTTTTTCTTTCCTTTTGTGTTCCTGAAGCAGCTGAAACCTGCTGCCTCTGGTTGGCATGATGCTGTTCCAAAAGGTATCACTCTTATCAGTGCATCATTTTTATAATTATTTTACATTTCTAGGTAAATTTTCACAGTCGTCTTGCTAAAGTCATCTTTACTTATTGACAGACCTGCTGTCAGTCTAGTGCCTTTCTTTGTCTGATTTATGTGATTTTTGTCTTAGTAGTTGGTAGGAGCAGGAAGAGATGCCTCTTTAAGAACTTACAGCAATGATTTTTAACTGAAGTTCATGAGACGAGTATTAGAAGAGAGCTGGAAGGGGAAAAATCAAGAATAAAGCCTGTGTCTGGGCATTGAGGTTGCCCGATCCAGGCCACTCCTTTCTGAAGGAAAGACAAAGCATGGGGAGAGAGCAGGGAAACTGACTTGTGGTAATTGATGATCGTGTGATGACTGGTCAGTTCAGGGGAACATGCCTGCTGTGCTTTGGAGTTATGAGGTCCTTTATATTCATTGTACTATGTGATGTTTATATCAAGTCTTTTCCTCATTACAACTCTGGAAGCTGCTTCCTGGCTCCTCCATCCATGTGAGGAATTTGTATTAGCCAAGCACCGTGATGCATCTGGACTTGTCAGTCCCTCATGATATATCGTTGGGTGGCATGACAGATTCAGTACCAGCCTTAAAGTCAGGAAAACTCATCTTTGTGAGTGCAAATCTGGTGTCAGACACTTATTAGCTGTGGAATCTTGGGCAAGTCACTTAATCTTATTTGCCTCAGTTCCTCATCTGTAAAAAAGAAGGAAATGGCAAACCACTATAGTATCTCTGTCAAGAAAATCTCAAATCGGATCATGAAGAATTGGACACTGATGAGGTAATTAAACAACAACTTGACATATAGATCAGGATACTGATCTATATGAGAGAGAGTAGATGTTTTGTCTGAGGGCCTGCACATAGTTTGCAAGTCTGTGAAATACAGTGGAAAGAACCCTGGCTTTAAATTCTGTTTTTGTATGCTTACTATGGTTTGATCTGGGGTAAGTCAATTTACCCACTAAAGGGCCTTACTTTCATCATCTGTAAAATAATAAGAGGCTTTGTTACCTGGCCTCTGAGGTTCCTTCCAGCTACTCTCTATGATCCTACTATGGCTCACTGCCTCTTCTGGGTCTTCTGAATAGTTGGCATCAAACTCCATATGAATTATTTGATGTCTTTACCAAAAAAATTTACTCTTTAGGTATATTAATTGAAGGATAGCCTGAAAGATGAAATGACTTCTCTAAAGTCATGCCATTAGTTTAGTGGCAGATCTGGACCTATTGCCCCTACTGTCCGTCTACCTTTTTTCACCTTCCAGCCTTTCTCCTTAGTTTATTCATCCTCTTGGCCCATTGCACAGCATATTCTCACTGAGCCTTGCCATGGATAGATGGCACTTACTGTTTAGTTCTTGGTGTTTACATTTTTTGAAGAGATATTTCTAGACTGGTTGACTGAATTATTGCATACATTTTGAATAGGCAATCTATTATAGAACTTAACTATTACTATATATCTATATCTCTCTATATATTATGGGTAAAAGGTACAAATAGACAATGAATTGGGTTGAGAATTAAATTGGAGAGTGGAATGGATTGTCTTCAGGAAATTGCAGAGCCCTATTTTTAAATGTCAATATTCTCCTGATGTTTTATGGCCATGAGACACAATGGTATTCAAAGAGAGAAAATAAATATCACAGAAGTAAATGAAGGCATGTATATGTCAGTTCTGAGCAGGATGCAACATCTAGCAAACGAGAAACTTCAGTATTAGGATAAAGGATGTTACCCTAGAGATGTGAGACAGGAAAAGATAAGCTACTCACATAGCATGACAGGGTTCAGGCTGAGTGAGAACCCCAAGATGTAAGGAAAAATCAAGCAAGGCATTCAGCAAGTTGGTTTTAACACCTTGGGATATTCTTATGGGAAGACATGGAGAAGAATTTCATTGGCTGACAGATGAGGTGACCTGTGATTAGTATCATTGGGACGAATAGGGCAGGAAGGTGATGAACCAGACTTGGAGTCACGAGGGCCCAAGTTCAGACCCTAACTTGCTACGTGATCTTTGTTTCAGTTTCCTCAAATATAAAATGGGAATGATAACAGCACCTGCCTCCCAGGGTTGTTGTGAGGATCAATTGAGATAATATTTGTAAATCACTTTAGTATAGGACTGACACATAGTGGTTGCTTAATAAATGTTTCTTTTAATAATAAAATATAATAAAAACAAAAACTTCTTTTTTAAAAAAAAATTCTAAGCCCCTGAGATCTCAGATTTGCTTAGGGATAAGTGTATTTCCAAACTGAAGTCAGTCCTTATTAAAAAGGGCTAAGATGATCAAGGAGCTGGGAGCCATGATGTCACCATATAAGTACTGGAAAGATGACTCTGTAATAGATGCTTTCAAGGACTTTTACTCCAAATGAGAAGATAACATTATCCCAGATGAAATGCGGTCATGCCGTTGTTAGGTTTTGTTATATAGATTGTTGGCAAGCTCTTTTCACTGAAAATTTTGCCAGTCTCCTGTAGTTAAGACACACTTTTGGGGGGTGGAATGGAGAAGGAACAGAGGTTTTTTATTTAATACTGAACTACAGCAGTTACTTTAGAATGCATAAAGTACTTCATACTCCAGCTCTGATGGCTGTTGGTACTCAAAGGCTGTGCCAGCTCAACAAGAGCTAGGAAGGCAATTTGGGCATTTTGTGTACTCTATGTTTGTTATTTGAATACCAACCTACCTAAGAATATGGAAAGTCACCTGTATTTTGGCTGTAGGGTTTCTGATTTTTTTGTTGGCAGCTGTTTTCCACAATCATCTATTAAACTGTAGAGGGGCTGCGTGAAGGGACTAGTTACACTGACAGTTACAGAAGGTCAGTGAGGGGTTGAAGTGGTCAGGGAAGATTTTACAGTGGAAGTAGATCTCGGTTAAGGCTTGAAATATGGCAATGATTTAGATAGGTAATATAGAGAAGTATAAGAAGGAGATCTGTACACCTTAGAATTATTGTCAATAGGTTTTCATAAAAAATGAGAATTAGTCATAGTCTCCTATTTTACTACATCTTAAGCTTTCTAATGTTTGACACTTCTAGGCTAAGAATAGCAAACATTAAAAGAGGGAATGTTATTACATTCTTTTTATATGATATGAACAATTAAAAGCTTTCTTATTTTGTAATTTCATGTCAATTTAATTGATGTACAAGATTTAGGAAATGATTGATCGTGTTTTTGTCCACCTTATCATTTGTTGGCCCTTTACCTGTATGAAATATTTTTGTTAAAGCACAAGCCGCCTTCTCCCAGCCCCCACACCTTTTTTTCATAAACTTACAAGGAAGGAAGATAAGAGTTTGTGACTTGACTTGTTTTCTTTTTCCTTTTTTTTTTTTTTTTTTTTTAAATTTTTTAAACCCTTAACTTCTGTGTATTGACATAGGTGGAAGATTGGTAAGGGTAGGCAATGGGGGTCAAGTGACTTGCCCAGGGTCACACAGCTGGGAAGTGTCTGAGGCCGAATTTGAACCTAGGACCTCCTGTCTCTAGGCCTGGCTCTCAATCCACTGAGCTACCCAGCTGCCCCCTCTTTTTCCTTTTTTTGAGAAGAAGTAGCTCACGAACCTCCCTCTGTTTAGGTCAGAACATTGCATTTCAATGATTACTTGTTTATGTGATTGAAAACCTGTAAAGCTTATTTCAAAAGAGGAAAAACAGTATAAATTTGCAGAATATTTATCCTGTTAAAGTTATGGATGTAATTTTAAGCTGTTTGGGTGTCAGTGATAGATGAGAATTTATTTTTTAGAAACTTTGATGAAATTAGCATGCCCTTGTCAAGCTTTGTTTTATAAATTGTGAATCTCTGGCAGCTCTTTTTACTAGTAGTTTTGGCAGTTCTCTGTAGTGGAAATAGATTGATTTTTATTGCCTTATTTAAATAAAAAAAACCAATCCTAAATCCTCTCTCATCTTATTTAGCTTCCACAAAATCCTTCCAACTTCTGTATTCAGTTTGTATATATTGTCTTTAATTTCTGATGAGGCTTTCAGGGATCGTGTGGTCATATGCAATCTTTTATTACTTACATTCTCTAGCTACATAAACCATTTTTCAAATGAATAAATTCAATTTAAACCAATTTATATTAGTATTGTGAGTTTATAAAGGAACCATGTTTTCTTAAAATTGGAAATCCTCTTACCAACTCCTGATCTGAAATTCTCCCCTTTTATGTCTGTAACAAGTGTGTGTGCATCCTCTGCTTGTCCATAGCCAGTCCAGACTCAGCTAATCTTCCAGGGAAGCCCCACTATACTTGCCTCTTAATTTTTCATTATAAATTTTAAGGTTATCTTCCCTCAAATGAAATGCAAATGAAATATATTATTTTGTGACTTATGCCTATTTCTCTTACCTTTACTTTCTGGGTCCAAAGGCCCCTAGCAAAATAGCAATATATCAGATTTCTCTTTTCTTTTCACACATTAAGATAGGAATCATGTAAGTGGTTTCTTCATTTGAAATGTTCTTAATTTTTTGGGGGGGGGCTCTTTGACAATGCTGTAAATCCTGTGGATCCTGTATTTAGAATAATGTTTTTTAAATGCATGAAATAAAATAAAAAAGAAACTTCTTCTGTTGAAAATGAAGCTGTAATTCTTTTTTCTCTATCCAAGTTCAAAGATCTCTCCTAGTTCTCCTCCCTCCGTCTATTCAGAGGCTCTGTGGAAGGGAGGTGGTCTTTGGACCTGGGTTAAGAACCTCTGCTGTAAATGGTTTTGAGTCCCTCTATCATCCTTGCGTCATTGATGTATGACTCTATATTTCCCTTAAATTGAATGATTAGTGATTTACAGAATTGAACACTTATTCATGATTTAGTGTCGTCAGGCTCTAATGTAGAATTGGACTATTCCTTATTCTGGAAATTATATATGTTTTGACACAGGCTAAGGATATAGTATTTGTTTTGGCTATCAAGTTACTTGTCAAAGTTGATGTTTTGATCCTGTGTGCAGAATTTTATATTTTTACTCTTGGTATTCATTCACTGAATTCCTGGTTTATCTTGATCCTTTGCCCTGATTTTCTGATATTAGGTATCATCTAATTTATCCAGTATTATTAAAGCCATAAATATGGCCAACATACTTGAAAAATCTTTGGTCAAATCATGGGTAATATGTTTGACTACAACTTCCTTGAGGGCTGAACCCTGTGATATTCCATTAGAGATATCTCTCTAGGCTGACATTAACCAGTATGCTTTGGGTATAGTTATTTCGGTCATTCCATAGGCATCTAAATGTACCGTTAGCAATTAGCTATGTGAATGAAAGGGCTTCTCAGAAGAATTAGATGAGCCAGTCAGTGCTGAAATAAGGCATTTCTTATTTTGTATGTTTAAGGAAAGGCACAAAAGAGTAAGCCATGGGAATTAATTGGAGACCCTTAAAAAAGCCAAAGCCCATAATGGTAAGGAAGAAGACAAGGGCAGATCATTTAGGGTTAGGATTAATGCCTCCAAACCCAGGTAACCAGGTAAAGTCTTAAGATCACTCAGAGTATGGCCAAGGGAAACATGTCCAAAATGATACTGAGAATAAACATGGGATGTATGTTACCAGGGATCCATAGGCATGATGATCTTCATGTTATGGTAGGAAAAAGGAACTCTTGATGGTCTATGACTTTTTTGTCCATGCTTCAGGACAGAAAAGGTTGTATTTGTTCTAATTGTTTAGATTCAGAGGTTATAGCAGTTTAGGCGTTTTATAGGAAGGGCAACACTCTTATTAAGGTAGATGTTATTAGATTCTAGTCCCTTCCTGTTATAGGAGAGAGGTGCCAGTCAGTTATTGGTTAAGTTATAAGGGAAAGTTTTATAGCTTTGAATCTTACAAGTGTAGGAATTTCCTATGGGAGTGGGGTTCCAGAGAAGGAGCAGATTAAGGTCAAAGGAGGTGCCTGGCAAGAGAAGGGGTCATGGTTAGAGAATAGATAGCTCATTAGTTTGGGATGGAAAAGCAAGATTCTGTTCATTGATTTGTTTTTCTCAGATCTCAGCAGTCTACTCCTTAAGAGACTGGTTTTCTCAATATACCGATATACAGGACAATCACATAGCATATGTGATCCTTAGCAAATTGTGCAGAATGAGGCCCTGGAAAATTAAACATAACCTAGCAATAGCATAATTCAGGGCATAGACCCTCAATGCAAGAGTTAATATTCAAGTATTACTTTTGGGTTAGAGGATCAAAATGAACTTCTTTTCATTGAGTTAGAGATATGAAGGGGAGGGGATGGAATTTTTTTTGAGTCTACCTTTTAGGGAGAATACTTTAGTTTTCTGGCATCTACCTCTCTATGTATACATTCCTCTATGCGTCTCTGTACTAATGGGAAAATTTTCTGATGACAAACTACTTCCCAGAATGAGATTTTCCCTCTCACCTGGTCAGCAGTGCCTCTTCCTCACTACTGGGTTCTTCATTCTACCCCTTGATGGGGAGCCACTAACTGTTTTCTTGAAAAGGCTGCTGGATAATCCCTTAGACAAATATATTTAGATCAAATCTAGTTGACTTTAGGCCTATTTTGAGCTGGAGTAAAAATCATAGGATTATGGATTTAGAGCAGGATGAGACCTCAGAGATCTTCCAGTTTAATCACTTTATTTTTCAGGTGGAGCCACTGAGGCATAGAAGGAGAAAGTGATTTGCTCTTGGTCATACTAAGGATAAAGTAGTTCAGTTCCTTGGACTCTAAATGTAGTCATCTTTATGATTTCCTCAGGACAATCCAACCATCATTTTCATAGCCTCATTTATTCAATACTTGCCATTGTTCATGTATATGTTCCACCTGAGCCCAGTTCAACATTCTCATGTGCTACTGTTTTGTTGTCTGTACATGTTCTCTTAAACTGGCTGTTGACATTACCCTCTTCTCGGGAGATATTATGGCTATAAGCTTTGTCCCTGAATCAGTGATCTTGAACACCAATTAAATGTCTAATTCATTGTACAAGTCCAATGTCAGAAGATGATGATAGCACAAATCCACACTTACCTAATATTCTGACTCTTTGATAGCATCAGGTGATCCATCCCCAGAAAATAGAACTTCAAGCAAGGGAAGAATACAGCACAGAATAGATGCAAGAATAATGGAAAGAATGGAGCCTCAATAGTGCGATGACTTTTATATATCTCAACAAATTTAGTTGTCATCTGGTGCTACTCTCCTTTCTCAATTTTATTTTAAAATATCATGTAGTCCATATGCAGCCAAACTGGTCTATTCCATCCATTAAACGTGTCTTACCCCTTATGCTTAGAGTGTCTTCCCTATTATAATGTCCTTTTAGATATCAAATTATCCATCTTTTTATTCCCAATTCAAAAGTAATATCCTTGATCACATCTTCTCCAATCCATTCCAAGCACATGATGGTAAGTAATGATTTGGATTTCTCTAAGCCCGTCATACCAATTAGTCTTGTGACTGTCACAACACACTATATACCTGGTCATTTTCATTTTCATTCTTCCTTCATTTTCAGACTTCCTTTAAGCCATTTTCACTGGCTTCCCAGCCATCCATTGAGGTAGTTTCCTAGTGAGCTAAGTATTCTTTCAGCCTAACCACATTGCTTGTGAGTTCCCTACTTCCCTTCTTCAAAGGAAATCTGAGTAGAGTTTCTTCAGCCATCCAGTCCTTACATATGCCTAGACCATCAGAGCTGGAATGAATCCAATATATATCTTTGATGCTGGTAAATTGGCTCTTTGCCAGTGTTTTAATTGCTGTTTCTGATTTCTTGCCATCTAGCGTTAAGGGAAATGCGTGGTGCTGATGGATCTGTTTAAGAAGTTGATTATGATATCTGTGCCAAGAAGTTAGACATTCATGCTTTCAATAAGTGTGAGCATTGACTACCACACACAGTCTTGAGACTTTCCATCTTGACACAAATGCCAGAACTTCTACTCTGCTAGGAGAGTCTTTGAAAATCCAAAGTCACCTCCAAGTCATAAGACCAGTCCATGAAGAAATCGTAGGCAATAGGGAAAGTGTTGAGATAGGGGAGAGAGGGGAAAGTGAGTCAGAGACATAGAGAAGAGACAACGGAGAGAGAAGAGTGGAGAAAAAGAGGAATATAGAAAGAGAGAGATGGGGAGAAGAGAAAGGAAAGGGCAGAGGGAGGGAGGAAGAGAGAAGGGCAAGGGACTATAACAAGTTTTCAAACATGGGAATATTTTAAAATATCGTAATGCTTTATGCTTTGAAAAATATTCATATACATTGTCTAATTTCAAATATGCAATAAACCTTTGAGAAGCATCATGGCATAGTGGATAGAAGGTTAGTCTTTGAGTAGGAAGACTCAGGTTCCAGTCTTCTCTCTAGCACATACTGGTTTTTGTGACAGTGCCTACGCCACTGTGTTTCTTGGTGTCCCTACACCACTCTTCTAAGAATATAAGTTATATAGCGTTTTGTATAAGTTTTGGGCTTCGTACCTGTTCAGAGGGTTTCCTGATTAAGGTACCCCTTCACTAACATACACACGCCTGTGAAATCGGTAAGACAGGTTTTACTACATTTAACCACCATGTGTTAGTGTTATAAAAATGCCATCTGGTGTTACATATCAGAAATGAGAGGATCCTGGTAGGTAATTATTGCATAGGATTACTAAAGTATTTGTTCTCATATATTTAAATATTTTATTGTTTTAGAGATAGAAAAAAATGACTGTTGTCAGTCAAATCTCTGAAATATAAAATTTTATCACATAGCATGCAATTGGATCCTCTTTCATAAAGTTAATTTACTTCACAGATCTTTGAAATACAATGAAGTTTTTGATCTTTGATAAAATATGTCATGTAATAAAAATAATGTCTTGTGAGTTGTAATATATTAGAAATAAACAGTAGAGGAGACTGTGTAATATGATTTTATTTGTAACTAGGACATTTTCCATGTACTGTTTCCATCCTTTATTAAATCTTTTTAACAGTGGAAAATTGAAAGGTCAATGTGAAAGGTATTTGAGGGAGCAAAATTTTAAAGATTTAAATATTAATTGAATTGTTTTCATGTAGCTATGTCAAAATAAAGAAGCAGAATCCTCTAGCCAATGAATAGTTATTAAGAATACTTATGTTTCAGACATTGTGCTAAGCCCTGGGGATACCAAAAAAAAAATGACCCTTGCCTTGAAGGAACTTGAATTCTAACGGGGCATACAAAACACAAATGACTGAGTAAATGTAAGATATAAACACAGTAGATGGCCTCAAGCATGGAAGTATTTGAGGCTACCAGTTAAAAAAAAGTGATTACGAGAGATGATGAGGACCAAAGCTAAGGTGGTACCCTTTTGAATTTAGAGAAAGGTATATAGTTGATAAGAACATTGAGTGAGAGTCAGGAGTTGAGGGTCACATAAGGATTATATGGCTGGGTTACTGGGAGAATGGTGGTGCTTTTGACAATAATTGAGATGTTTGCAAGAAGAGAGGCTTTTGGGGAAAAGATAATGGCATGATTTGGTCATGATGAGTTTGAAGTGGCTTTGGAACATCCAGCTTAAGCTTTCCAAAAGCATTTACTGATGTGTGATTTTTGGTCACCAAAGAGACTGGGCTGGATGTAAAAAATCTAAGAACAATTTGCATAGAGATGTTGGTTGAACCAGTGAGATCCCATGATCTCGCTAAATGATGATAGTAGGGAGGGAGAATAGAAGATATCCCAAGACTGAGCCTTGGGAGATACACAGAGTTGTTCAGTGTTGAAGACATCTTACAATTGATCAACTCTAACTACCTTGTTTATTTAATCATAATTAAGGCTCTGAGGGGGCTCTTGTCAGGAGTAGAAATTAGGAAATTAGATATTCTTTCTATAATAGCATCTTGAACCATTGAAAAATTTTACTGATAATTCACTCGTACTCATCACGGGGCCAAATGTTTTATTTGCTTTCTGCAATAACTTTCATTTCTGCTTTAGCTAATTTGGTGGCTACACAATTAACTTTGTAAAAAATTGTAAAAAGCAATTGTAAAAAATGGTAACTTTGCACACAAATAGATATTCAAGTTTGGTCAAATTTTAAGATGGCAAAGGATGAATAAGTTTGCCTTGTATATATATACCATTCTCTCTTAAAGTAAATTTATTTGCCAGTGCAAATCTCTTGTGTATTAGAACAGCCATTAAATAAGAACTGGCATTTATATCACATTTCTGATTTACAAAGCATTATCTCATGTGTTCCTCATAACAACCCTGTGAAGTTAAAATAAGATCATCGTTACTCTTTTCTAGTTATATAAAGTGAAGTTCAGAGATTAGTGATTTGCATGTGATTCCCCAATTAGTGTCAGTGGCACAATCAGACTGAAACCTTTTTAAAGGACTTCTCGCCCAGGGGAAGAACCTTGGCTTTGGATGCTGAGGACCTGCATTTAAACACCTACTTTGATTCTTCCTGCCTGCTTGACCTTGTGTAAAGCATTCATTCTTCCTCTACTTTATTATCTTAGTCTCTTTGGCCTCTAAAGGCTCTAGAATCTAGATAGCTCTAGATATCTGGTCATTGACAAAGTCTGTGTCACAACTTGTTTCACTGTACCACCTGCTTTTCTGTCCAGTGGCTTTTATGCACTTTGGGGATGCTAATAGCAATACAGATTTAAAAGGTATCTATTTACTACACAAGTATATTTGGGCATTTTTATTTTCCTTATTTTATTGATTTCATATTTGTAATTTTCCTATGTAATTAAAAATAAGACGAGTCTTCTTGAATATCCATGAGTCATTTGTATATGTTAAAGAAATATTTTTAATGCTGTACAATAGAAGAGAAAAAATATTTGGCATCCGTGGGCATATTAGGTCGCGGAGTCTGCTGTAATTTTAAAAACAAAAGCACTAGTGTTTCCAGCCAGAGAGCCAAATATCTTGGAGTCCAACATGGAAAATGTTGATAGTGTTGTATAGTTTTATTACTACAGACTGAAGCAAAACAGTTTATTGAATGACTTTCAGCCAGGAAGAGATTTTATGTGAGTTGACTATCAAGAAATGAGCAAAAACTATTTTCTTTCATAAGGAAAGTGGATGAAGATTTGTAACTCTCAGCCATTCACTTGATTTGTTTTACAGAATCAATTATAATAATAATGAGAAGAAAGAACCACAACAAACTGGAACAAATTAGAAATACAAATGTCCCACTTGATGGAGATGCTTATGTGCAGATGGTACTTAGCATGAACGCAGGCAAACCCCTAGGACACATCAAATGAACTGAAGAGATGAATAATTTCATTACTCCTTGGTACTGTATCATAACAAAATTGGAAACAGATCTTCCTAGTTTATACTGCTTTTTGGCAACCTCAACTAAAAGTTCCATAATAAGGTATTATTGACCAGTAAAGGGAAATCAGAGAAATGCCTATTTAGATTAGATAAAATAGGAACTGAAACTGAGGTATTACTAAATTATGAAGAATGAAGAACCTGGAGTCAGTGACAACCATTATTTATTGAAAATTATAAACATTCTACATAAATAAGAAAGAGAAGATAGAAGCACTGAAATATTTCAAATATTTTAGGAAATGGACTTGGTATTTTGAAAAATTCTTACTGTGTCAAATGATAGATGTAACTACCAGACTAACTACGAAAACAATTATTTTTTAAATAATAGTATCTTTTATTGCAGCCATTATGAATGAATGCATTCTTCTTTACTATTTGGCAGAAATGTAAAAACATGCTGGGAACTGCATACAATAATTTATGCGGCAGTATATATTGGCTGTGGTGCAGAAATGGTATGTCAGAAGATCTCAGAAGTGTAAATAAGTGGTATAATTTGACTGAGAGCCTTGGTAACATCTACTCTGCATTTATTAACTATTACCAAGTCTTTGAGTTTCATACTCATGTCTTCGTCTCATATTCTGAATATTTAAAGTGGATCTAAATATAGTGATATTGCTTGAGTATTTGGTAATGGCATAGGAAACTTTTCTTTGTCAAATATGCCACCAATATAATAATCTCAAGAACAACGAATATAAAATGTCCTATGTCAATGACATTGTTTGAACTTATTATAATAAGCCTAGCCTTAAACCCATTTTCATCTTTTCCAAATAAAACTGTGTGGTTTTGAAGCTAAAGAGGGAATTGAGTCAAAACATATTAGTAATCAAATGATATTAAACCACATGACTCCCATCTAAAAGCCAGTTCAATAGCTCCTTCATCTTGTGGGGTCTTTCTCCAATGATGTCTTGATAAATGTAAAAATCATAATGTATGCCATGGAAAACTAGAGGTTAACTCTATAGACCAAAATGAACCAGCGATGAAAAGCAGTATTTAATAACCATAGGATAGCAATTTGTCCTAGGAACATTTCTGCCTGAAGCATTTTGTGTTTAATATTTTAATGATTATCAAAACCAGATTAATAATGAAGATGTAAGAGCAAAATAAAAATACTTATAATGAAATACCATTAGCAATCTTATCATTGCATTTTCCAAATTCATACATTATCTCATTTTCTCCCCATACCACCCTTGTGAATTAGGTAGAAGAGAGGATGATGGTGATGGCTAGAATTGTAGAGCATTCACTTTAAAATTTGCAAAGCAAGGGGGCAGCTGGGTATCTCAGTGGATTGAGAGTCAAGCCTAGAGATGGGAGGTCCTAGGTTCAAATCTGACCACAGACACTTCCCAGCTGTGTGACCCTGGGCAAGTCACTTGACCCCCATTGCCTACCTGTACCACTGTTCTGCCTTGGAGCCAATACACAGTATTTTCTCCAAGATGGAAGGTAATGGTTTTTAAAAAAAATTTGCAAAGCACTTTTATATATGCCATTTGGGTTGATTTTTATCTCATATTTTATATATGAGAGAATTGAGACTTGCAGATACCATACATAGTGGCTTGAATAATTATTGACAACTAGTTACCAGTCTCCTGATTTTTGATCTAGTACTGTTTCCATTCCACACTACATTGCCTCCATAATTATTATCCTTCTGAATAGATTTGGTAAACATGACTTGGAACTTTAGTTATAATAAATAAAATTATTTTCCTTAATTTTCTTAACCCCTAGCAAGTGTGCAAATAAGCACTGGAATAGCAAATAGGGACAAAGGAGGAAGAAAAGAAATTAAGAGATCTTCATAATTTATATGGATATGAATCTAATTCCTGAATGTTTTTAGTTATTTTTAATTTATGTGTGATTTGAAAAAAAGGAAGAATTTCTAGCCCAACATTACAGTTACTCTTATAAAATGCATTATTGCATATTTTAAATATAATCCAGTAAGGTAGTTGGAGACGTGAGAATATCATTGCTCCTTTAGTGAAGACACCAAGACATAGAACTGAATATTTTAGTAACACTGAGATAGAAGGAAATGGCTGAGTATTTATTAAATACTTAACATAAAGCACTTAGTTTTGCTAAGTATTGGGGATACAAATATCAAACATTAACTCTTATCCTTGAGGCAATTCATACTATGGAATAATAATATTCAGAAAGGGCTATTTTCATCTTTGGAGTTGTAACAATAAAGAGGAGCCAGTAACCAATGTTTGATAGAAGGGAGATAGAGAGAGAGAGTCTTTATGGTGAGTCTCTCTTCCAGCTCTCCCCTGGGGCTGAATATACACTGGGAGACTTTAAGGGGGTGTAACCCCGAATCTGGGTGACCTGGATGGTTGTGCCACTCCACAGGAGTTGGGGGCAAGAGTTCCCTATAAGATGAGGTATGTGGTACTCCAATCCAATCCCAAATAAGGACGGGGTTCACACAAACCTCCCCCCATCAGTTAAATTCATGTGGGTGGTCTGGCTTCAAGATGGAGGCAGCTGGACCAAGCTGTGGTTCCCCTCTCCCTAGTAGTCTCTCAGGCATTCTGGAACACAATTTGACTGATGAATGGCTTTTTATTATTTGCAATTCAGGGAATGGGGAAAGGGGTGAAGGGCAGTTTGGGGTGCCCTCCTTGCTATTCTTATGGGGTCCATCACTTAAGTGGGAAACCCAATGGTTCCCACTTTTGAGCTTCTCCCCTCGCCTCTTCTTCTGTTTCTATTTCTATCCTTTCCTTTAATTGTAAGTTTTGACCGAAAGGGGGTTTCTCAGCAAGGTTGGGTAATGGGTGAAGGAGATTAAGAAATTGCTCCCAAAATTGAGTCCAAAAATTTAGATGACTCGATGGTTGAAGTCTTGATAGTTGAGATGCAATGAATGACTTTGACCAGGGGATCAGGATTTCAATTTCCAAAGAAAGATCCTCAGGAAGCCCTCAGGACTAGATTTGAGCTGGGATGTCCTCCTCCTCTCTCTTCCTAGTCCTCCACTGGAAGACCTCTCCTCTCCCTCTTTCTCCAGAGAATCTTCCAGAATTCTCTGTGGTCTCCTGTCACCAACTTTCAGCAACTGTCCTCAACTTCTATTCTGGCTCCTTTCATCTCATCCCCCTTGCGCAAATCCCATCTTTATAGAGTCAAAGAAATAGTGCCTAGAGTCACAGGTCAATTGTCTGATAATATTTTCCTGGATTATATAATATTGATTTGATTACTCTTCTCAGAGTAAGATGTAGAGGAGTGAAGGTGGTGGAAAGAGAAACTTAAGTAAGTGGTGGTATAGTCGGAGTATGGTCTTAGGATGTTGTGATAGGTCTGGGGTGGGGGTGGGGCACCTAGTTATGGGAACTAGAGAAATCATCTAGTTCAATGCTCTTATTTTACAGACAATAAACATTTATAATAATAAACAGACAGTAGAACAGATTTTGATATATTAGGAGACTAAGGTCACATAGCTTATTAGTTCATTCAAGGCAAAAAATTATGTCACTAGTCTCACAATTCAGTGCTTTCCCCACTATATCATGTCATAAAATGTGACTGGTTGAGAAATAAGCTTTCTTCCTTGCCAATTTAGTAAACTTTCTGGTCAAGTTAGCTAATAAGTCAACATTTTCTAAATATTATGTAGTTAATAATATACTGGACTGTTGGAAGTTTATTCAGTGAGGAATAAACATGATTCTTGCCCCCAAGAAACTTGCAGTCTTATAAGCAGTGATTCTCAAAGGTTTTATTGGTATATGAATATAAGTGAAGGTTGACTTTGAGGTAAGTTAATTTTCATTCTGACCCAGAAAACTCTGTAAAACTAGAGGCACCGCCATGTCTATGTTAGCAAAAAAAAAAAAAAATATGGAAAGGTGAAGCTCTGGAAGAGCAAGTGAAAATGCCCTTAGTGGTGTTGGTGTCCTCGTAGAAGAATCCAGTGGCTTTCCCTCTGTACTTTTGCCTGCCCTTACCATATTGGACACTGAGATTTTTCATGCCCTTTCTTCAGACATTCTCATTCCTTGTTTCGCCCAACACATCTGATCTGAATCTCTAACTATTTTGTATTTTATTTGTTAGCTGTTCTCTCCCAACCCCCTTTCTTCTAAAATGATCACATCTATCAATGCTTCTCACTTCTGATCTCTTCTTTGGAATGGTTTTTTTTTGTCACTGCTCTACTGATAATTTCAAAATCTTTAGTAGATCTGGATTAATACAAATAATGAATCCTGTGAAGTGGTCAAATATATTCAAATCAGCAACTTCTTGAGATTTTACTTATGTAAAATACTGAAATTGGTTCGAGTCCAGTGAAAATATGAAAGTGTAAATTTGCATAATGTCACCACTTTTCTTGGATTCATACTATTATATGGATCTAGCCCAGTCTTAAGCACTTTTCTGAAGTTTCAGTGTTTTATCTTTTGTCATTTATTGGAGATTTCTGGTTAGATGTCTCATTTATCAATTTAAAACAAAATTTTCCTTAAACATTTATATTAATGACTACTTTGCATTTTTAGATTCCATTTATCTGTCAGGGTTTTCACTCTTTTCTTGGTCTTGTAAGTTGGAATTCTCACGATTGCCATTTATTCTCCTTGATCCTACAAATAAAATTTTGATTTCTCTTTTTTCTTCAAAATGTCCCCTATTTGGCTTTAAAAGAATGCCTGCCCTTTGATTCAGCCATACCACTGCAGGGTTTGTACCACAAAGAGATAGTAAGAAAAATACTCCTACAAAAATATTTATAGCCACACTCTCTGTGGTGGCAAAAGATTGGAAAATGAGAGAGTGTCCATCTATTGGGGAATGGCTGAACAAATTGTGGTATCTGATGGTGATGGAATATTATTATGCTGAAAGGAATAATGAACTGGAAAGACCTCCAGGAACTGATGCAGAGTGAAAGGAGCAGAACAAGGAGAACATTGTACACAGAGACTGATACACTGTGGTAAAATCAATTGTAATGGACTTCTGTACCAGCAGCAATGCAATGATCTAGTACAGTGATGGGCAAACTTTTTAAAGAGGGGGCCAAAGGAAAGGAAATGCTCATCTGTCAGTCTGTTTCTAAGGCAACTCTTTCCAAGTTTTATTGTATTGCATCCTACCCATTGTATTTGTCAGATTAGGAATAATGTTGTGCAGCCAGATAGAAAATTTCAGGCTGCGGTTTGACATCCCACTAATCCTCTTGGAGATGTCTGCATTTAAAAATCATTGAATGCTTACTCAAGTGACCTTTTAAATGATGTTATTTCATTTAGTATAGCAAAAATAAATGGAAAAACATTAGAGAATGTGTAGGCAACTGCTTTGAGATATAAACAGATACACAGAAACTTTGAAAGTTTATTCTTCCAGATAATTTTTCTTTAATTGTTTGGGCTTTTCATAGCTTTTTCTATGTTTTAACTTTTGCATTATTTAATGATAAAAATGTTTTCATAGGCTCTTGTCTGTGAGCAGAAAGTTACATTGGCCTTTTTTGTTTTTAGAGTGTTGGGCTTGGAGTCAGGAAGACGTGGATTTGAATATTTCCTTTGATGTTTGCTATTTGTGTGACCCTGGCCCAGTCATTTAATATTTCCTGATTTGAATTCTCCTTATCTCTAAAATAATTACCTAATAAATTATAATCATTTAATTTTTAAATATTTCCTCAAATGAATCAGTAATTTCATCATTCTGTTAGTTCCCACAACAATGCACATCACAACCTATCCATTTAGTCTCTAGATAAAAATTTAAAAATAGAGATAGGCAATATTTTGCAGAGGATTTTTTATCGCATACGTCTTCATAATCACAGAAGTGTCTAAAATGTATAGAGCCTTATACTTATTGGAGATTTAACTTACATATGCCTGCGCTTCCACTTCCCAAGTAACAAGATTGTGGTCCTACTCATGAAGCTTCAAAATGTAGATAAAACTGAAAAAGCTGAAGAGAGCAGGTGGGATTTGGGTTAGTTCAGGGAAATGTAAGTTATGACTATCATTCTTTTTAGGGAGAAAAAGAGAAGGGGAGGAAACAATGACCATGGAAATGAAGTCAGTCTGCTTCATCTGATTTCCTGTAACAAGAATTTAATAATAGGTCTGTTCACCTAGAAAGAATAGGATCAGATGCCAGTGGTGGTTTGTAGCAGCAAAAAGTAGAAGGGATGAGTGGTTCTAGGTCACTTTGTGGAGAAATCAGCATAGATTGAAATTCATAGCAGAGCTAGTACCTTGGATATGCCTTGTGGAAATTTGAATCTGAGCACCTGAACTTTGTTTCTTTGAATCTCTCTGGGTTTTTGGTATAACTTCAGAGAATGAGGTTGTTTGAATCTGAGAATCCAAACTCTGTTTTAGTTCTTGGTTTGGATTGTGTAAAAACAAAACATTTATTAAGTGTTTGCTGTGTACCATGTAGTTTGCTAAGTGTTGTGTATATAAATTCAAAAGTATTCCCAACCTTTAAAGAGTTTACATTCTAAAGAAAGAGAGCTTATGTTGGAGGATGCAGTGGCCCAGGAAGCAATTTATGGCCTGAGAAATTATAAAGGTTGAATAAAACAGAAATAGTCTGTTAACACATTCTTTCAGAGGCAATGGTAGTGGGGATTTGATTATAGTTCTCTGAGAAAAGGTGATAAAGGCAGTAGGTGCTTTTGGGGACTGAAAATGATAAAGATGAAAATATAAAATCTCAGTGCAAAGGCAAGTGATATTATATAATGCTAAAACCAAATGAAACAAAAATCTAGTAATTGTTGATGCAAACTTTTTCTTTCTTTCTTTTTTTTTTTTGTGGTGGTGATAGATTACAGCAATGTAGTTTCCCCCTCAAAAGAAAGTGGATTTATTTAGTACAAACCAAAGAACCGAATTATGATATTAAGAGTGATCATGGCACAGAATTAAAATAACTAATTTCCCTCCTCTATAAGTGAAGGTTGTGGACTAAATGACTAGTCCCCTTTAGGTCTCTGATGATGATACTAGGATTGTTATTATTATATGTCATATTGATATAGGCCTAAGTTATCTAATTATTTTATCTGATTATTGCATATTAGATTCAGAGGAATCAAGGTATTGTTATTGATGCTTAAATATTATCCCTTCCATCATAGCAAGAAACTTTTAAGTGAATTGAAACACCACTGTGAATTACAGAGTAAACATAATTTTATGTTGCATGAACTAAACATAGCCTTACTAATTCCCCAAAGGTCCACTTTGTATTTTTCAAAGTTGCTTGTTTAGGAATAGGTTTTGATTATAATTATAATTTGTAATTTTATCTTAATTTCTATCTTTGTAAAATTACATAGAAAGCCCTACTGCTCTTCCTCCCACTTTCTCTTCAACTTAAAACATTTACAATTTGGTCAAATTGTCCAGAAGTGAGTCTTTTCTTAAGGGCAAAGGAATAAATAAAAATGTTAGAGAAGAAACTTTTTAGATAAGATAGGACACTTTATAACACTTGTCCTCCTTTAATTTCACATAACTATGGCCTCTCTGCCTCTGTTGATAAATCTATAAAACTTTCACTCTGGCAATACATCAAGAATCATTCTATCTCTAAGGTTCTATGCTGGTTTTTTTAGTCCTTTTAGTTTCTTTAGTATGATTTTTTTCATATTACATGTCATGTCAAATAATTCAAATAATTTAAATATATTTCAGCTTCCTAAAAATGGAGAACAAAATACATGGAAATGGTCATAATAACTAATCTCAAATTTTGTTTGATTGAAGTTACTTTAGTATCAGGATTTTAAATTATAAAGAAAATACTCTAAGAGTAGTATTCATACTGAAACATAAAATATTAATTGGGAGTTTGATTTGGGCACAATTAGAAACAAGAGAAATGCTTTAAAGTATTATTACTGAAGTGGTGATGAAGTTTTTTTTTTTTTGCCAGTTTCTGAAATAAAATATTTATTTTATGAAAAAACCCAAAAAGCATAGCCTGAAAAATGTTTTTTGTCTCTTGGAGGAAGTGAGATGCGTGTGCTTTTATTGAATCATAATGGATAAGCAAATATTATTTCAATTTGATTTAGAGAAGCCAGAGGCAACAGCTTTGTATCTTTTTGGTTTCCTAATTTATTGAGTCCAGGATCATACAGATCAGATATAATCATTTCCTTCCTTAATGCTCAGTTGTGAGTTGATGATTTACTTTCATTCTGCAAACTACCCTCAAGTAAGGAACTGGTTTTGGCCCAAAAGTTCATATATAGTTTGATTATTTGGGCTTTTGAAGAGATTTTCCCTTAGAAACAGTATTGTATGTCGTGGCTAAGTCCTTAGGCCAGTGAACAAAAGCATATTAAGATGGCAAAAAACCATAGCTGAATTGTAGTATGCTGCTTGAACTTTTGTGGAAAAAGTCACTTTATATAACAGAATGTGTATGTAAAAATGAATTCAGGATTGTTCCTAATGATGTCAGAAACAGGCAATGGGATTATGGATTTCCCGAGGCTGAAGTCAGTGAAGAGAGGGCAGTGCAACAGAGAGAAAGCCTCTTGCTATTGTGGCCCCAAGGACACATCTCAGTTCTGCTCTGACTCTTTTCTCTCCTGTTTTCTATGGAGCTTTGGGGAATGGTCTTCCTGTTCTACTTTTGACTGCTGATGCCATTTTCATCCACGTATCATTCTTCTCTAGGACTCTTGTGGAACAGAACATCATTTTAGAGCTGCCCCACTCTCTTGTTACTTTTGAGTTTTTCCTGCGGTTTTAGGATGAGTAAAGGTAGGAAGTCTTTGATTATATATTAGGTGACCAGCTTAGCTATCTGAGATATTGTGCGAGTTTGGAAATATTTGTAGAGAGATGAATATTTTAGCCATTGAATTTTTTTTTTTTTTACTGACACCATACAAAGAAAATACTTTTGACTTATAGGAGTTAGAGTAAAGGTGGAGATTCTGGATGAAGATTGTGTTGAGGCTTCATGAAAGGGGAGAAATATATCTGAGTCTGAAGAGACAAATTTGAGCATCAAAAAAACTGCTAGATAATACTTGGGTATACGTAATTGGGAGATGATGGGAGAAATATCCTTTCTGGAGGGGAGCATCATGGAATTAATAAAATGTCATAGTGTCCCAGACAGCATGAAAGCAAAGAAGAATTTTGGAAGATATATTTAATTCATTAAAGTTTTTTTAAAGAATTGATAATTTAGCTAGTAGTAACTTTTGTTCAGCCCAATTGTAAAATTTGGAATAATATGAGAAATTTTATCTCATTGAATATGAGATCATGAGAAATTGTCTCATATCTATTCTCCTTTTTGTGACTGAACTTGAGAAAGTTGTTTGTAAGAGTTTCCTTCACTTTTATTTCTTCATACTCTCTTTTAAACTCTACCATCTACCATCCAATCTCATTATTTGACTAAAACTACCTTCTCCAAAGTTATTAATAATCTATTATTTTTCTAATCTAATGGTCTCTTCTCAGTCATCATGGTCTTTACTGACTTTGACACTGTCACTCATTCTCTTCTCCTTGATATTCAGTTTTTATCCTAGGATACTGTTCACTCTCCTGGTTCTCCTTTTACTTATGTGACCACTCCTCAATTTCTTTTGCTGGATCTTTATTGAGGTCACACCCATTATCAGATGGTGTCCTTCAGAGTTTTATCCTGGTCTGTTAAATTTCTGACCAAATACCTGATGCCCACATTTTTGTAGAAATGATAAAAAATTGCAGTTTTACTAAATAATAAATTATGTAGATAACACAAAGAAAGAAAATGTTTAAAAGGTTTTTATATCAAATAAGGCAATGCCAATTATTAAATAATTTTATTTAATATAATGATTCATGGTTCATTATATAACATTTATTGAGCTGAGCACGTCAGTGTACTGGGAAAACAAAGGCAGACATAAGATATGCCTTGATTTCACTCTACTAGAAGGAAAGTGATGTGAATATTCATACTCATGATATAAAGGATAATGTGTTAAGTTTAAAGGAGAAGTACAGGTAAAGTAAAGAAAGAGATTTGGTTTTATCTGGAGACAGAAGGCTAAAAGTTTTGGAAAGCTTCCTAAAGATGTTACTGGAATTGGCATTGAATGAGATGTCAGCTGAAAGAAAAGAAAGAAAATGGAAAGAGGTGATCTTTTACCTTCATGGAGGAATAGCATGACCAAAGGCATAAAGACAAGAGAGAAGTATAATTTGACTAGATAGTAGTTCAATTCAACCAATACTTGACCAAGCCTCTACTATGTAAGTACTACTACTATTAAGCTAGATACCTTGGAAACCAAGATAAGACTGCCTTAAAAAAATATTCTGTTTGAGTTGTGGGAAGCCAGATTGCAGTGTATACATAAATATGTGAATAAAACATAATTTAAGGTTGGGGCAAAAATGTTAAAAATAGTGGTCTGGGATTAGGAAACTTTTTATGATGATGCCTCTTCTGAACCAAGGGAAGAAACAAAAAAACAAAACAAAACCATGGCTGTTAAGAGGCAGAAGTGATGTCATGTATTCCAATTAAAGGGAGAGACCTAAAAGACAGAGACAAGAGATTCTATGTGGAGTCTGAAAATAGATAGTAGGCATTTTTGCTTTGGAAGCATTGAAAAGCAATCTGTGCTTGAAATGCAAATGAGGCCACTTTTTAATTTTGTCCTACAAGCATTAAATTTTTGTGGTGGCAAGGGACGTATTTGACCCCTCTGTTTTAAGGACACTAATTTGGCAGCTGTCTGAAGAATTGAATGAAGAAGGGAAATACTAATAAAAGATCAAAGTACAAATCTCACCATGTTCCTCTTCTACTCAGTAAACTTCAGTGACTTCTTATTACTTCCAGGAACAAATATAGATTTGTTTGGCATTTCAAGTCCTTGGCAAATTTTCTTGCTTTCTTGCATTATGCCCCCTTGTACATATTCTATAATTATGTAGCCCACCCAACCGGTCTTTTTACTGTTCACCATATGTGATATTTCATGTTTTCCATCTGTGCCTTTGTAGTAATTGTCCACCATGTCTGAAATGAAACCTTTTCTCATGCTGGCCTCTTAGAAGCCCCTTTTTCTTTCAGGGCTCTGCCAGAAGGTCGTCTTCTACATGAGGCCTTTCTTGATGTCCCCATATGTTAGTGCCTTCCCTCAAAATCAACTTTTTATCTAATTTACATACATGTACATACTCACGAGTTATCTTTTCCAGCTACCCCTTAAACTCCTTCAGGAGGACAGGGTATTCTTTTCAATTTTCTCTTTGTACCTCCAGTGCCTGGATGGTGCCTGACACATAGTTAGGTATTTAAATGCTTTTTTGATTAATCAAGACTTTTGCATTGATCCAGGCAAGTAATTAGGGCCTGAACTAGGGTGTAGAGACTCTTTGAAGAAAGAGAGATGGATTTCAGAATTATGAAGGTAGAATTAGGGGATGAAAACAAAAAAAGATTTGGTCAATGATTGGATATCACAGGTCAAGGAAGAGCCAAAGGTTATGAACCTCAGTGACTGAAGGAATAACTGTGGCCTCCCCCAAACAGGGAAGTGTATTTGAGGGATCGCTTTTGGGGACAACACGAGTTATCTCTTGGACCTGTTAAGTTTGAGATTTCTCTAGGACATCCAAGTGGAGGTGTTTAGGAAATAGCGATCGATGCAGAACTGAGGTTCAGTAGAGGGATTAATGATAGTAATGTGAATTTAAGGCATAATTCATAGGAGGAAAAATTCACCATGTGGGCATTAATGAGATCCCCTGGCAATATGGCTCATATTCCAGATATATGAAGAAAAGGATCAAGACAGAACAGTATCATGGAAAGCAAAGGAGAAAGTCATGTTGCAAGAGGAAGGAGGTAGGGAAAATGTGTTACATTGTAGGAAGATAGTTAAGATGTCTTCTGATGATCTCATCATACTTTTTCTGTTTGGCTTTCTCCTTATATGACTTCTCCTGTCCACATATCCTTTGTCAACGATTGTCAGTCATGTATAAGATTGGAAGCCTGTTTCTGAAGATCTATTTGGACCACAAGGTTGTAGTCAGATATTTGTTTTTTTTTTTTTAAGGTTTTTTTTTTTTTTTTAACCCTTGTACTTCGGTGTATTGTCTCATAGGTGGAAGAGTGGTAAGGGTGGTCAATGGGGGTCAAGTGACTTGCCCAGGGTCACACAGCTGGGAAGTGGCTGAGGCCGGGTTTGAACCTAGGACCTCCCGTCTCTAGGCCTGACTCTCAATCCACTGAGCTACCCAGCTGCCCCCTGGGTTTTTTTAATATGCCAGAGTTCAGAGTATATACTTAAGTAGTTTTTGGAGAGCCCATGAAGCATTTTTTTTTTTTTAATCAAGGTGTGATGTTTTGGTTTTTTAATGCTTGCAGTTGGGTTCTCCAAAAATAGTTTTTCAATTGATCTGTTTGCTGGGAGGTACAATGGGTAAGCATGCAGGTACTATGACCTGAGTTCATTTGACACTTCTGAAACTTTTAATAGCTGTGTGATTGGTCAAGTTACTCAGTCTTTTAATTAAAGCTTAATGACGTTTTACATCTTTTTAAGAAAAGCAGCCTTCTCAACACACTCACTTATAATATTAAAAACTTTTCCTGTATAACAGGAAGTGATTGACTCCAAATGTCAAGATTTTTCAAGCACAGAACATGACCACTCCTGAGTAATTGTGGCCCTTAGGCCTAATGCGTTTTTGAAACAAACTTCTTGATCATGGGGGATTGTCCTTCCATTGGAAATCTTACTCTTCTTTAGGGTGGGTTTCCTTATACCTCTCAGTCTTACTAATTAACATCTACTCTAGAAACTGCTGGCCCAGCACACTGCTATGGCTCTAGGGGTAAGAGATCTCAATTTAATTACGTTTTTTTTGCTTCCTCATTCAAAGGAATGAAGCGCCAAGAGCAAGTTCACTCTACTGGCCAAGCTATTTTCTTGTCTTTATTTTGTATATTTGGTGAAAAATATCTTCCTGGTCTCTGAAATCCTATATACCTCTAAGGATATAGTTTATACCTTATCCATTCCTACCAATTCTTGTGCAAATATTGTCCTTGTTCTTCCATTGGCCACCCACTCAACATGATGGGAATAGTCTTTGATTTTTCTTTGTATGGACAAAATATCAATAGATTATCTTTCAGTTACATTTGCTTTCACCACAAGATAATTTGATTTTCTTTATCACACATAAATGTCTTTATTAATCTTTTACTCTGCTTCTCCTTCCTAATTTTTCATTTGTGATGTGTCGCAACTTACCTATATGTACATTCACTTTTCTGTTGTCTTTTGTAGTTTATTCATTTTCACACCTTCAGAGACTGGACACATGTCTTGTTATTCTGACATATAAAATATTTGCAGGAAAAAGGTAGACCTGGGTTTCCAGAAGAAATTTCTTGTTAATAAACAAACAAAACCCTCCACAAAACTTTGTAGCTTCTTAAAGCTAATTTATCCTACTTTTCTTTTCCTTTTAATTTCTTGTAACCCCTTATTTTCCATATATACCATCTATTCAAGATCCTTTGACTGATCGATCAATTTTTTAATTTGTCCATCCTTATTTGTATTTCTTTTATCTTTTCGATGTTCAGTTCTTTGTCATGTTCAACTCTTCATGACCCTATTTACTTTTTATTTATTTATTTTTTGGACAAAGATACTAGACTGGTTTGCCTCTACACATCCACTCTTCTTAGCTGTATTATGTTCTTAAAAACTCTACTTGTTTCTCTTCAGATACTCTCTTCATGGATTTGCCCATTTTAAATGTAGATCATTCTCTTGAAAATTTCATACAAATTGCAATATAGGCTTATAAGTATAGAAATAAAGGTTTTATTCCTGTCCTCTTGAATACTTTTTTTTTTTGTGATAAGGGTGTAGAGTTTTGGAGAGCCTTTTTTTATTCTAATCCCTCAGTGTCCTCAAAGTTAGATCACTCATTCTTTTCATTTATTTTTAGTTTATGTTAACGTCAGTCTTCAATATAAAAATGTAGTGATCGTTCTTTACATAGATAACAGATTGGAGCAATGATTCTCCAATAATTTTTATATTTCTATGTATCAGTTATAGTTCTGGTGATATTTGGTGCTCAACAATATTCAGTACTTCCCAATTCTTTTCTAAAAGTAAGTATTTGCCTTACATAGGTTTGGAGATTCTCTTTTGTCTCAAAGTTTTGGCCTATTCTTTTTTTTTAAACCCTTAACTTCTGTGTATTGGCTCCTTGGTGGAAGAGTGCTAAGGGTGGGCAATGGGGGTCAAGTGACTTGCCCAGGGTCACACAGCTTGGAAATGTGTAAGGCCAGATTTGAACCTAGGATCTCCTGTCTCTAGGCCTGACTCAATCCACTGAGCTACCCAGCTGCCCTTGGCCTATTATTCTAGATACATATTTTTTTTAAGAGTTCAATAATTTTATTCATCTGTTGCTTTTTTTTAATTATCCCCATTTTCCATTTATTAATATTTATTTTTTAGAAAAGTTAACATAGTTACATGATTCATGTCTTACTTTCCCCTTCTCCCCCCGACTTTCCCCCCTCCCATGGCCAATGTGCATTTCCACTAGTTTTAACATGTGTCACTGATCAAGACTTATTTACATATTATTGATAGTTGCATTGGTGTGGTAGTTTGGAGTCTACATCCCCAATCATGTCCGCATCAACCCATGTGGGTAGCTTTGTTTTCCATAAATCCCTCAGAATTGTCCTGGGTCATTGTATTGCTGCTGGTACAGAGGTCCATTACATTCAATTTTACCACAGTATATCAGTCTCTGTGTACAAAGTTCTTCTGGCTCTGCTCCTTTTGCTCTGCATCTTGATACATATTTTGAAAAATATTTTATTTTACCTTTGCTTTGACATTACTGAGAATCAAAAAAAAATATATATATATATATGTATATTGATTTAATTTGTATTCTTACTGTTTTTTAATAGACTATCTCTACTTCCTCTTTTTCATATCTATAAGATACAATTATATTCATGGTGTTGTTTTTTTAAATACTTACCATGAATATTGGAATATGATATGACCAAGTAAATATCCTTATAAATGATGCTTCTTTTTGCCTTTGGGCATACTAGCTGGGCATGATAGGGAAGGGCCCCTCTGTCCCCAGGCCCCGATTCTAGGGGCCCTGCCAGCATCCCCTGTTTCCTCAGAAGTGTCCTGTTGATGTTGTGTGCATGTCTTCAAGACCTCGTTGACTTCTGCTCCCTCTGCCCTCCTCTGGCCTGCTCCTTCCTCTTTGTAGAGTGTGACTCCCCTGTGTGCCAGGCCCTGCTCTCTCAGGTTTCTCTGCTCCCAACACTCCTGCCCCCCCACATTCCAGCCCCCTCCTATCCCCCTCCAGACTCCCACCCCAGCACCTTCCCCTCTTCTCCCTGTGTGGGCAGGATCTCTCCACCCTTTGTTCTTGCCCTGGCCTGGCTGCGTGTCCACAGGCCTCATTCCTCCTCATGGTGAATGCACGTCTGAGCCCCACTTCCTCCTCTCCCACCCTGAAGATGGAAGGGATTGAGCTCCAGGTCCCCTGAGACCCCTGTCCTGCCCCTGAGCTCATCCTCATCCTAGAGGTGTGGACCGAAGCGCCCTTCTTAGCCCTCCTGTGCCCCCTGGGGCCTGTTATCAGTCCTGCTGGTCAAAGCACCTTGCTGGGGCTCAGCTGTAATCTTAGTTGGGTTGGGGGGGGCAGTTGCTGTTGGATTTTTCATTCAATAAACTGGTGGCTTCTTTAAAAAAAAATCCCATTATATAGTGAAAACTCCGTGATACAGGATTAGATATATTTTTTAAAAACCCGCGATACAGTGAAGCCATGATAAGCAAACTGTTATATAGCCAGGGACGACCGTCATTTTCTCATAATCATATGAGTAATAAATGGAAAAAGTAGAATTAGAACTCTGACTCAAGTCTTCTCTAAACCTTCTTCAAATTATCCAGTGGGTGTAACTGATAATAAATACTAATCCTTCCAAGCCAAGTGCTGCCTATAGTTTTCTAACCTATTTAAACCATTTTTGTGCCTCTTTACTGAAGAGGCACTACCTGAACCAAAAGTGTTTTCAGTCTCCCTCCATCTTTCCTCTGTCCCCTTCCCACCAAGGATACATGCATCAAATAGTTTTAATTCTGGAAAATTTCATGTCAGCTCTTTCCATGGTATCAATTGCTCCTTTTTTCATCTTATACTTGTTAAAAATGTACTCTGAAGTTCAAGTCAGTGAAGATTCAAGTCTCAGTCTGCTTGTACAGTGTGAATAATGTAGTCCTTTTCCAGGCTAAAATCTTTATAATGTCAATGAATATTTCACATTATAAAATCAACTGTGTGGAGGTTTTTAGAGCATTCCTTTAATTATTTTTCTCCTCACGCCTTTTATTCTGAATACTTTTTTAAAGTTGAGAAATTTTTAAAAATTATAAAGCTCCTACAAGAATTTCTCTCATTATCAGTTGATACAGGAAGTTCCAGGTCATTGTATTTAATGCTTGGGTGAATTTTGAGTTTATAGACATCTTAAGAATGTGGCAACTACAAGACAGGTAGAACAGCTTTTTGTTGGCCAGCCTTTATCCCTGGAAGGGGGACCAGAATTCATTATTAGCTTATTTTTCTTCTTGGTGCATTTTGGTTAAGTTCTCACACGTATTTATATGTATATAAAATCTTATTTTCAAAACATGTAACTGTTGTTAAGTAACAGATTATTAATTGGCACTAATTGACAGGCAGGAATCAGAATGCAAGAGCTGTTATGGTAATAGCTTTCAATATTTCTCAGGTCATGACAGAAATGCAGCTACTTAACAATATCTTAGAAATGCTAAAAATCTGTGTTTTGGTATGCATTTATTTTTACAATTTTCTCTTTTCTCTGATTTATTTCGGATGAGGAAAAATTCCACTCTCTGAATGAAATAAATGTATCTTTCCCCATTAAAATGTTCTCTCTCTCTGTGATTTAAGTAAATGTCATAATAACAATAACGAGATCATCTCTTAGAGCCTTACATAGTCCTTTGACATCATCTAATCTACTCTGACCCTCTCATTTTACAAATTAGACAGTGATTTTAGTGAGATAAAGTGACTCTTCCAAGTAATTCCCGTATTTAGAGCAAAGCAAAGATGTGTCCCAGGGCCTTTGATTATAAATCCAGTACCTACTCTTCAGGACTCCACTGTAGTAGTGTATTTCCAATTTTCTTGTGAAGTAAGTAACACAAATGCCATTATCTCCATTTTACAAAGTGAAGAAATTGAAACTCAGAGATGTTAAGTGATTTGTCTGCGACTTCTCAGGTAGGAAATCTGAAGGAGACAATTAACTGCAGAAATACAGTTTAAAGCAAGATTTTAAAGACATGAAGTTAATTACATTTCATAATATTACTTTGTACTTACTCAAGAAATATTTGTGTTTCGCAGGTAAAGATTCAACTAAAAAGGATGTATGGGAAAGATTTAGTCGAAAATATCAAAAAATAGGAAGCAGTGAAAACTCTTGATTATGCCATTGCTGGTGCTCACAATGTAAAGAGGAAAGGAGCCAAGATTAAAAAAAAAACTATAAAAACTAGTTATTCTCCTCAACAGTCATTTCTATGTAAATCAATTCTGCATGATTTTTAATAGTGATTTTTAATGGAGCAAAGTTCTGGCATCCTTAGTGTGAACTTATTCACAGTCGGAAGACTTGAAAACAAAAATGGTACCAACAAGTCTGAGCTCTGTTTTGCATCTGGTATGTAGTTTGTCATCTGAATGAGGTTTTCATCACTCTCTTGGGATTTTTTATACATTATTTACTCCTTTTATCATTAGCCACGTTTCTTTAGAGACCTTTCACATAGATGCACTTTCCAGTAACACCTGACATGCATTTCCAAATGTAATTTGTAATTGATATTGATTGTCAATAAACTAAATGATAAGTGACTCCATTGTAAGATTTAAACTTTATTGTTTTCTCCAAACTAAAATACAATGATTTGAGAGTATATTAATATTTAAAATAGCTACACAGAGCCACAATTTGTTGGCCATTATTATCCTAATTTCTAGCACTTAAATACTACTTAGCATGGATTTTATGACTACATCCTGCTTCATAATTTTTATAGTAAGCCTCCCAGAGAGATAATCAGTACTTTTTCCAAATATGACACTATCTTAAGGTAAGGCCACCATGTACTGGAGGTCATGAGCTCTTAAATGCTCATGTATTGTCCTTGCACACATCATTAAGACAGAATGACTGATAGCTATATACAAATCAGCATCTGACTCCTTCTGGCAAGATTAATGACTCTAGGCTTCTCCACATTTTTTTTTTAGCTCTTTTGACAATGAAACCTTCAGGTGATATGGAAAAAGAAAGGGAAAGGGGATTTTCTCTCTACCTCAGCCTCAGGAATAGTGCTTTACAAACAACTTAAAACTTAAAAAAACAAAACTCATTCTTTTTTTTTTCAATTACCCATAGAAACAATTTTTGGCAATTGTTTTCTGACATTTTGCAATTTAGATTCTCTCCCTCTGTCCCTACCCCTCTTCTCTGTGGTGGTAAATAGTCTGATATAGGTCATACCAATGCTTTCATGAAATACATATTTCTGTATATCCATGTTGTGACAGAAAACACATCACATATAAAAAATTCATGAAGGATATAAAGTGAAAAATGGCATGTTTTGATCTGCAAACAGTTTTTAACAGTTCCTTTGAATGTGAATAGCATTTTTTATCCTGGGTTTCTTGGGGTTATCTTGGGACCTTGTTATACTGACATGGTCTTGTCCTTCGCAGTTGTTCATAGTACAATATTTCTGTTTCTGATACACTTTACTTTTCATCAGTTCATGTAAATCTTTCCAGGTTTTCCTGAACTAATTCTGTTTGTAATTTCTAATGGAGCAATAATATTCTATTACAATTATATACCACAACTTATTCAATCATTACCCAATTGTTGGACACCTCCTCAGTTTACAAAAAGTGAATTCTTTATTTGAGCATCAAGGTATGGGAAAAAAAGTGTGGCTACTTTTCCAAAAGTATTCTGTAGATATAGTTACCCTGGTTTAGCTACTTACTTTTAGATGTGAATGTACTATAAATTATAGACTGTCTGGCAATAGTAGATGATCACTCTTAGCTACATGTCCTTGTAAAAAAGAAAAATAGGACATTGTTAAATTTTCAAAGAAGTCAGAGCATTAATTTAGAGATTACTGTTTATTTTCTTTTTTTCTCCCTCCACCTGCCTTGATTAAACTTTCTACCAAAGTAGGTCACCATTTTCTCTGTAATTTATGTACCTGATGAGATGCTTTGGACAGAGAAGTTAAATGATTTACCTCGTATGGAATACCCAGTGAGGATCAGAGGTGGCATTGGAATTACTTCAGTATTTATTTGTCCCTACACCAATTCTCTATAGACTACCATATTGTGCTTCCCCCTGATTCTTTTGATTTCTTCATTATCCCAAATATAAATTATTTTTTCAGCATCCTTTGAAAATGCAACTTTGTTCAGGGTTCTATACCCTACAAAATATAGTTTCTGTATTTGATAGATACTTTACTTTTCTGAGTCAAATTTTCAAGACAAGCACAGCCAATCAAATGTGTTGCTCATTTCCCAGAGTTGGTAGCTAGACTAGGAATAAAAAATCCATGGCTAAACTGTTTCCAGAGGCAGGTGGTTGGCACTGAGTGGTCCTACTGGCTGCTGGATCTGTGTGCCAGAGGTGGATATACCCAGATTCAGCAGCTGCTTTTAAAATGCCTGCTGCTAGTGATGTTTTGTTTCTGGAGCCCTTGACCTTGGGAATAATTTTTGAAGCTTCTGTTCCTTCTATAACTCAGCTTTCGCAGCTGCTTCAAAACTTTCCACTGGTGGTGGTCCAGAATCAGGGGTGGGGCACCAGTGACATTTTATTTATTTTTAAAAGGTTTTCCAACCTTTGATCGAGGTTCTGGATATATACACATGCACACCAAACAAATAAATGAAAAGAAGCAACATTACTACCTTACAGGCAAATCACTTAGCCTCTCAAAAATATGTCTTCATCTGGGAAATGGAGATAATAATAGAATATGTTCCCTTCCTGTTCCTGGATTTTTTTTAAAGCATCAAAATGAAATAATGTTGCCTTTTGTGAATTTGAAATCTTTCTAAAAATACGTAGAATTCTTTTGCCACTAACTTGATGCATAATCCTAGGTGATGCTCATAACTTTAATATGTTGGTATTTCAGTTTTCTTATATATTAAAAAAAGGGAGCAGCGTGGTTTGGACTAGGGCAGTGATGGGCAAGCTTTTTAAAGAGGGGGCCAAAGGAAAGAAAATGCTCATCTGTCAGTCTGTTTCTAAGGCAACTCTTTTGAAGTTTCATTGTATTGTATCCTACTTATTGTATTCCTCAGATTAGGAATAATGTCTGAACAGCCAGCTAGAACATTTCAGGGATAGTTTGCCCATCATTGGAGATGGGGATCTCTAGTACCTTTCTGAACTCTTTGCTTTTCATTCACAGCCCTTTTTCTCTCTTCTTCCCCAACTTCCCCAACTGTTACAATTCATTTCACCACTTTACAGTCAATTTCAGCTCTTTAGTTTTTGTTGTGGTGGTTTTGTATGTATGCTTACCTGTCCTAGTGCGTGTGTTGTGGCTCTTTGCTTTTTTTGCCAAGATGGTGGTAAGAGAGAGCAAAATGACGATGACTAAATTGCGGCATCCAAAACATGATTCTGTATGATATACAGAATATATACATGTATGTGGGTTTTATTAACATATTTATAATGTATACATACACAGGCACATATATATATATATATATATTTATACCAGATATCATAAGGTATCATTTAAAATTTCCTATTAATTAATCAAAATGGTCTTCCTCTTCCTTTTCTGCTCTACTCACCTCTGCATAGCTTAGTGGTTCTTTTTTTCCCCTCCTCTTTTCAACAGAAAGAGCAAAGCAGAGGGGGGGGGGGGGAAACCCAGCCTGTGATTCCAAATTCCTAAGGACTGTGAAATAACGGATAACAATTACAACCTTTCAAGTGGATGAGAAAGGCTATTATCCCTTCATTTCACCCACCTTTAGATATACTGCAATTGTGTCTGACTTCCAAGTCATACATATCATCTATCCATTTAAATTCAGTAAAACAAGAAAGGTAACATTAAGCATTTGTTTCTTTTTAACCTTGTCTGCGTTTCTGCACCTATATCTTTGCCAAGATGATGCCTCTTCCATGGAAAATTCCAGGGCCCTGTCAGCCAAAAGAGAGTTTTAATGGTCAGGAATAACTGAATTTTTGAATTAGGTGAGATTTATGCAGGTGTGATAAGAGGGAAGTGAAAAATGAATTGTTTCTAACATTTTTGAGCTTCCATTTTTGCAAAACGGATCTGAAAATTTTTTGTGTTCCTATATCCTTTCATTGATTGTTGCAAGTATTTTTGGAGTAACCAAATGAAATTTAAATGGGTACCCTGCTTCTTCAGTCTACGCAAAAATCATATTTCAACAAAATCGCAACATTAATTGCTTGGTTGTGAAGTTATGCTTTTTTATGATGTACTTGAAATTTTTATTGGTCAGTATGGATGGATGACTTCCAGGTGGGAGGATGCTATTCACTGCACAATTATTACCACCTTTAACTAAAATCTTAATTGTTTTCCCTTTTGAATAGGGACTAACAGAAAAGTCTTCCTATTTAGGTAACTGGTCTTTTTCTCTTTCTTTTAAATCTTTACCTTCTGTCTTAAGAATTAATACTGTATATTAGTTCTAAAGCAGAAAATTGGTTAAGGGTTAATTAATGGGGGATAAGTGTCTTGTTTGCTGTTACACAGCTACAAAGTGTCTCAGGCAAAATTTGAACTCAGGACCTATTTTCTCTAGACTTGACTTTTTATCCATAGATCCACCTAGGTGCCTCCCCCCCACCCCCACCCCTCATCACTGTACTTTCTAACCGCATCTTCCAAACCTATGTACACATCACATTTATTCTAATGAATCTCTTTAATATGTAAGCCCTAACAAGAATCACATAAATGCAGTAATTTATGATTAAGGCCCCCCAAAATTGATAGTTTGGGATTAGTTATATTACATTAAAGAGCTAAAGGAAAAGGGATGAAATTCAGTGAATTGTCTTGATGATACCATATATGGGTATTGGGAAGAGCCAGAAAGATTCCTCCTTCCATCTCAATGCTTGTTATTTGGTATGCAAACACTTGAATTTTCAATGCATGGTTATTGTTTCTTTTGGGGGGAGGGGAAATAACAAAAGTTAATTAAGTGTCAATTAATCCTTTAGGTTAGAAATGAGATTTAAAAAATAGCAAAAATTCAACTTTTAACTTCAGATGCTGGAGAACTTATGCAAATTGCATGAAAGTGTCTTTGAGGCATTGCTATTTATATTATCTGTTTGTAGACTTCAGAAAAATCCTGATGCATACACTGATACACAGTTGAGAAATTCCTTATATATTTATACAACACAAAGGGAAATTAATAAATGCCCTCACCATTGGTCCAGAATTAGCAGCAACTATTCAAAATAAGAATTAGAGTTTAATCTCTTTCCTTGTTCTGTTCAGGTTGGTGACATTATTTAAGTAAGCAGAAATCAGTCAATATGTTTATTAATTAGAATATAAGTTCCTTGAGGGCAGTGATTTTTCTTTTTCTTTTTCTTTTTTTTTTAAGTTCTTACCTTCCATCTTAGAATTAGTCAGTACCATGTGTTAGTTCTAAAGCAGAAAAGTGGTAAGTGCCAGGTAGTGGGGGTTAAGTGACTTGCCCAGGGTCACACAGCTAGGAAGTGTCTGATTTCAGATTTGAATTTAGGACCTTTCTTCTCTGAGCCTGCCTCTCAATCCATTGAATCATTTCATTCTTCCCAAATTAGCAACTGTTTTACTTTGATGTTCTTATCCCCAGTGCATAGTATGCTGCCTAGAACTTAATAAAATCTTATCAAACAATAAAGATGATAAAGCCAGAAAAAAAGAAAGCATCATTTATAATTTATTTTTATTCAGGGACACACTAAAGTTTGCTTTTTTTCTTAGTCATTTATGTGGAAGGGGTCAGATAGCCCATTTCTTAGAAATGCTTTATTTCCCTGAAGCTCTTATTTTGATTCAGAGCCTTATATACTGTGGTTCTTTGTACCCTGAATTTCAGGCTTATGTTAGTGGGGCAAGCAGTTTTATTTGAAATTTATTAAGCTCAGCAATGTGGAGTGAAAGCTGAAAACATCCTACATGTTCTCTGTCATGGCGTCTTTATTATTCTCATTCCCAAGTTAGGTATGACATTATTCCAATCAAAAAGAACAAATGTCCCATTTATTAAGTGTGCAGTCAATACTTTTCAAACTAATAATGGATAAGCACTTACAATAAACTGACAGAGTAAAAGGTTGCTGAAGTTACGCATGATTTTCCTGTGGAGTCCCAGGAGCCCAAAGTATTTATTACCTGAGAACAAAGAACCTTAGAGTTAAAGGTAAGTGACTGTGTATGAAATGGCCAATCATAAGCCTAATAAAGCAGGAAATAGTAGAAATCGTATAAACTCTGTCTACAATCTGCCCCTGGCTAAGTATAGCCAAAATAAAAAAATTTTTTTTTTTTTTTTTTTTACTCTTAAGTTTCTCCCTTGGTCTTTTCCAAGATGAGAACATGCCTAGATTATCTTTGCTTCCCATAGACCCATTATTTACCAAGAATTTCTTTACAATGGCTGATAGAAGTTTGCAGTTTAAATCTGATTTAAATTGTCAACATAATTTTTAATGCATTTGCTACTAACAAGTCTTTGTGCTTTTTTAACCTTTAACCTTAAGGAAATGTTACATTATTATATTTTTATACCAGGATTAGAACTTCAACTTCTAGTCTTTGCTTTGGCATGCTTTTTTCTCATAGCCATAGTAAACTGGCATTTCCATATCCATGAAAATGTTGAATGAGTTTGAAGTTTTCCTTGTTATTTTTGGTCAGGTTTTTTACATTACTTCTATTTCTTTTCCTCATTTTTCTTCGACCTCTCATTTGATTTTTTTCATTCCTTTTTGAGCTCTTCCAGTGCCAAGTTTTGTTGTGTTTTTTTTTAAACTTTGCTTAAGTGTCATTAATATTTCCTAAGATCATAGACTTGAAGTTTGTAGAGATCCTTAAAATCACCTCATTTCATTCCTTCCTTTTAACAATAAAGATTTCATAGATCTAAAGAGATCTCATAGATGGGAAGGAGAGGCAGCAGTGTACAGAAAAAGACCATTTGTCATATCAAAAGACAATCAGTCCAAGTCTGTCTCTGATATTCAGTACTTGTGCGACTTAAATTCCCTGCATTACTTGGTTTGCTAAGTGACTTCTGAAGGTTCTCTCAGCACTTGTCCAACAATCCTAGGTGGAAGAGCCAGTACTTGAAACCAGGTAATTGTTTTGAAGGGAAAACTAGGTGGCTCAGTGGATATGGTGATGGACCCAGAGTCAGGAAGATCTGAGTTGAAGTGCAGCCTCAAAAATTCACTTGCTGTGTGACTCTGGACAAGTCACTTAACTTTTATTTGCCTCAGTTCTTCATCTTGAAAAATGAGGACCCAACATAGAAGGAAATGTTCGGTCACTACAGGATCTCTGCCGGGAGAACCTCAGGGGCAGTGCCCATGGGGTCATGCACCTAGAGGCAGACATGATTGAACAATAGCAACAGTTCTTTTGAAGACACTAAAATATAGCATTTTAAGTTTGAAAATGTATTACACATATCTTATTTCTTTTAATCTTTACTACAATATTGGGAGGCTGAGAAACAGTAATTGATAAGTGAATGAGACTGGATTTGAATTCAAGTCTTCCTGAGCATTTTTTCCTTCCTGTCACAGCTGGTTAGATATTCGGGGATGTCATACTGGTTTATAAAAATCAGCCTGTCTTTTATTGAATCAATTCTAGGGTGTGTTCCCTTTTTAGAATTTAGTTCTAAGGTGTTTTGGATAGCAGTTTATTAGTAGAAGTCATTAGTAGGTAGCATAATTAGTAATGTTAGTAAATAAGTAAATGGAATTGAATCATTCACATTAACCTTTTGATCCTAGGGCTGTGGCTTTTTGGTGTTTCCTCTATGCTACAGGGTTCATGCCATTTAACTGGTTCTTAGGTCCTCTCTAACTGGGTAGTAAGATGAATTTCCTTCTGACAATGAGTAGTGAAGTTTGTTTAAGGAATATTGATTTAAATTCAGAGATTTAGAGTGTCACGATTCAAGAATTCCTAATGATTTGACCTTTAGGACATCTGTGTTTCCCTCCATTGCTATTTTATGACTGATTGTATTCTAGTTCATGACATCTGATGCATAGCCCTTCAATCAATATCAGTCGTGAGCATCGTGACATAAAAATGGATTCTTTTCTAAAACATGATATCACATAAGGTAGCTTCTAACCACGGATTGATAAATCGCCTTCAAATTTATAGTGGTCCTCATAAGACTTACTTACCTGTAGGCCTAATGAATAAAAATACCTAATGAATAATTATTATCTTAAAAAAACCCAACAGAACCCAAGTATTGGTCCACTCAAGTACTTGGCCCATTTAGAGTCAGGAATGGCATGTTGAGGTGAATCCTCTGATGATGATTATTTTCGTGATGATTTCATTTATATTGTACTTACTACTCTGTGTTGAGTGCTTTACAATTATTATCTTATTCGATCCTCACAAACACAGAGGTAGGTACTATTATTATCTCCATTTACCAATTTTTTTATTTTTAGTTTTCAAATTGTTACCTTTTGTCTTAGAATCAATACTGTGTCTTGGTTCTTAGGCAGAAGAGCAATAAGAGCTGGATAATGGGTATTATGTGACTTCCCCAAGGTCACACAGCTAGGAAGTATCTGAGGTCATATTTGAACCCAGGACGTCCCATCTGTAGGCTTGACCATGAAGCTGCCCTGTCTCTATTTACCTATGATGAAAGTTAGACAAAAAAAACCAAAACCATTTAAATGACTTTAAAGGATTCACAAAACTAGTATGCATCTCAGACCATATTTAACCTTAAATCCTGTTTAGTCCAATTCCCCCTCTCTATTCATTATGCCAGTAACAAATTAGAAAATGTACTGATTGTGATTTTTTTCCTCTCTTCTTTGTGTCTGCTTCCATAGAATAAATAGAATATTATTGGTTAGATATATATGTTGGATGTTTTCAAGGGCCTTCAGCTTTCAGATTTCCCTCTTAGTAACCTGTTATGGCCATGAAATATTCATACCTTGTGACTTGAGGATTCAAAGGGATTTCAACCTGTAAGTTTCTGATTAAAATCTAAATGTCCTAAGGAAGGGTAAAATCCCAAGATGTTAGCAAAGTATAGTTGACAGTAAGATAAGAGCAATGCCTTTCCTATCATGGAAAGGCTTAGTTTGAGAGAGAGTGGTAGAGGACATTCATTGGTACCAGCCGACAGGGAGAGATAGTTGGGATAAGTCATTGTCCTTAATAGCCTACAAGGACTAAAATGACACCGTTTTGTTAGAGTCCGTGTATAGTGTGCCTTGACTGTTGCTGTTCAGACAAATACAAGCTTGGATGGCTGTGCCACACAGGTTAGGCATTAATAATTGTTATGAATATTGGGGATGCAAATGCCTTTCTGTTGGCTCTTCTCAATGTTTCTTTTGAGATACTGGAATTCTGCTTTGCTTATATTGCACAATGCTTTCTTTGATGCAGGTATAGTGCCTTCTTTAATGTGGGCAAACCTTGCTAGTCAATCTTCCCGTTTCTCATTATTGATATTAAAATTCTTTAGAGTCCCTTGGAGTATTTTTGTATTTTTTTTCCTGACCTCCATGTGAGCATTTTCCTTGTGTGAGTTCTGTGTAAAATTGTCTTTTAGCTAAACGTATGTTTGGCATTTGAACAATGTGGCCAACCCACATTAGAAAATGTACCGATTGTGTTCTCTTTGCAGGAGATTTTGAATGCTTTGCACTTCAGCTCTAGAAAGGACCTTCGTGTCTGGTACCTTGTCTTGCCAGGTGATCTTCAGAGTCTTCTGAAGAGAATTCAAATAGAAGTGATTCAATTTCTTGGCATGCTGCTAGTATACCACACACACACACACACACACACACACACACACACACACACACCCCTACTAGTATACTATACAACCCCCCCTTACCCCCACACCCAAGGAGACATTAAAGAATTGGAACACAAACTCTTCTTTCATTCCACTCAATCCACTACAAAATGCTGCTTCCTTTTGAAATTGAAATTTTCATTAGAAAGAAGGAAGTAAGATTTCAGACTCCTAACAGTTCCATAATTTTATCTTGTTTTGAAAGAAAATAAAATCAATAGAAAAACTTATTTATGACTTTGGATAATTTTATTCATTTCTTTTTTATAATAATTTTATGATCAGAGTAACTATTACATTTGAAAATTGATAATATAATTGAACTTCACCAGAAAGTACATAAGACATGTATGTAATCACACTATTTTAAATATAATTTTTCATTCTACTTAGACGTACATGGATAGAATACTGGGCCTGGTATTAGGAGGACCTAGATTCAATCCAGCCATATGAACTTACCAACTGGCCAACCTTAGGCAAGTTAGTTAATGTGCTTGCCTTGGTTCCCTTACTGATAATAGGTATAATAATGAGCTAGCATGATTTTTCTAAGTATCAACTGAGGTAAGATTTGTATCGCACTTCTCGCAGAACCTTGTACATAATGGCTGATATGTAAGTGCTTGTTTCTTCCCTTCCTGCTTGGGTTCATTAAGCTGGTTTTCATGACTACTGTATTTTTCCATGGGTCATCAGGGCCCAAAGAGGCATCTCTAGTCTTGCTCAGCTAGTTTGGTCTGCAGATTTAGGTTGTCAAAGGTAGCTAGGTGGTACAGTGGGTAGAATGACTAAGCCTGCTATCAGGATGACTTGGATTGTGACCCTGGATGAATCACTTAACCTCTCTCAGTTTTTCTTCATTTGTAATAAAATAACGACACCCGTGTCTTAAGACTTTTTGACTTTCACATGAATTATCTGTAAAGTGCTTAGCACATAGAAGTCATTGAAGAAATGTTTACTTCCTTTCTTCCTTCATAGGATTCACCCTCCTACGCTAGAGATTTCCTTACTTTTGTCTTACTTATTTTGTATTTATAGTGCGTACTTTTTTTCTGTATTCACCTACATGGGTACATAGCTCTTGATAGGTTTTCATTTTTATCTCTAGATTGCAGGATCTAACAAAGTGCCTGATCTGTACTAAATACCTAATACGTGCTTGTTGATTGGGGTCAAGCATATTCTAGAATAGGCTGTAAATGTACAGAATAGATATTCTTTGTTATAGGTGTTATTAGAATGGCAGCAAGTTTGATTCCTTATAAAAAGAGATGGCGAACACAGTAAATGGTCCCAAGTGTACCACTGGGTATCAGAGATTTGTAACCCATCCTCATTTATTTATCATCTAGGAACTTCCTTTTAGGACACCCCATAAAATCACTGTGGAAGCCCAGCCAGTATACTTTGAGTTGGCTGTCATTGCTTGCACTTGATACTGGGCAGATATTATGGGAAGAAAGCAGAGATCTGTCTGCAGTTTTCCCTGTCACACTCGTCTTGTTAATAAATGGTTGTTGAATTGAGCGGTAGGACTGCTTCTGTGTTTGTTTTTTGTGTATTTGAGGAGAGCCTGAGCCACAGACCTTGTTTTGCCTAAAAGAGACACTTTTGATCAACTCCAGAATATTTAAGGGCAAAGAAAATCCTTGGAGGGGATCCAAGAACTAAATAGTAGTCTATCTTAGGACACATCCTAAAGCTTCAGCTTGTTAAAAAACATCCTAACATGAACTTTCCCATAAATTTACAACTTCCTAAATAGACTTAAATTGAAACCGGAGAATTTTATCCTATTCAATTCTTCCGTAGGAGGGGAAATCCTTGGCAGCCTATTTTCCCTGTATAATTATGCTGAGGAATTCTATTTCTAATCTATAGAGTGCCAATTCTTAGATACTATGTTTTCTGACCTGTTGTATTTAATTGAAAGACTTTTGTGTAGGAGTCCAAAGATCTTGCTTCCTATTTTAGATACTGTTACTTCCCATTTCATTGAGTTGGCAGAAATCATTTCATCTCTCTTACCCTCTGACCTCTGGACTAAATGAAATGGTTAGGCTGGGTTATTGTAAGGTCTCTCACTCAGCTTTCTTTCTTTGAATCCTCTGATCCTAGCAGCAGCCATATGTCTAACAAACTAATGTTTACGATAAATTTAATGTAAGTTATCATTCTTGATCTCCCAAATTACTGTATCAGAAAAATTGTTAGTTTCCTCATTTAACAGATGAAGAAATGGATTGCCCAAGGTCTCATGATTGCATTTATCCAAGGCTCTCTTTTTCTGCCCATTCAGTGAACTCAAGGCCATCAACACTAGCTTTTTTATCCACGTTGGGTTCATAATAGTTCATTAACAACTTTTGGTATATAATTATTGAATTGACTCAGTTATATTTATATTAACAACTTTATTCTTCAGATGGAAAAATTGAAACTCATAAAGATTAGGTAATTTTTCCATTTTTAGGAGCCAGTTATTGGTCTAGTTAGTAACATAAAGTAGGCATTTTGAATCTGTTTCTATTAAAAACTTATTACCTATAATTTTTAAACAATAAAAAGTCTCAGATTGCCTTTCTTGCATTCCTGACTCATTTTCTTTCCAGACATTTATGATTTTATGATTCTATAATTTTACAGATCTGCTCTAGCAACTATATTAAAATGTTGTCATTAGGAAAAAATAACTAAGTTAATAATAGTTTAGTTCTTCTAAGTAAAATTCTAAATTGTGCCCATTTTTTTACTGCAGATAATATTAAAATGAGATATATATGGAGCATATGCAAAATTGAATGTACATAAAATTTATGACCTTCAGAATAGAACACAAAGCTTTATATTATCTAAAACTTAAATAACATATTTAAAACTTTGCTATTTTTTCCTGGTATGAAATTATTACTTTGTATTCTTAAATTATTTAGGGGCCTACCTAGTGTAGCATTATTTCCCTGTAAATTCTATCAACAGGTGAATGAATATGAGGGCTTGATCTAAAAAGGAAATTGTGTCCAGTTTTTTGGGAGTGTTTTTTTTTTTTCTAGTTAATGATTACTCCAGTCTATCCTCCTTTAAAAGAACAAAGAAGGACAAGTACAAATAAATTGACAATATTCTATAAGGAGAGTGTGTCAGAGTGCAATAGTGGTGGATCAAGAGCTGCTCTTGAACTTTCAAGGACAAGGGTTCAGGTCCTGCCTCTGACATTTTCTGTGTGAACTTGGTCATTTACTTGCCATCTTGGGAACCAGGTAATTTCCTAAGACTCTTACTTTGCAGGGAAGTTGTGGAATTACTTTCATAAGAAGGATTTCTTTCTTGAACTTCCCTACACTAATGCAATCATAGGTCTGGACCAGAAATATAAGAATTTCAGCTTCTTGAGGGCAGAGACTGTTTCATTTTTGCTTTTGCCTTTGCCTCTCTAACACCTGGCACAGTGCCTAGCCCAGCGTAGATATGTGTTAAAAAAAAGTTGGTTGAAGTGAGCTGAATAGAGTATGTAGCTAGTTGGATGAGGGATAAGGCCTGGATCTGTGACTCATTGGTATGGGGAACTTTCTGGGCAGAAAACTCTTACCACTGCTTCTCAGCTCTTCTTCTTCTGCAGTATAAGTACCTTAGAGAGTTGCCTGGCGATCTCTGAGAACTTTATTCGTTTACCCCTGGAATAAATGCTGTCAATTAAAAGAGCAAAATAAGGACCCTTTAATTCCTAAGGAGGATTCTGAATAAACACTTTATGAAAATACTGTTCAGGTCTACATCAGTAATCGAGAAAAGGAGAATTGGCGTAGCCTCTTTAAACTGTGCCTTAGAATGAGACTTTGGGGAGCATCTTCCTGAAACCGCTGGTTAGTATTCAGGGAACAGCTTATCACTAATTTTAGGCCAAGTTGTATATTGGTTGTTTTGTGTGCTTATGAAATGATATTCGACCCACCTTAATGACTCTTTAGCAAGGTTTGCAGCACTAAAGAGAAAATGAACAAATTTGTAAATTTGGGTTCTGATTACACTTTTGTTGTTACCAAACAGCTCAATTCCCTTAGTGGAAGTACTGCTTTATATCTCTGTTAAGTGTCAGCTTGTAAAAGTGTTGGCTAAGCCTTGGCCCCTGTTAGGGAATGCTAAATGAGTGAAATTCAAGCACATGTTAAGTAACTCATAGCTATAAATAGACATGCAAAAACAAATCATTTAAAACATTTTTAACAAAAGGAATATAAAGAAAAAGCAAATACATTTATTGGCGAATCATCTTTTTTCCTTTCCTGGACATCAGTTAGTCGTTGCTATTTAGTCCTGGCATCAATTCTGAATATCGTATTCCCTCTGACATCAACACATTTTGTATTTGTTTTCATTTTTCAACATGTATGTCAATGTCGGCTAATTTGAGCTAGAGTTGGAAGGGATCTCAGTGGCCAATGAAGACCCCCTTCCCCCCTTTTTTCAGCAAGGTAGGAAATGGAAGCCCAGGGATGCTACGTGATTGGCACAGTATTATCCTTAATATAAATAAAAGAAACAAACCCATTCCAAAGATTGTAGAAGCAGGAGCTTCAACTGAACTTTCTAGGCTGGAATACACATCATTTGTGTGCGTGCGTGCGTGCGTGTGTGTGTGTGTGTGTGTGTGTGTGTATATAATATATTTATGCACACATATGCACGCATATATAAACACACATATTTACACATGTATTTATGCATATAAATTATGTATTTGTCTGTGTGTGCACCCACATATATATAATGATTGGATTTTTCCCCCCTAGCAAACAGAGGATCCTGGTTCATATTGAGCTTTGGGGTTGTTTCTTCACGAAATCCAATTCAACTATTCGGCAAAGAAACTCTAAATGCTCACGCTTTTCTTGGGGCTCCTTAATCCATTGTAACCTTAGGCCGATGAAAAGCTACTTTGAAAAAAATTACCGAGTTATAAAGAAAATACTTTCTTAGGCTTTTTGGACACTGATATTGTGTAGTAATTACATTTTATGAGCTTAATTAAATAACATTTAGGTAAAAAGGCCCCATAAAGGGGATTGGAGATCAGGTCCCTGAGCCAAAACAAAGGCAGTGCTTCCTCCCCTTTCCCCACCTCTTCTCTCCACCTGCTTGGAGAAAGCTGTATTTCTTCAGACAGCGCTCATAATTGCCCTTCTGTGCCTGATTTGGGCCTCAGGAAAGGCCCACAGCATCTGTAAAGCTGGCAGCAAAATGGTATTTCCAGGCAGGCACAGGGTTGCAGGGTAGCGAGCCAATCGCCAGCTTTGTCTGAGCAGCTGAGAACTTCGCCCGTGTATGACCAGGGTGTTCAGTAACACAGACCTGCGCCTGGAGCACGGTGAGCAGAGCCCAGCCGCGCAGAGCCCAGCAAGCCTTCGGGTCAATATTTATAGACCACTACGTTCCAGAGCCGCCTCCAGGATAGGGCCAGGGCCAGGGCTCGTAGGCAGGCAAGGAGAAGAAGCCTTTGGTGCAGGGGAGGCAACTTGGAGTTTGGATTTCCAGTGCAGAGGGAAAAAAAAAAAATGTCTTTTTAACTGTGAAGTTGAAGCTTTCCTGGCTGAATCATAGCAGTCTGGCACTGAGAGATGACAAGGGAGGGGAAAAAAAGCTAAAAGAGCAAGTCTCTTTTGAGTCAGAAGGTAAGTCATTAGTGGAGTCTTCACTTTCCTGGCTCCAGCTCACAGTTGTTTTGCCTGTTCCCTGCATCAGTCAGGAAGCAGAGGTCTGTTTAGCGCTCTGGGTTATCCTAGAATCTGCTAGGATGGCAGGGTGGGCAGGCAAGTCTGCCTCATGGAGTAGCACTTTGGGGCTGCCCAGTTGTGGGTTCACTGTCCTTTGTAGTGGCATGAAGGTTTGCTCTGCTCTCAGTCAAGTTGGGTGTCGGAGGGAGGGTTTGGAAAGCACATCTGATTGCATACCGTTTCCCATCTGAAAGACTGCACCGGTTCCTTGTTACCCATCTCTCCTTGGGGTTTACTGGGAAAAAATATAAGTAATGGTAACATCAGAATAACTATTTAGTAAATCCCTACTAACCCTCAAGCTTTAAATAAGTATATAGGTTGACAGTGTAATGATTTAGGAAACTCTGAAGGATTGAGGAAGATACAAGGAGAAAGTTCGAGCAGTCTTGAGTGTGTGTTGTAGATGTTCTGAAATGAAGCGAGGAGGACCCTTCAAGAGTGCTAAAGGTGCAATTTGGAAACTTTTTATTGTATCGATTCTGAACATTAGGCAAGGGAGGAGATTTCAGAGCAATCATTTTAATCCTTTGATGAAAGAAATTGGCAAATGTCTCCAGGTGTGTTTCTCTGGGGAAGAATGTATATTAACTGATGTGATTTTCTGTAAAATGTGAGAAAAGACTCTTCCCCTACTATAGCTTCTTCTCTATGACATAGATAACTTCTAAACATCTTTCACTATATACTTTTGATTTCTTTGATTTTTTTCCTCTTTGTATTCGAAGATCATTAAAAGTTTTGAGGAATTAAGGGAGGAAAGCCATCTGAATGTATTTCCTCATTTCAACAGACTCTAAATCTGTACATTTGGGTTCATGACATTTAGTGTTGAGAATAAATACGTGCTTTACTAAAAGGATAGAACTAATCTGCACTAATGAGATAACAAATCCATTGTTTAATAAAATGATTCCTGAATTTACTTAAGCTATTTTACAAATTAAGGCAAAAATACTTTGGTGTGTTTTCATTCTCATATTATTAATGGAGAGCCCTGATATCTTTAGGAGATATGGTTTAGTATTCCTTTATTTAAGTTCATTATTCTGTATCTATCTATGTATGGATGTATGGATCTATGTATGTATGTATGGATCTATCTCTTTATCTCTGTATCTTTGTATTCAAGGCAGACAGGCTTGAGAAATGCACCAGAAGAAAGCAACAGTATTTTGGCTATTGTTAATTAGATGTCTATTCAGAAATTATTCATTTTGCAAATGGAATGGACCAGACAATAACATTTAATAATAGTTGGCATTTGTATAACCCATTAAGGTTTGAAAAGGTCTTTGCAAATATTTTCTTATTTTATCCTCGGAACAAACCTGGGAAGAATAGGTGCTATTACTCATCCCCATTTAACAGAAGAAGAAAGCTGAGGCAGAAAGAAGTTAAGTGATTCACCCAGGGTCACATGGCTAGTAAGGTTAAGAGACTGAATATTTCTACCTTTTGGCCCTGTGCTGTCCACACTGCCCCCTTTTGGTATCAAGCTCTAATTATGAGCATTTATTGTAGAAAAAAAAATCAAGTCTTAACGAAATAGTAAAGGTAATTTCATCTTAGGGAGCCAAAAGGTTTTAAAGTAATTTTAAAACATGCAAAATTTTAAAATTCTATTGTAAAATATTGTCTGCCATCTTATTAGAAATATTTATTTTTTCTTTAATTCAACAAAAGTTTTGCCCAGAAAAATAATTTCATTTTTATATTTTATAATGGAGAATTATCTTTTGTTTGTTTTTGGAAGGGAGTTGAGAGGCCAACTGCTGCCCACCAGTATATCAGTGTCTTATTTAGGACAAGATGATTTGTTTGGATACCTGTGGCAGACTTACACAGGTAAGGGTTTTATAGGGGAAGACAGGAATGATTTGTTGTCTGCATTGTTTAAAGAAGTACCCACATTCACGAGATGAAGTATCCGTTGGTATATGCACACTTATTTTTATGTATGTATTTTTAAAAATGGAAAACACAGCCACCACTTGTTTATTAGCTCAGGCATTTCTCACTTAGAACACCTTGTTTGTCTAACTTTCAGAATGAATCTTTGGTAGAATTCAGTTTAGCTCATGATTCTCTAATAACATCTCTAAGAACAAAATTATAGTTCAATTTTTGTAACATTTAAAAACATCATCAGATCAGGGCTCACATTAATCTCCTCTTGCTAACTTTCTTCCATGCTATGTCCTGTGAACATTTAGGCAAGAAATAGGGAGCATTTATGGCCATTGTAACACAGAGGAGTCTCACATTTAAATTGGAGCTTTGATCAGTAGAGTCTGGGCATTTTTAACCCTGATAGAGTGGTGGTATTGGTTTGATTTGCCTGGTACATGTGCATCCTATCTCTCCTTTTGGGTGCTCTGCTACCTGAAGCAGAACTTGTTTTTATTTATTTTTAGTTTATATTTTCAATTTTAAAATTCCATTATTTTAAAGACTTTATTTACTTCAATACTTCAAGAGTTATTAGTTTTTTCCTTTGCTTTAGGAACTACCATTTTCCAAAATCTCTGCAAGTTTGGAGTTTATGCTATCGGAAAGGAAATTAATGAACGCTTGAAACAGACAAATATTGGTGCTTTAGAAAGATTAATCCATTGGCAACAAAAAGGAATAGTTTGGAGGGAGGAAAGGCTGGAGGTGGAGAGGCCTTTCATTTTCATATCTCTGATCCAATGATCATATTACCCATGAAAGGTCTGTCCCTAGATGTGAGTTTATGAGGCCTGAAATATGGTGCTGGCAGGAGAAAGGGAAAGGTACAGACAGAAGCTGTAGTTGCTGCAAAGGATGAGTCAAATAAAAGTATTTGGTAACTGGTTATAAATTCATATTTTGCTGAATAACTAGAATTTAATGGTAATGTTTTCTAGAATTAAAAAAGTTAGAATTCGATGATTTGGAAGGGAAAATAATGACATTTTGGGGTCAAGATGACAGTGGCTTATCCAAATGGAAATATCCCCCAAAAGAGGAAATTTGTTCATGTTAAGTGTTTTAGTGTAGAATTGAAATTCCTTCCATCAGGAGGCACGGATCACAATCTCTCTGTCCTAAGAGATTTTTTTTCCTGATTTGTTGTAACTAAAAGCATTAATCACCCAGTAGTTAATATTCTGACGATGAACTTTTCCAAAGATGACAGATGCATGATATGTTGCCAAGGTGGTACTTGATACTTTCCAGGCTGACAGAACTTATACTCTTCTGACATCTTCTAGAACCCAGCATGTGATGGCAAATTTGAATGAGATTTTAGGACAGATTCATTGTCTATAAAGTTTATTCATACTTTTCCACAATGACTAAAAAGTTATCAAAGACTTTTATTTTGATAAGTATGCTGCTGTATTTCTCAATACATCTTTGGTGTTAGTTCTTACTGTTTCTCCTTTTCATCCACATTTGGAACTCTTGTCCCACAATTTTTCAGGCTAATGGTACTGATTTTTAGGCAAGCATGGAACTAAACTTTTGAGAGAATTAATGTAGTACTGTGACCATAAGGTTCAGTGTCAGAAACAAGGCAAATGTGCATGGGAGGCAGGACTAGCTACATTATTTTCCTCTTTTCTATGTCTCAGATTTCTTCCAGCATCTTTTCTACTATTCCCATGCCTTTTTGAACAAAATGAACAGATATAACCCTTGGCTAGAATACATGCATTTTATCAGTATATATGATTGTGGAATAAGAAAATTAATGCATTTTTGAAGGCATTTCAAACCTTAATGATGGAGACTTTTGAAACCCTTCCCTGAGCTCCTGAAATAGTCTTCTGATTTGTCCTTCTATTTTGTCTTTGAATCAGTCAAGAGAGTGAATAGCTGGAAGAAGACCAGATGCATGTGAAATTGTATTTTCAAGGTGTTAGAACTGGCATAAAAAAGGAAAAACTCACTGAAATTTTTGAAATGAAATCCCCCATGCCCAAACACACAAAATACCATTTTATAGAATATTGCTGAGACAAGCTAATTCTTTCCCAGTTGATCAGTGTATAATATTGTTATTATTGCATACAACACTCTGTAGGTTCTGCTTATTTCACTCTGCATCAGTTCTTGTAGGTCTTTCCAGCTTTTTCTGTTGTCATCCTGCTCATCATTTCCTATAGGACAATAATGTTGTGTTACCATCATAAACCACAGTTTAGCCATTCCTCAACAGGTACATATCCCCTTAATTTCTAATTTTTTGATACCACACAAAGATCTGTTATAAATATTTTTCTATATGTGCCTATTCCCCTTTTTTATCTCTTTGGGGTTCAGATGTAACAGTGACATTACTGTACCAAAGGGTATGCACAGTTTTAGGGCCCTTTAGGTAGTCTAAATTGTTCTCCAGAATAATGATCGTATCGGTTCACAACTCCATCAACAATGCATTTGTGTCCCAATTTTGCCACATTCCCTCTAACATTTATCAGTTTTCTTTACTGTCATATTGGTTAATCTGATAGGCATGAGGTGATAGTTTTAATTTGCATTTCTCTAATGAGTGATTTAGAACATTTTTTTCAAATGATTATTAGTGGCTTTGATTTCTTCATCTTAAAACTTTTTATTCATATCCTTTGCCCATTGGTTAATTGGGGAATGATTTATGTGCTTATAAATTTGACTCCATTCTGTATATATTTGGGAAGTGAGTCTCTTATCAGAGAAATTTGTTGTAAAAACTGTTCCAAGTTTGTTTCCTTACTAATATTGGTTATATTAGTTTTGTTTGTATAAAATCTTTTAATTTAAATATTAATATATTAAAATTATTCATTTTCCATCTCATAATGCTCTTCATCTTTTGTTTGGTCTGAATTCTTCCCCTCTCCATAAATCTGACAGATAAACTATTCTGTACTTCCCTATTTTGCTTATGCCATCACTCTGTATGTCTAAATTATATACCAATTTTTGCCTTATCTTGGTGAAGGGTGTGAGATATTGGTCTACCTAATTTCTGCCATAATTTCCCTCCATTTTTCACAGAATATTTTGTTAAATATTGAGTTCTAATTTCATTCAATGTTCCCTTCTTCCTCCTTAACCTCAGACTCTAGAATCTTTGTGTGTGTATATGTGTGTGTGTGTGTGTGTGTGTGTGTGTGTGTGTGTGTCTGTGAGAAAGAGAGACAGACAGATAGATAGACCTATGTAGATATAGATGTAGATATCTATATCTTTATGTGTACATAGCTATTTGTATATTTTCTTCCCTGTCAGAATATGAGTTCTCTGAGGTCAGGGAACTTGTGTCTGACTCTTTTTGTATCGTCAGTGCTTAGCACAGTTTTTGTCACATATTAAATGCTTCATGAATGCTTCTTGATTGATATCTGAATAATTGAATAAAATTTTTAGTTTCTCTCAAAATATCTTCTATGATATAAATACAAGCTTTATATTTGAGAGCTATTGAAAGTTATGATAATTTGGCATCTTACAAATGTTATCTGAGCAAATCAGCAAATCAGATTAGACCAGTGTTTATTGAATGCCTTTCATGTACCAGGAGCTCTGCTAGTTGCTGGAGATATTAAGACAAAATTAAAGCTGTTCTTGCCCTGAAGAAGTTTCTAGTCTTGTGAAGGAAAGAGTATTTACCAAGTCACATGCAGCAGTAAGGGCACTCAGAATTAGCGGTATCAGTTTGAGTTTCTTGTAGCAGAGGTAGATTTGGACAAGCTTAGAGATTCTGTGAGGTAGAGATTGGAGATATGGGCTACAGTTAAGTGTATAAGCTGGTAGATGGAGTTCTCTTAACGACAGGGAAGCTTAATCAGTTGAGCTGTGATATAGTTTGTGTAAAGAAAAGCAAAAGGAAATCAACCAGGCTAAAATTATATTGTGAAGAGCTTTAAAAGCTAACTAGAGGAAGTTCTGTATTTTACTGGTGTTTAGAACAGGGATAAGCCCATCATTTAGATATATCTCTTTGGAAACCATACAGAAGATTGTTTGGAGAAGGGAAGTGACTGGAGACAGGGAGACCAATTTATTATTTTTTTAACATTTCATTTCATTTCATTTCATTTCATTTATTTAATTAAATTAGAATATTTCATGGTTACATGATTCATGTTTTTTTCTCCCTCCCCCTTCCTCAGACTGATGAGCAGTTCCACTGGGTTTTACATATATCATTGTTCAAAACCCATTTCCACATTATTAATATTTGTAATAGAGTGATCATTTAAAGTCAGTATCCCCAATCATATATCCATCAAACCATGTGATCAATCATCTGCTTTTCTTTTGGGTTTCTACTCCCACAGTTCTTTCTCTGGAGGTAGATAGTGTTCTTTCACATAATTTCCTCAGACTTTTCCTGGCTCATTGCACTTCTGCTAGTAGAGAAGTCCATTATGTTCAATTGTGCCATAATGTCTCAGTCTCTGTGAATAATGTTTTTCTGGTTCTACTTCTTTTGCTCTACATCAATTCCTGGAGATCTTTCCAGTTCACATGGAATTCCTCCAGTTCGTTACTCCTTTCAGCACAATAGTGTTCCATCACCATCAGATACCACAATTTACTCAACCATTCCCCAATTGATGGACACCCCCCTCATTTTCCATTTTTTTGCCACTACAAAGAGTGTGGCTATAAATATTTTTGTATACATATTTTTCCCTATTATATCTTTGGACTACAAATCCAGCAGTGGTATGACTGGATCCAAGGACAGGCATTTTGAAAGCCCTTTGGTCATAGTCAGGGATACCAATTTAGGGGTCATTAAAATATGTCAGGAGAAAGGTATTAGTTTAAATGTTTGAACTAGGATGGTGGTTTTGTGACTGAACCGAAGATGTTCATTTGGAAGTATGTTGTGGAGCTAGAATCAACAATACTTGGCAACTAAATGGATGTGAGAAGTGATGGAGAAAAAAGAGTCAAGGATGACCACATGATTATAAATCTGGGTGATTTAAAAGATGGAGACGATGCTTTCAATGGAAATGGGCTAGTTAGGAAAACGGGAAGCTTTGGGGATGGGAAAATAATTAAATTGTTTTATTCTTGTTTAATTTGAATTACTTATAGGATATTTAGTTGAAAATGTCCAGCATGTAGTTGTTAATACAGGACTGGTATTCAGGCAAGAGACAATGGCTCAGTGCATAGATTCAGGGTGTCATCTGCAAGAGATGAGAGTGAAATTCATGGGACCAAATGAGATCACACAGAATAAAGAATGAGAAGAAGTTAGTGCCCTAAGCTACATACAAGCTCACAAATTTGAGAGGAGAGTGTCTAGAAGGAGGGATAAGTAGTTAATCAGATCAGATAATAGAGGATGAAAAATAGCATTGAGACTGAGAAAAGTTTTGCACATTTGGCATTTTAGGGGTCATTGAATTGATATAGGAAAATCCTTGCAATGGGATTTGTTATAATGAACATTCATTTTGGTGACAGAAGACCTGATTTTTTTCTATTTCAACTATTTCACTTGGTGACTTTGCATCAGTCATTTTGAATGACTTAGAGCATCAGTATCTTTATCTTAAAAAAAAAAAAAGAAAAGAGGGTTGAACTATTGTAGTCTTGTGACTTGAAAGGTCCCCTTCTGATATGAATCTTTTTACAATACATTTAGTCCAAAAGGTGAAAGGAACACCTAGCAACTTCTATTACCAAAAACTCATTTATATGTTTATAGATTTTTAAATGACGTTACACATATGATACTTGGCATTCTTCCTCCCCTACTTAAATTTAATCTATATCAGTGATTCCCAAAGTGGGCACTACCACCCCTTGTGGGTGCTGCAACGATCCAGGGGAGGAGTGATGGCCACAGGTGCATTTATCTTTTCTATTAATTGCTATTAAAAAAATAATTCCCAGGGGGCTAAGTAATATTTTTTCTGGAAAGGGGGTGGTAAGCCAAAAAAGTTTGGGAACCACTGATCTATATCTTCTATAACTAGTAGATAGCTCACTGATAGTCTGTAATACTTTTGTAATATTTTGAGCATCAGACGGGACTTAGAAATCATTTACTTCAACCCCTCTTTATTTTGTTATTTGACACCTTGTCAGTTTTACCAAAAATTCTTGAATGAGTTAACGTTGAAGTGACAATGAAGTAACATTGAAGTGAATAAAATTATTATAATATGAGTTTTCCTATAGACTGTATTGTATTCTAAGTTTGGCCTACTTGCTGTTCTCCATAGTCACATGTTATTTCATCTCTTCCACCTGCTATTGCATATTCTATCTATCCAACATGCCTAAAACCTTTCATTTCTCCCTCATATAATCCCTATGTTTCTTTCCAAAATCAAATCAAACAGCATCTTTTTATATGGTCTTTTCTTCACCATCCCATTTGCAAGTGCCCATTAAACCCCACTCACCAAAAGAAATGTATACATACTTAGTGTGTATCTTGAGATTACTTATATATATATGTGGTCTCTTCCACTTTTGTTTCTATATCTTCATTACTTGATTGTTACCTGGCATGACATAGAACAGGCCTTTAATAATTAATTCTTCAATATTTTCTCCCATTTTCTTATCATTTCTTGCTGACACTAATGTTTCATGATCTCATTATTCTAATCAAGAAGGAAATTCAGTAAAAGTTGGGAATAATCTTTAATAACCTGCCTCCTTCTGTTTCATGCTACTGAACACTAGGGATGAAAGAGGGATAGGGCAGAAAAGTATTTTAAGTACCTATTTATAGTTAACATTTGTATAGCAACGACTGTTTTCTAGGCTAAGGACTTAGGAAGTGTTATCTCATTTGATTTTTATAAGATCTCTGGGAAGTAGTTGATATTATTTTCATTTTTGCAGTTGAGGAAACTGAGGAAGAAAACAGGTAGTTTAAATGACTTAACTGGTGTCACATTTCTAGACAGTGTCTGCAGTTGGATTTGAACACAGTTCTTCCTGGCCGCAAGGTCAGTGCTCTGTCCACTGGCCACCTATCTGCCTCTGGTGGCTGGAGCTTAGACAAGTTGCTGGCTATGTCCCAGGAAGCACACCATCTGCCTTCCAGTATTTGAAGAGTGAAGATGGGGCTCTGACTAGCCTGGTCCTCTCAGACAATCTCCAAACTTTCCCCACTTAGTTTTCATGAATTTGCCCACAGTGACTCATAGTCATTTTAGGACTCCACAGAGAACGAATGAATTTGAACCCAGAATTGTGTGTGCATGTTTATTTCTGCTGTTTTTGCCATCTTCACTTAGAATCGATAATAAGAATTTTCTCAGTCTACCTGATTAATCCAAGTTTCATTAGTTTGACTATAGACTGAATTCAGCATATTTTTCAAAAGTCATTTTACCTTTTGTATTTTAGTTGGTCTTCATTGAACCGATGAGAATTAAATTATAGTATCCTAGTTTGATTCTCATTAGTAATGTTTTAGCTTTATTTTTCATTTCATCCTTTTGGAACACTCAGATGTGAAGTATGACTTTTAATTAGCATAAACTTTATACGAGTGCTCTGACTTGGAAAATTTTGTTATCAGTATCTGTACTGATTAACAGACTAATCTTTTATCCAAGCTAGCTATAAATATTGCCCCTTTGTTTTTCAGGTTTTTCCCCTGCTTTTTATTAAAATCATGGTTTCAAATTCAGAACGCATACCGGCAACTTGGCACACCAAATTAATACTTTACCCGATGAGCTAATCATTTCTGCGGGTAGAATCCTCCCTCTCTCCCTGGTCCATGTCTGTAACTTTTAAAACGTCATCAATAAAATGACACATCATTATTTCCAGTGGTAGTTTTGTCTACTAACCTTGAGATATATTTCTGTGTTTATTGTCAAGGCCCTGTAGGCCAATTGAGCTTGACAATAATAGAGAAAGAAAGCATGGTGACCTAGGACATGAAGTTCCACTGTACTAATTCAAGGCTCTTTGAATATGGATTTTTTTCCTTTTGAAATGGGCCAACCTGCAACCTGTAAAGTCTGCTGAGTTAATCATTAATGACTGATTTGGAATTCTTACATATTATCATTAATAGAAAAAGACAACTCACTTTAGGAGGGGGAATTTTTCCTCCATTATTTGCAAGTCAAAGTACATTGATCAGTAATCTGTTCACAAAGTAAGACTTCTGAGGTGGCTCAAGGGGATTGAGAGAGGGAAGTTCCTGCATTCAGTTCTGGCCCTAGACACTTCCCAACTTTGTGACCCTGGGCAAGTCACTTAACCTCCATTCCCTACCCTCTACCACTCTTCGGCCATGGAACTAATACACGGTATTGATTCTAAAACAAGGTAAGAGTTTTTCAAAAATAAAACAAAATAAGGCTAATGTAACCTATATAACTGAGACTTCTGTAGTGACTACATTATCCTGGATCCACAGTATTCTTGTATTTTATATTCACTTCAAAAGGAAAAATTTTAATGTGATTTAACAAAAAAAGATATTAGAAATATTTGAATATTTAAATATGATAAAACATGACATAGTTATATTAATATGTAATGTCATAACATTAGATATTCATGTGTGATATTAAATGTGTATTATAATCACATGTGATATTAATCACTATAAATATTCTAAATGTATAGTAAAATATATTGCTGTTACTTAAAGTTCTGAATTCAGCTTATGATCCCCAATTCTTGAGTGTCTGCTTGATCATGGTAACAAGTTAAGTCCTTTCTTTCTTTCTTTTTTTTTTTTTTTTGGATGTATAGAGATGGACTCATTATGTTTATCTCAGATACATCTTGGATATAATTTTATCAAGGTAAGGAATGTGTTTGGGGAAGGGTGCATCTGAATAGTCTTGGGCTCCAGGGTTCTGAGTAATTTTCAGTAATTTTCATTAGAAAATACTTATGGAAGCATCAAGGCCCACATACCACAGAATTATTAAACCTGTCTAATTTAAGCTTATTTGCAGAGTATGAACTGTTAAAGAAATTAAAAACTAAGCAAAAAAGTGAAGATGGAAGCAGGAAGGTTGAAAAATAGCTGTCGTAGTCTATTCAGTAGTCCTTGATGAGGGTTTAATTCTGCTATTGTCCACCAATTTTGCTGGAAAAGCCATGCTGCTCTTTTTGCCAAATTTTTGTCCTATGGCATCTTAAGTATTAAAATTAAAAAACAGTCTTTCAAAAAAACCTTCCCAAAATTGAGGAAAGGAAATATTCCTCCAGATGTATTAACCCAGAGTTAGCTGTGCCCTAAGTGTCTCCTCTGAGAAAGCATGCGACTGAATTCAGAACTATTTTTGTTAACACAAACTCCTGCCTAATCAATCTCCTTCTTTCAGACTAGTTAGAATTTAACACATGACCTCATTTAATAGTGAGAACAAGAACAATTTACTTAAAATAGAAAGCTTTGTGATATCAAGGAAGTATCAGTTGACAAGTAGCATTAAATGCAGGAAATATAATCGCCTTCTTGAAGTACCTTTTCCCCTCAGATAACTAAGATTATGAAGTTCTAAGTTTCTGGGCCAGAGCTCTGGAACCCTTCGTATTGTGGGAAGGTACTACTTCCTCTCTGTCTCATCTTCACTTTGTACTTGTCTACTAGTTTCTGTCTACCACTATTATTAAATTTAAATTTATTTTTGTCGATAAATTTTTTTTTCCAGGGTATATAGAGGCAGCAATTAGGTTACTCAGGGGTTGGAGTCACACCTAGCAATGTGACTCTGGACAAGTCACTTAACTGCCATTGTGTAGCCCATTACCACTCTTTCGTCCTAGAACCAATACATAGTTTTGATTCTAAGACAGAAGGTAAGGGCTTAAAACATAGAGACTATATTTCCTCTTTTTTTTCTTTCCTCTTCCCTTTTCCAAAGAGGGGGATTTTATTGGACATCTTAATCTGGAGTCTTTGAACTTTTAAAAAATTACCATTTTGACATAATTGTTTCCTTTATGATATTTTTTATTTTATTCATTTAAAAACATTATTTGAAAAGGAGTACATAGATATCATCAGTTTTTCCAAAGGGGGTCCATGACTCAAAAAGGTTAAGGACCCCTGTTTGTTAGAATTTTTTTAAAAAAAGGAAGACAAGGAAAAAAAATCAACAGAACCATTCAGTGATCTGAAAAAAATATTCCATATCTAAGGACACCTCCCCTCCCTATTAAAAAAGGAGCAGACATCCTCTTATATTTTATTTTCTTCAGGATTATTTTTGTTAATGTTTTTCATTTCTCTGGCAATATTTTTTTCATTATGTTTGTAGGTTTTCTACCAGTACTTCATGTTCCATGTTTCTGGGTATTAATTTTTTCTTAATGAACATTGCTATTCATTCATATTCATGTATCTTAATTTGTTTAACCATTCCATAGTTGATAAACATCTTCTTTATTTCCAGTTTTTTACTGCCATAAAAAAGTGCTTCTTTAAAGACTTTGATATACCCTATACATATGTGCACGCGTGAGCACACACATATCACACATATTTCTTTTTGTCAGTGACCTCCTCATAATATATGCCCAACAGTGGAATCTCTATCATATTATTTATGTAATTCCAATTTGTTTTCTAGAATTCTTGAATTCATTCACAGCTCTACCAAAAATGTATTAGTGAGCCTGTTTTTACACAGTCTTTCTAATATTGACCACTACCATCATTTGTCATGTTTGCCAATGTGGCGGGTTTGAGACAAATCCTTAGCATTTAAAAGAATTTGCATTTCTCTTATTATCTTTATTTGGTGGGGATTTCTCCCATATGGTTATCATTTTCCATTCTTTCACCAACTGTTCATATTCTTTAAATCTTTATCTAATGAGGAATAACTTTTGTGTATATGCATGTTTATGTGTTAGTTTCCTGTCTAAAAAAATTGATTCAGAGGTTTCTCCCTCCTCCACTATTAGAATGATTAAAATCATAGATTTTTAAAAATTATATTCATTTAGGACTTCTTTAAACTTTCATGTAATCAAAATTATTGATCTTATCTTTAAAGTTGTTCTCTTTTTTTTTTTTCAATAAGAATTCACATCCCATAGGACTGTGTGAAGGGTATATGATCATTTCTTCTCATTTCAGACATTATTTTTATTATTCAGGTACTGTATCCTTTTATAATTTCTTGTAGAATATTCTGTAATATCTTTTTTTTTTTTTTAAAACCCTTACCTTCCGTCTTGGAGTCAATACTGTGTATTGGCTCCAAGGCAGAAGAGTGGTAAGGGTAGGCAGTGGGGGTTAAGTGACTTGCCCAGGGTCACACAGCTAGGAAGTGGCTGAGGCCAGATTTGAACCTATTACCTCCCGTCTCTAGGCCTGGCTCTCAATACACTGAGATACCCAGCTGCCCCCTGTAATATCTTTTAATCTGATTTCTATGAGACTGCTTTGTAGTTTTCCCATTAGATCTCATCAAATTGGAAGTTATCTATATTTTATCTTCTGTTTCTTTTATCTATTGGTATCTTCTCTAATGTTTATAAAATATGGTGGACTTAAAAATAAAATTTAAAATTTAAACCCAGACCCTGCTGACCTTGCAAGGCATTTCTCCTCCTCATAATTAAACTTTTTTAAAGGTTATTACTATTTGCTTCCATTTCCCTCCATTTCACTTCTCAACCCCTTGTAATTTAGATAGCATCATTATAATAACAACCTATTCATCCTGTTACCAGTGGATTTTTCCTATTTTTAAAACTTAACTCTTCAGCTTTTTACACAATTCAATACTCCATCTTTCTGTTTCTCTGATATTTCCCCCCCTTTTTTTATGAAACTGTTTTGTCTTGGTCTATTTCTCTATTCTAGTATTCCTTCTTAGTCTCTTTTGTATCTATATTCAGGCCCCTCAACATGGTGTCCCCAAAGGCTTTGTCTTTTATTTTAGTCTCTTCTCTTACTACCTTTAGCTTTTTTCAGTTCAATTACCTATTAAATTCCACATGTACATACCAAACCTAGTCTCTCAACTAAATTCCAATCAGATATCACCAACTGACTTGTTGCACATATCCTCCCACTTTGGTGTTCAGCTGAAAGTCCACACATCCAAAACAGTACCTATTAAGTCCTCTCTTTAACCCACCCCTTTCCCAAATTTCCTGTTTTTTTAAAAGTCACTGCCATTCTTCTAAGAAGTTACTTAAATTTTCAATCCTCTAATGCTGCTCTTCTGTATCTTTCCCATAATCCTTCATTCCTAACCAGCTGATAAATCTTATAAATTTCATCTCTACAATGCCTTTCACTTCTCTCTCTTCTTTGTACTCACATGGCCCCAAATAGATGTCTTCAAAAGGTTAGTTCTGAGGAGAAAGATAGTTACTGATACATTAAGGAAAATTTCCCAGAAGTTCTGGCCCTTGAGCTGTTCTTTAAAGGATGGGACACTAAAGTTAATAAGGGGAAAAAAGGAGGGAGGAAATTCAAAGTATAGGGAATAATGTAAATGAATAAATGGAATAGTGAATGTTCAGTTTGTCTTCAGGGATAGACAATTGATACATATAGCATATAGAAGGAAGAAGTCCAGAATATCTGGAATGGTAAAATGACTCTAGATTGTAGAAAGTTCAGAATGCTAAGCAGAGGTTTTTGAAATTTTTATTATACAGTTGTTAGCACTAAAGATTTTAGCAATGGAATGAAACAGTTATATCTATGCCAAAGAATATCTTCCCTCTACCCCCACATTGGTAAACTGGAAGGTTTGGATTAGCAAGCATGTTGATGCTGGAAAACCTTTATTGATTTGAATGTGAATTGCCCAGATAGTTGGTAAATGGGGCAAATGGGACTCTATTGTGACAATTGAGTGGAAAGGATAAATGTGAGGGATTTTGAAGAGATAAAATAAGATTTTGTAACAAATCAAATACAAAAGATGAAAGAATGAAAGAAGTCATAGATGAACTCCAAAGCAAAATAAAGATTAGGACTGGTAGAATAGAGGACTTTACCATTGGCCCCCTGAAGTTGATAATTTAAACCAGGGGAGTGAATAGAGTTAACCAGAGGCAATGCATAGACTTTGAAGTAGAAGTAAGCTAGATAGACCCTTGGAGAAAATACACTAAGAAGAATTTTGGGAAACCAAAAGATGTAATATGTAGGAGGATGATAGGGGAGGTTGGAGACCAAGGAAAACATAGTGTCTCTGGAGCCAAGAGAATATCAAGGAGACAATGAGAGTGTCAGAGGAAAAATTTGAACAGAGGTATTTCTGGCTCCAAGACCACCATCCTTACCGATGGTACCTCCTAGCTTCCATTGGGTTATGGATTGAGAAAGAGAACAATAGCATACCATATCTTTCTATGAAGTTTTAGCAGTGAAGGCAATGAAAGAGAGAAGTGGATGCAACTAGAGTTAGGTACAATAGAAAAGTCAAGGCTAGGCTTTTTAGTATTAAAGGACTGATCATGTAAAGATATTGGAAAGAAGAATTATTGAAATCAAAGATTGTTTTAAATAATTAGAGAAATATGAATTGCTCATAGGTAGGCTAAGCAAATATAATAAAAAATGACAAGACTACTAAGTTCAAATACTAACATAATTCATCTAGAAGAACAAAATGTAAACAATGTCAGAAGAAATCAATGAAAAAATTGCAAAGAAAGTGGGTTACAAAGAGCAGTACCAGATTTCAAATTATTTCACAAAGCTTTAATAATCAAAACACTTTGATAATGGAGAAGAAATAGAGTGATTAATCAATGTAGAAGATTTGGTAGACAGGATATAGAAGAAAATAAACATAGTGGAGGCACCTGATTGACTCAGTGGATTGAGAGCCACGCCTAGAGAAAAGAGGTCCTGGCTTTAGTTTTGGCATCAGAAATTGACTAGCTTGGCAACTTTGGGCAACTCACTTAATATCCTCATTGCTTAGCCCTTGTCTCTCTTTTGCAAGATAGAAGGTAAAGGTTTATGATACTTCATAGCTGTTGTCCCCACAGTACTACTACTACAACTACAATTACTATATCTATACCTCAAAGGGATCAAGGAAAGAGGGAAAGGATCCAAACATACAAAAATATTTATAGAACCTTTTTATGTGTGTGTGTGTCAAAGAATTGGAAACTGAGGTAATGTACATCAATGTGGAAATAGCTAAAAAATCATGTTATATAAATGTTATGGAATACTGTTTTGTTGTAAGAAATTATGATGGACATGGTTTCTGGGAAGACTTATCTGAACTGATGAAAAGCAGAATTATCTGAACTAGCCAGAACAATTTACACAGCAACTACACTATTACAAAGATAATCAAATGTAAAAAACTTAGTAACTCTGAATCAATGCAGTGACCCACCATAATATCAAATGGCTTATGAAGAAAAAGATTATCCATCTCCAGTTAGAGAAGAGACAGTCTCAAAGTGAAGACTGAACAAGTGTTTTGTTCTCTTTTTTTCCCTATCCCTATAAGAACATGACTAATGTAGAATTTTACATGATTTCATATTTGTAGTGGTTTTTACATTTTTTGCCTGGTAATCAGTGGAGTAGAGATGGAGAGAATTTGGACCTGCAAATAAAATAAAATTAATTTTTTAAAAATGGACCAATCAACATATATTTTTAAAATGCTGACTTGTGATCTTCACTGCCTTAATTTTTAGAGATTTGAAAAAAGAAGAAAAACCACAAGCCTCTGATCTCACGGATCTTATATTTTAATGTTCGAGACAACGTGTGTGTGTGTGTGTGTGTGTGTGTGTGTGTGTGTGTGTAAAGGCCAGATGCATAGAAATTATATCTTAAGGGATCTGACTTGGAGATTAGGAAAAGTCTATGGAAGGCTGCATTTATACTGAGTTTTAGAGAAAAACATCTTTCTAAGATGTGTAAATGGAAAGGAGGAGGTGGCATCCCAGACTTGAGGAATAACTAAACAGAGAAATGTAGACGAGTAATAGAGTTTGTAGGTGGCCCATTTATAAAGTGTTGTTTAAAGCTATGAAGACTCGAATTCAAATCCAGCCCTAGATACTAAAAGTGTGACATTAGACAAATTGCTCAATTTCTGTTTGCCTCAATATATTCACCCATATAATAGGGAGAATAATAGTGTCTATCTCCTAAGGTTTTCATGAGGATAAAATGAGATAATATCTGTAAAATATTTATCAGAGTGCTTGGTATACAGTTGTTGCTAATTAAATGCTAATAGGAATGATGCTGATGCTGATAAGATGAACAGGAAGTAGGTCAATATGACTTAGATTTCCACAACAGATTAAAATGTAATTGGGAAAAATTCAACAAAGTAAAAATACAGGGCAACATTGATGTTAATATATGCTTTTTTAAGTCAATATGCTATGCTCAGTCATCTTTGGACTTGGTTTAATTCGGTCATTTGAATTTAACTTGACAATCTAAAATCATATGGAAGGAAGTAGAAAAATAACAATTTGGGAGAATACTCCAAATAAAAATAAGAGAAATGTATATTTTAAGTGCTGAGATTTTGTCTCACCAAATTGGAAAACATGACAAATGATGGTAGTGGTCAGTGTTAGACTGTGTAAAACATGTTCACTAATACATTGTTGGTGTTCAAGAATTCTAGAAAACAAATTGTAATTATGTAAATATATGACTAAAAAGTCTATACTCTTTGATCCAGAGATTCCACTGTTTAGGCATATATTATGAAGAAGTTGCTGACAAAAAGAAATATAAATATATGTGTATATATTTACATATATACACATATATGCATATGTATTTGTGGATGTATACACACAAAAATGTATATATCAAAGGCTTTAAAGTAGTACTTTTTATGGTAGTAAAAAACTTTAAAAAAAGATATTTACCAACTATGGAATGGTTAAACAAATTATGATACATGGATATGGATGATTAACACTGTTGGCTACAACAGAAGCCTGCAAAAATAGGTAAAGGCCTGGTTGTGAAGGAATTTAAATGCCCAACAGAAAAGTTTTTATTTATTGCCTCAGATACTTTAGCGGAATTAAGGTTTTTTGAGGTGCATATGACTGTGTGGTAGCAGAGGATGATTCTAGTCAATCTAGAGTTAAGGAAAATCACCTTGGCAGTTGAGGGAGATGGCAAAGACTTGAAGTAGAGGTAATCATGAGAAGATTATTACATTGGGCAACTAAGTGGCTCATTGAATTAAGAACCAGGCCCTAGATACATGAGGTCCTGCATTCAGACCCAGCCTCAGATACTTTCTGTGTGATCCTGGGAAAGTAATTTAATCCCCCTTTCCTAAGCCAAACTACTCTTCTTCATACCTAGGTATTTTCTGATGTAAAATGAACTCAGCCTTTTAACTTTGTTTAGTAGGTATTTCTTATTTCTTTTATGTATGTGTCAGGAATGAATGCATTCTCATCCTATGTCTTTTTATTTATTTGAAGGAAATTATATAACTTCAGGGATGATGTTGGATTTTTAAAAACAATTGCTCTGGGGGCAGCTGGGTTGCTCAGTGGATTGAGAGTCAGGCCTAGAGACGGGAGGTCCTAGGTTCAAATATGACCTCAGACACTTCCTAGCTGTGTGACCCTGGGCAAGTCACTTGACCTCCATTGCCTACCCTTACCACTCTTCTACCTATAAGTCAATACACAGTATTGACTCCAAGCCGGAAGATGAGGGTTTAAAAAAAAAAAAACCCAATTGCTCTGTTAGATCACAGAGAACAAAACTAGGAGCAGGTAGAAATTGCAAAGAGGTAACTTTAGGCTTTAGATGAGTAACTTTTCCTTATAACACAAGCTGGGCAAAAGTAGAATGGGATGCCTTGATAGCTGGGAGAATTGAGCAAGGCCTAGAGACGGGAGAATTGAGCTCTGTGCCTTGGAACTCACAAGAAATCCTTTTATGCACGTATTGGACTAAAAAGCTACTTGTGAGGGTCAAATGAGATATGTCTGTAAGGTGCTTATCACAGTCCCTGGCAATTAGTAGGTCTATACATGCTTATTTTTTCCCTCCCCTTTCCTTCATTGATTCTATGATCCACAAATATCTTAGGGCAATGTAAATTCTCCAATCACCTAATATTTTAAGGATTTTAATGTATATTTAAAGTCATAGTTGGCATGTATATGTTTCCCCTTAATTATAAGACTTGCTGAAGAGGTTTTTTAAGCTTAGTCGTTGAGTGGTAGACTTAGCTTAGAATCAGGAAGGTATGTGTTCAAATCCTACCCCATCATTTATGAGCTGGGTGACCATTGGTAATTCTTCCTAAATTTCCAATTTTTGTGCTTTTAAAGGCAGCTGAGTGTCAGTCACTGTGTCTGGAGTCAGATATTTACTGTCTGCCTCCTCGTCTTCAACTGTAAAATTCTTCCTAAATTTCCAAGCTTGTATCCATAAACTTATTATGCCATGTACTATTCATTCAACTTGTAGTTGATATTGATCAAACTGTCTAAGAATTCATATGTGACATATGGACTAGGGTCCCCCCAGATATTAACTCATAGGTCAGGTCCTTCCTCCTTTTTACTCTGGAGCCTTTTCTCATGCCCTGCCTCTTGAGGTTTCTTTCAATTCACTTTAACAAACCTTTTGATGTTAAGGGTATGCACTGGATACTACAAATATAAAAACCAAACAAACAGTTTAGTTACTGCCTTCAAAATTATATAATTAGATTTTAAATTTTATTATTTAGATTAGTACAACAGGTAAATAATATAGTTTCAAAATTATCTTGGAACCTTATTATTCTAATGAAATTAATGTCCTTGGATATTGTACAAGATTTAATACAGTTTTACACCAAATATTGTTCCAGAACAAATAGTTTTACCATGAGATTATTGTATTTTGACATTCACTCATATAAAATAACAATTTTTTCATTCTCCATACTCAAAATATTCCCTGACATTCCATATGAACCCAGAGATTATGGTAAGGTATTGAGATAATTGAGGTTTTGTTTTTGTAAAGAAGACAATAAAATGGAACTTAAATTTAGACAGCCTTATTTTATGATCTTTGATTTTCTTTGTAGGATTTTTTCCTGGATAAATGTCTTGGCTGATAACCTTTATTTTAACATGTGTTATAAGTGGATATTCTTCTTATTGTTCACTTTTTGCTTGGCCTATTTGGGAAAATCAATTTATTTCAAACATGTTTTTTATTAAATACTATAAGCAAAGGGGGATACCATCAGTAAACCAAAATAGTACTTGCCCTCAAGGAGTTTACATTTTACTGAGCGGGCTTACAAAGAAAACTCAAAATTTCATATAAGTCATATATTTAGAAAAGTAAATGTTATATATAGGGAATAAGAAATAATTTTGCATAGTAGGGAAATATGGCATATGACAAAGACTTTGGAAAAAGATAAGTGGGAGACAGATTACGAAGAGATTTAAATATTAAGCATGAGAGGTTGAGAGCACTTTTACAGGGAACCACTAAATTTATTTGATCAGAGTTGGGCATCGGCTTTAGGAATATGAGTTTGTTTTGGTGAATAGAGTAAAAAAAGCAGGCAGCTGTGTAAGAAGAAAGAATAAGCACTCATTATATGCCAGTCCTCCAATTGGAGGCCTCAATAAGGAAACTCCCAATGAGAGGTAGAGGTAGAGGGCTCCAGGGTGGTGGGATGATCCATGATTGCAAGGAAGTCCCAGAGCAATGGGACTTTTGATGTCATTGACCATGTATGTCTGCAGAGCTTTCTAACCTGGACAGGGTACTCAAGGGGGGAATAAATCTGTGGAAAGAGCTAAAAATAATCTGTGGCCCCATTTCAATAAGATATGTGGTTATTATTCTAAAAGAAATATTTGAGGGCCTCGAATTGAGTTTTGACTTAATTGTTTAAACTTTTAACCCTTAGAGTACATTGTTAAGAAGGTGCCAATGTTATAGTTTTCATATGAATAATAGTTCAATGTCTTCAGCAAACTGTCAAGATATTTTCATTGATTTTGTATTAATATTGGAGCAGAGACAGTCATTTTTAGTGCTTTTGCAGCTGTAAAAACACGCCTATTACAAAAACAGACTAAACTGTATCACAGGGTTCTTGGTGCCAGCAGCATTTTAATGCTTCATTATGGACCCAATATTTAAAACATCTGTCCTTCATTTAGCATATTATAAGTAAGAGTTTTAAAAAATAGTATAGACAAAATTATAAGGATTTACACGAAACTGATTTTCTGTAGGTGGTTTGGAAGAAGGAGCAAAATTTCTCTGAGAAAATTTACTCCTTAATAATTTATAGAGTTGGGTTGGTATTGCAGTGTCTGCCATAAAAAGTAAGCAGTCATCTTACAGAAATGACCAGTGGAATCCATGGTTATGACAAGAAAATATTTTTAAAGCATTCCTGAAGGGAATATATTTTATAATCATCTTGGGGGGAAAAAAGCACAAATAGGAAAGAAAGTTAGGTCTTTTGTGTTTTGCTCTGATTTTCTTTTCTGAACCTCCTACTTGAATTGCTCTCTGAGGTCCTCACAAAGTGATTTGCACACCTTCATTCTCTAAACATTTGTTGTCTGCAAATCTTAATTAGTCAGGAAGTCATCAGTTCCAGGGAACAAATATGTGGTGTCTTTGGTTAATTCTGATGGAGGAAACTAATTTGGAAGTTAAAGCACAATTTTAAAACTTATTTTTAGAGTAAACATCCTCAAAAGGGAGTTGTTTTACAGACTTGATCATATGAAAAGAGCAACATTCTGTTATTTCATGCCCATTTCTTTAACTCTTAGATCCTTATGCATTCTGCAACAAATTTTATTTTTTTAAGGATGCCAGTTTGGTAGGTATGAGTACTCCCTTTGATTATACAACTCATAACCCTCTCAACTCTTTCATAAAAATCACTGTTCCTACCTTTTTCCATTCTGGCCCTCTTTGATAGCATGATGAATTCTATAATCCTCTTTTCAGAACAACATTTTTAGGTCCATAAAATTAAATGCAGAAGATAAAAAGGGAAATTAATCCAACAAATATAATCTTAAATGTATCTTTTGAAAAAGTTCCTAGATCCAGGTTAAAGACACCTGATAGAGATGGCCTTTATGAATTAGTGTGGCCCAATATAATCCTCACTTAAGTTGGGGTCCCACCTTAAAGTGATGTGGTTTTTTTGAATTTTGTTAGACTGGTTACTCAGTAACCGTGAATACAGTCCTTTGCTAGCCTAATCTTCCAAATCCCAGTCTCCTTGAAACCATCATTAGCTATCCTAATAGGATTTTAGTTCTGTCTTTTTTTTTTTTTTTTTTTTTTTTTTACTTTAAAATTTCAACAGTTATGAAAGTCAGCATCTACTTCCCAAATTAAGGGAGTTCTGTTGTCAAATTGAGAGGTTATGTGACTTACTCAGCCAGGGTGAGAAAACCAGTTATGTGTTTCAGTTGGGTTTTGAACTTCAGTCTTACTGGTTCTTTTTCTGCTATGTCATGCTATCTTCCTTAGTCCTATTATCTGGTTAAAATTTACTTGTGCCTGATAGTTTTGTAATAAGTCAAGAAATATTTTCCCATGTCTGTGTCATGGGATATAGCTGAGGACTAGAGAAATGAAGGTATTGAACTTTTCTGACATTCTCCCCTTACAGAGATCTCTTCCAGAAAAATTACACTTGTTCTAAAAATCAATAGACTACATGAGAAACTGTGTACTAGAGCTGACTTCTTCTGGAGTAGAAGTACCCATTATTTTATTATGTGTCTCTATTTTATATATAGTTAATAACTATCAATACTGTTTATACTTTTTTTTTTAAACCCTTGTACTTCGGTGTATTGTCTCATAGGTGGAAGATTGGTAAGGGTGGGCAATGGGGGTCAAGTGACTTGCCCAGGGTCACACAGCTGGGAAGTGTCTGAGGCCGGATTTGAACCTAGGACCTCCTGTCTCTAGGCCTGACTCTCACTCCACTGAGCTACCCAGCTGCCCCTAATACTGTTTATACTTTTCATCTCAACAGTAATTCTAGATAAAACCCTCTGTATGCCATTAGTGAAGTATCCATTCTTTGTATGTACAGCTCTACTTCACACAGTGCCTGGAACATAGTGCTTAATACACAGTTTTTGATTGATTAATATAGGTTTGTATCATCTGAAGCAAGCTTTAATTTCTCTCTTGATCTTTCCTTCCTTGAGACGTTCACTCCTTTATAAAATTTTTTTTTCTAAATAGGCAACAGACGTTAGCTTTTCTTTATGTAGAATGAAAAACCTTTTACAAAGGTATAGACATCAAATAAATAAGATTTTATTTTTTAAAACTGAACTCCTCCCTCCCCTCCCCACACAACAGAAAGCATCATCTGGCAAACAGATATGTATATATTGAATATATCTTTCCTATTTCCTCTTCTCAGTTTATTCTGTGCAGGTGAGCATTCACAAGTTATTCTTCAAATATTATCTCTCTAGCTGGAGATAACCTGTTGGTTTTACTCCTTTCACTCTTTATTCTCAAGGAGATTTCCAAGTTTAAAAAAATTATTCCACTCCTCATTTCTAATGGTACAGCAGCATTCCAAAGAAATAAGATTTAAAAAGAGAAGGCAACTGTGGAGTATGGTGATGGCCAGTTTACCAGGCAGCCAAGTGGCATCATTTCCCACAATATGAGAGATAGATACTTTGAAGCAAATAGCAAATTTTGTGCAGGTAGATCACTTCTTAATGGGAGAAGTAAGCCCGAAGAGGATCAATCTATTCATGAGTCTTTTGGTTCGGAGAAGCATCCACTCAGTACTGCTCTGCTGCTCGTCCTTCCTGGCATCTCTTTTCTCTGCAGAGAATCAAAGTTCTTTGTTCGTTTCGTTCTCCACTTTGGGCTACGGAGGTAGGGTAAAAAACTAAACAAATCATCATTTCCTGTAAACTCCTTTGCTCATAAAAGGGTACAAAGAACATACAATAAACAGTACTTTGAAATTGTGAGTATAAGTTAAAGACTCATGAGAGCTGAGGAATGATGACTTTGGAACAAAAACTGGTACTATATGGTAGTCAATTCCTGCTTGTGTTTATTGTCTTTTCCTGAGTAGATTGGACATTTTATATACATCTGGAGTTGTTTTACTCATATAAGATTTGTCATCCCTTCCCGGTAGTTAGTTCTTTGTACATCTTTTTTATTTATTTTGTTCTTCCTACTTAGTCTATCATGGTCCTGGTTTATGCTACACTCCATTTCAAGCCCTCAGAGTGATCTTCTGCTCCTCACTCTATCCCACAGCACATATCCTATCACTTGCTATTTTGTCCTTTGGGGTCTTACCTGAATAACATCTGTTCCTGTTTCTCAATTCACGTGGCCAGCACTCTTGTTCAAATTCATATCACATCCTTTATAACAGTTTCTTAATTGTTGTCCTTGTATCTGTCCTCTCCAATTTAATCTTTACAAAACTGTCAAAGTGATTTTGCTAAAGACACTGATCTATCAGTGTAATACTCTTTCCCAGTAAAACTCTAGTCGTTCCCTATTATCTTGAGCTTCAAATACAAATTTCTCTGCAATTTGAAAATCTTTACAACTTGGCTCCTAACAGCATTTCTAGCATTGTTATAATTTATTTTCTTTCATATATTTTAGAGCTTAGACAAACTGACCTTCTTGCTGCTACCCAGGTATGATAGATTCTCTGTGTCATTGCAAAGGCTATCTCATTCTAGATTAGCACCCTCTTTGCATCTTAAAAAATTGCTTACAAAGTTGTTATTAAAAGAATTTCCCAAAATCATAGAAAAAATATGTATGAAGGGTAGACTTGAACTGAGGTCTTTCTTACTCTTAAGTCAACTCCCTGTCCACCTTAAAACGTTGCTCCTTAGATTTCATACGTACTTGGGGAAATAGGTATGTGTCCCCAATAGAATGTAGCCATCTTATGGTCAAGAACTGCTTCCTTTCTATCTTTTTATTTATGCTTAGCAACATAGAGTCCAGCAAAAGAGAGGTCAATGACTGACTTAATTTTGATTCTTCTTGATTAGGAGGACATGCTTTACAATTTCTTTAAGACTGAAAGTATACACAGGTAGGGGATGGAATTTGGAGCAGAAAGATATATTTCGTTCACATTTGCAAAGACGGTAAAATATTTGAATATCATTGGAGGCAGAGGGAAAACTTCATAAGCCACAGTTTTTCTCACTCATTCCAACACTTAGGTAGTTCAGTGGGGACCCTTCATTGAGGTTGGAGAGAAAATAGGCTTTCACTATTTCTTAAGAAACCTAGAATCACAGTATGTGCTGCCTAACATCATCTTTTTTTTAGGTGAGGAAATAAGATCCAGAGATTGATGAACTACCCAAGATTTCAAAGTGAAAGGTAGAGCTGGGATAATCCTGAAAATAATCCAGAAAAATGGATTATTGGTATATACTCTTACCATGTGTGTCGTGATTTTTTTTTTAATGACATTTTCATTTCTTTCAAGACTTTGGATCCATTTTGTGTCCTTTTCTTACCTGAGCTCAGCCTAACTACCACAAAACAATTCTGATCAAATTTGGTCACTTATGGAAGAGACAGGCATAGATGGGAGACTGGTTGGAGATATGGTTGTTGGTCATTCTGTCACTCTCTTTACTCAGCAGCTCAGGTGAATCAATTCTGGAAGAAGCTATATGCCATTTCAGTTGTGACAATTGATAGGAAAAGTACTATTTCGGGTACCTTCTGGGGGAACCATATTCATAGAAGCCAATGAAATAGAAACTGTGAAAATATTCTATAAATCAGAAAGCTGTATACAGAAAAAAACACAGGATGAGGATTTTGAGTTTTGTATATCCCATTATTAGAGCCTTATGATATTTCGAACTTTGTTGGCTTTCATCTTTAATCTTTGTAGCCTCATCTCAAGTGTATTATTTGTCAAAGGAATTCTAATGCCAAGCACTTTAATAAGTATTTTAAAAAATGCCTTTCTTTATAAGTCTGTTACATTAATTGTAACCCACTGCGTTCATTGTATATTTTTACTTAAGTCCCTAGTGATAAAAAAATGGTAAAATTCACTCAAACTACTGTGGTTTTTATTTTATTTTATTTTTTGAGGGGAGTCAGAAAGGGAGCTTGTTTGTCAATAGGAAGCTCTCATGGGATACTTCCATCTATCAAAGCAATTCATAGTCTTAATTTGTTAGCTGGGGAGACATTAAGGGGTTGAGACTTGCCTAGGATCATAAAGTCAATTAGAATTCCTGGGAGAAATGAATCAAGACAAGAGGATTTTAGTTTTTTTTTTTTTTAAGAGCTGAAAATTTTATTCCTGTACATGTATGATGAGCACTAGAGAAAATTTAAAAAGAAAAAAATTGTGAAGAAGTGACATCTTTGCTGGAAAAATTTGAAAGGACCAAATTAAGGAAGAAAAGAGGGAGTAAAGGTGGAGGAACTTACTCACAAAATCAGCATGTGCAAGTAGAAGATTATATTACCAGGAGGAAAGAGTGGAGAGAACTGGTGTCCCTCAAAACTTACTTTAATGTGAAGGAGACAAAGAGGTATAAAAAATACATAAACAATATCTGACAAAAGATAACATTGAACCCTACGAAGGAAATAGGAACAAATTAAGAGAAGAATAATCAGTATTCAGTAAATATTTATTACGAATCTAATATATGCCAGGCACAATGTTTACTCTAGATAGGAATAAAGACTACAGAAAACAGAAAATGCAGGATACAATGGGGGGGGGGGGGATCTGCTCTCTATAAGGAGCTTACTATGTTAAGGGGAAAGGCAAACATAAACATAAAAGCAAAAAAGCTATGGGAATGGTAAGGTTCATGAGGGAGGGTCATGGTAGAGAAGTCCTAAAGTAGTTGAGCTAAAGTAAGAAAAAAGATACCTTAATTGATTTCCTTGACTAAATGGAGATTTTGAAGGTTAGGGTTCCACTCTCTAATCAGAGAGGCAGAGGTTAGTGATAAGTTATAGTAGAAATTGATAGCACTTTAAAAGAAGATGAGATTTTCATAATAATGAACTTCCAATTACATGGTGGAGAAACCAGAGAAATTCTCACATAGTTCATCCTGGAGACAAATGAAGAGAACAAAGTGGAGAGTATACTTCTGAGGAAATTCATCATATGCAAAATGAGCAAATTTCCAAAGGTTCATCATGAAATTAGCCTTCAAAAAGAAAGGAAGAACAGGTAAGAATTTGTGATCAGATTCTAAATAAGGAAAAGAGTAGGAGGTCTGGGAAGGGGGACTCATTATGCTGAGAACTAAGCACTAGTAAGCTGTAATACTGTACTAATACTGGTAATACTATTTTTCTTTTATCCAGCCATTGAGAGGGTGAAAAGCAAAGAAGGAACAGGATAAGAGAATAGATTGGAGTCAAATACAAAATTAACACTTATTGCTGAGGAAGCGAGTGAATGATCGTGGAAGAGGAGATCATAATGGATAAAATATTTAATGTTATTTGTTTTTTGGGAAAGGTACTTGAAACCTAAAGATAAACAGAGTATTAAAATATGGAATTGGAGCAAAATCCATTTTTTCCCCAACTAAATAATAAAAAAGCATTGGTAGGAACTATGGTCTCAGACAAGTCAATAACAAAAAATTAACTTATTAAAAGAAATATGGAAATTTCATTATGCTGAAAGTTTCCATATGTAATGAATTAATACAAATATGTAACATATATACACTGAGTGATACAACTTCTAAATACTTTAGGAAATGATTACAGATAATAAAATTACAATGAAGTGGAGGCCTCAATATATCCATTTCAGACATAGACAAATATAACTGAAATTAAGCAAGAATTTAGGAATATTATAATTTTTGAAAAATAGATATGATGGACCTAGAGGTTTTTGAATGAGAATAAAATTTTAGTGTATATATTTCTGAGCATTTGATATGTTTTAAAAAATGATTACAGGCTAGAACAGTGATGGGCAAACTATGACCCTCGGGCCAGATTGAGTCCCCTGAAATGTTCTTTCTGGCCACATGACATTATTCCTAATTTGACGAATACTATGAGTAGGATACAATACAATGAAACTTTGAAAGAGTTGCCTTAGAAACAGACCAACAGATGAACATTTCCTTTCCTTTGGGCCCCTCTTTAAAAAGTTTGCCCATCACTAGGCTAGAGTATTAAAAACAGATCTTCATGAAGAAATGGAGGAAAACTATTTTATCATGACTGAAAACAAAATGAATTTCAATTACATTTAATAAAGTGTCATTGAAGAAAGAATAAAAGCTGTTTGGAGACAGTAACTCAATCTTAAAGAATGTATATGCCTGATTTTAATCATGGAAACAAATTTCATTAATCAGAATTAAAATTAAGAAAAAACTAAAAATCTTATGAGATGCAATCAAAAGCAGTCCTTAGGGGAAAGTTCACATCTCTGAAAACATTTTCATCAAGAGAGAAAATATAGATCCACCAATTTTGCTTTGGACTAAAAAAACTCAAAAAACTCTGGAAAACCAGCAAAGTTGAAACTACCAACTGATCACTGACATGGACATTATGAAAATAAAAATGATGAACAAAAATGAAATCAAAGAACACTGAAATAAATAAAATTTGGAGCTTTAAAAATAAAAATCTAAATAATTAATTTGCTTTTTTTAAAAGGAAAAATAAAATCATGTATTGAAAAAGGGGAAAAAAGAGAATTCAGAAGTGAAAAAATTATTAGAAACTATTCTGCCTAAAAGTGAGTTACAAAAATACTGACAAATTTAGTTTAATGGAAAAATATTTACAAAAATATAAGATGCTCATATTACCAAACGGACAAAGAGGAAACAGTATCAATATTTTGCAGAACAAATAATGGTTTACATGGAGAGTCTTAGAGAGTTAACTGAAATAGCAACTTGAGCAATGTTGTAGAATCTAAATAATCAGTATTTATACCAATATAAATCATTAGTACAAGAACAAAAGTGACTTTTATTTAACATTTTCCCAGAATATACGAAATACAAAAAACCTACCAAGACCCACAGGCACTAGAACTACATAATTAAAACTACAAAATAATCTTTATGGAAAAAAAGGCAAAAACAAATAATTAGACAAATATTCATTGCTTCGTTTGGGCACAGCTAATAAAAGAAAAAAAAATTAAATTAACATAAGTATTTGTTCTCATAATATCAATCAAACTACCAAAGAATTACTTTTAGAACTAAAGAAATAATCAAATTCATCTGGATGAACAAAATTTTAAGAATCTCAAGGGAGATAATGAAAAATGTTGGAAGAATATGAGCCTAGATGTACCAAAAATGTGGGGAAAAATGCTCATGCCATTTGATAAAAAAGAAATGTTCCAAATGGCCAATAAATAGACCTTTGGAAATAAAGTAGATTCCCAGGTTTTAAGCTCACATCCATTAGATTGGAAAAGATTTTTAAAAAAATAGTAAAATAACAAATGTTGGAAGGCCCATGGAAAACCAGTTGTATTCACGCACTGTTGACAGAGCTGTGAATTGTTCAGGCCATTCTGGAAAGCATTTTTGAACTACACTCCAAAAGTCACTAAATTGTGAACAACTATTAAAGTCTCTGCTATTCCGATACTTAAGGAAATAAAAGAAATAGAAAAGGAGAGTACCTAAAAATATTCACAGCAAGTCTTTTAAAGTGACAAACAATTGGAACCTCAGAGGATGCCTATGTATTAGGATGAACATATTATGGCATAATGAATGTATTCCAAATGATACAAAAGATGGTTTCAGAAAAAAACCTGAGAAGAGGAATGTAAATATCCAAGTGGAGTTTGGATAACAATAACTATTGTAAGATCAAATAACTTAGAAAGACATAAAACCAATTTACAATCTCTTATCAGGCAGTGTCCAACCATTCATCGAGATAAACTTATCTAGATAAAAGGAAAGATAATTTATGTTACCCACCTCTTGACAGAGATGTGATTGATTCAAGATATAAAATGAGACATATTTGAATGAGACAAAAAATGAGACAAAATTCCTTTGCCTATGGACAATTTTGGTAATTTTTTTCTTTAATATGTATACTTATTTTTTTTTTAAGTTCCCTGATTCTTTTTAATGGAATGGAAGAGAGAGAAAATCAATTCTTGCTAATTTAAAAGTGAATTAAAATTTTTTTTTACAGATACTCCAGAATGTCTTTATTGAGATCAGAGAAGTGGTGAACTTAGAAAATTGTGAGAGAGATTACTTTTGGTAATGATGAATGGTGAACTTCAGTGGATTTATTAATACGTTTTTATCATTAGAATTTTTTCCAGTATGCCTTTCCCTTTATCCCTTATAATAATGCTTATAAAGAAAGAAAATCTGCACAATTTATCAAAACATCGATAAAAGTCTTAAAACATACATTTTACAATACTTGAAGGTTTTTTTTACCTCTGAAAAAGTGTAGGATGGGGGAATGTTCTGATATATCTTTCTTTGGAGGCATCATTATTGCATGGTAATTTACAACATTCATTTCTAATTATTTGCTACCCGTAGTTTTTTCCTTTTACAATGTTTTTAGTCACTATACATATGCATCTCTGCTTTTTGCACTCTGCATCAGACCATGTAAAATTTTCAATACTTTTTTGTGTTCATCTTATTTTACAGGACAACATTCCATTCATGTTCCATAATTTATTTATCTATTTATCAACTGCTGGGCTTGTACGTTTTTTTGAATTATTTGCTAGCACAACAAGTTCTGCTATAAATATTTTAATGTATTAGGTCCTTTCTTCTGCTCATTATCCTTTTTTTAGCCTAAAACTAACAGTATAATCAACATCCTAATGGGCAAGGTAATCTGAAATAGGAAGTTACTAGTAGCTGGGAAACTCTGAACACCTTCTATCAGTGATAGGAAATGAAAGTGCTGCCACTTGAATGTAGTTGGTAAAACCAAGAGGCAGAGGTCATGCTGAAGAACATTCCCTACCTTTTGATAATAGTGTATGTTAAATACGAGATACAGTGTTAGGTGTGTGTAGCTCAATATGGCCAGACCCTGGATTTCTTGGTGAGGAGTGAAAGTGTAATAAGGCTGAAATGTAGGAAGGAACCATATCATTGAGACTTTAAATGCCAAACAGAAGACATTATTTATGATCTTGGATGCAATAGGAAGCCACTGGAGTTTGGCATTTTAAGGAGTGTAGTTTGCAGTAAGGGGAGCCTTGAGACAGAGTCCAATTAGAAGGCTACTAATGATAGCCTAGGTGAGAATTGTCAAGCATCTGAAAGAGAGTGTTAGCTATCTGAGTGGAGAGATGGAGGAATTTATGAGAGATGCTATGAACATAGAAACAAGATGAAGGGTGTTTGGGGGGAAGGTTTGAGAATAATCCTAAGATCTTGACTGGGAGGATTCTAGTGTTCTAAGCAATAACAGAGATAGTTGAAGTATGGGAAGATTTAGGGAAACAGAGGTGGAAGACACTGAATTTTGTTTTGGGTGTGTTGGATTTTAAATGCCATGGAGATACCTAATCCAAGATATTAAATCAGTATTTGGTGACGTGTTTGCTGAAATATAAGAAAGAGAAAATTAGAAAATGGCTGAATCTGGGAATCATTTATATAAGATTATAATTAAACCCTTAAGAGTTGATGGGATCGCTAAATTTAAAAGTAAAGAGGGAATAGAGAAGAGATCCTAGGTTAGAGCTTTGGAGATATCATGGTTGGGGGTGACACTAGAAAAAAAGAGTCTATCCAGTTGTGACTTCTTGAGCTCTAATTATCTACTGTGCCCACCCCCAATTTCTCCTCCTCGCCCTGGAGAGTTGTTTTCCAGATCAGAGACCATCACCACCCAGAATTTTAGAATTCCCCTCTTGGTAGGACCAAAAACCATCCTGATGAGTGAGATTTCAAATTCACTTTACCTGCTATATCTAGTCGGTCCCAGATGTTGCTTTAAATACCAGTTTTCCATTCATTTAATAGGCAGCAAAGGCTTGGCTGAACAATTTGCCATCCACCATGCCAGGGTGTGACTGTTCACTGGTCTGTGCTTTCACTCATATTTCCTTTGACTCCTCCTCTCTCACTTGGACACCAGTGCATACTAGTCTGATGCTCCTCAAAAACAAGGACTGTTTCCTTTCTTGTATTTGCAGCCCCATCATTCGTCATAGTGCTTTTTAGTTCATTTACTAAACGCTTACCTCTATTAACTGAGTCTTTTGAGGGTCTGATTCTCTGGAGCTCTTGCTGTTTTTCTCCATAGTGCCTTTCTAACCTCTAGATTGATGTACTAGTGTAGCAATGCCAACTCTTTCAAAGCAGCAATAATTGTTTACCAGATTTGCTATAGATGACTCGGTTATATGGTGGAAATTTGCACACTTTATTCTCCGCTCTCCACAAGCTCTGGTCCTAGACAGCATGGGAAATGCTACTAAATACACAGAAGGGGTGGTTACTGTATTGAACCCTAGTGTAGCCATACAGCAAGCCAAATTTACAAATAAAACCTTCCAGCTCCTGCGAGAGTCTTGAGTCTTTACCTATCTTTTATTTAAATAAGACACCGAGGCAGCCAGGTTGGGCAGTGGATAGATCACCATTTTGACATTGGGAGGATTTGGGTTCAGATCTGCTCTGAGACACTTTAGCTGGGTGACCCAGAGCAAGTTACTCAACCTCAATCGCCTGTCCTTTGCTGCTCTTCCTAGAATTTTGTTGCTTCCTTGCTGTTTTGGAATTGATACTAAGACAGAATGTCAAATTTGTTCTAAAAAAAAATGGAGGCCCTAAAACTCATTTGTTTATGACAATAGATGAATTTACTATTTTAGTTTATTTCCATTATATGCAGTATTCATGCCATTATATAACGTATATAATGCAGTACATACAGTGAAGTCTTGTTTCGCTAGATGGGAATACAGCTTTTGAAAATGCTAAACAAACCAGACAAATTTGGAGATTCATTTTTAGGCAAGATGGTAATGAGGCTTGAACTATGAGTTGATTCTCAAGTTCAGTATGAGCTGTGTTTACTGATCTTTTTCTGCTGCTGCTTCTTAATTGGCACCTCAAATTCTTTACTAATTAATGGGATAGGAAGGGTCAGGTGGCGCCATTCTATTTTGATAATCCTTGTCAGCAGTCTGTATAATCTCCTTGTTTAATTATAACAAATGTGCAACAGGGGTGCATGAACTTTCAACAGCTTCTCCCCTTGCATCCCCCCACCGTTCTTTGAGCAGAGATAATTTTGCACTTGCACTTTCATTTTGTTGGATATGCAAAGCCTATTTTTGTAAACTTCTTATGCAGTATTGCTTCAATAAAAGTGGAAGTCATTAACTTATGCCTGCATGGGTCCCAGTAATATTAGAAATTTGTTATATTCAGAAGAATTTAAATAATAAATCTCACTCTTCTGTTTTGGATGGGGGAGAGGAGAGGGACAGAGGGAGGAAGAAGTAGAGAGAGATTTAGCTTAAATAGAAGCATTTAAATTTAAGAGTACTTAATGAGTGAAAATATTGCTCTAATGTTTTTTCTGGAAGGAAGAGTCTAGGCAGGAAGTCAAAATAAACTCAACCAATTTACTTAAGAGTTTGCAAGTTTCAGCTGTGAAGAGAAGAGATAAATGATTCTTTGGGGGCACAGATATGTTCTAGAAGGGTGTTTTTTATATGTTTTAAGTTTAAAGAAGCTTTTCAAATTTTCAGTCTTGGAGGTGGGGTTAGGATAAGAAATTTAACACTTCAACATTTTGGTTGTAGTTTCTTACATAATCCAAGCAATGGAGTTATTTATTTTTTTAGGGGGGGGGTGTGGAGGGATAGATGCCAAAAAAACACTTTCTTGGCTATTTTACATTGGAACTTTGTGGAAAGGAAATAACACCCAATTTATAAGAAATCCAACATAAACAAACAGGAGCTATGATAGGAAATAGCACTAATGCCAATTTCTAAGGCTTGGTTTCACATTCATTATTCAGATAAAACTTACTGGGCTTAGTCCTCTTAGTTTGGAATCTAACCACATCCAAGATCTACTCTTCTCTACTAGTCTGTTAGAGGAGAGCTTTGATTTGCTTGATGTTCAAACAGACAAAGAGCAAAAAGCAAAGAATATTTAAAATGGAATAAAAAAACTTGATCTATAATATGTCATTAAGACAAAGGGTGCAAACTCATTTAGATTTCAAATGATTCTTTTGTTTTTCAACCTTCGTTTTAAAGACTCTCATGACTAAGATGTCATCATATTAAATCTCACCGGATATTTGTCCCTCCTCTTCTTTTGAGATAGGGATAGATGGAGGGGAACACATCTGTGATTTCATTCATGTGGGGAATTCGCAGATAAGTAAACTCTTTTTCACAAGGCAGGCCAGCATACCACTCTACAATTCTATAGTCAGCAGATTGCTTATAACATGAGATTTTAACTAACTATATGAAGTTAAAAAACATTCCTCATAAGTGCTGGGCTTCTCTAGTGAATTACCATTTTGTCAAAGAAGATGAGATTGGCCTTGTGCAATGCTACGTCTTATCAAACAGCAGCTTGTGGTGAGGGAAGTGGGAGGATTCCATATTTGGGGTGGTGCTATTAGCTTATATAATTAATTTCATCCCCCTAACAAATATTTTCATAATTTTCACTTTTAAATAGTCTCTCTTTAAAATCAATTATCTGTAAGCTATGAAAATGAAAAAGTAAAGTTTTAACAAAGAACAAGAGAAGTCATAGGAAAGAGTTAATTTGAGAAATTCTAGCTACTACCTTTGTGACTTTCATGCAGTTCCTACTATGTTTATATTTGAAATGGAAGAAAGTACTTACTTGACCTGGAAAGAATGCATTGTGCCCAGCACAGGGTGCTGTGTGTTCTAACATGTGCTTTTGTGTTTTTAAAGCCGTGTATGATTTTGATCGTTAGAAAGGTTTTATGCTCTGAAGATTTGGGAGGTGGTTTTGCTTTATCAGCTAAATCTAATTATTGGCTACTTTTCTTTTTTTTGGTTAAATTTCCCAAATCAATTCTTCTAATTCTTTCCGTGTGGTTTTGTTTTCCCCTCATAATCACTTCGTGAAATTTAAAATTTACCTCAAAAAATGATGCCAAGTTTACAAAGTTTCATTGTCTTTTCTTTTTATTACTCCGATATAACTTTAACTAATTGTTATAATGTATGACCTATGCCCCTACTTCAACCAGAAGTTATGTGAACTATCACAGCCTCTGGATATTATTGAACTAAAAAGCCACCAACAGTCTCTAATGACTGAGCTTATGGAACAGTGGTAGAAAGATTCAAAGTAGACCCCTTCAAAATGTATTTTACCTTCTCTATACAACTTGTGAAATTACTGCATTTATGAGTGAAAGAAATTATCATGGGAAAATCTGACCTGATAGACTAATAAAACAAATTATTATTGTTTTTCAAGATGTGTAATAACATTTCACCCTTCAAAAATAAGGGTAAAACTCTTAACCTTCCAAAGAAATGAACAATGGCTCATTAAGAATATTATTAGCTTGATTCTTCTCTTTATATCTTACTCACTGGAGTGTAATGTTCATAATACTGTAATAAGCAATGATATGTGGTCTGCTACTTACTAGAGAAAGAATTAACAGGACTTTATGCATCAAAATGGGAAGACTCATTCAGCTTGGTGACAGCAATATGTTAGTCGGGGGGAAAAAAAAACTATGGCTAAAAATAAGCACTGAATGGAATGTCGTTCAGTGCACAAGACCATATGACTTTTAAAGTACTACTTTGTTTTTATTAGCAAGAGAATATGAATGTGAGCAATATGAAAGCAAGCCATAACATTGAAATGAAAAGGATCAGAGGAACATAGCTAACAAAACTAACCACATTTCGTAATTACAAAACAATTCTAGTTATATAAGGAATTGAATTGTAGGGCTTATAAAATTACTGCTAATAGTCCATGTCCTGTGAAATATGTCATTTGAAATCTCCTGGCACTGATCTTTTTTTCTCTCCCCATTTTTCCATTAAAGACTTTTCTTTTAACTTAACCTAGAATTGAAGGAAATTGTGCGTCATTTTCCCAATGTTACGTTTCTTTCATTTATCAATTATATTATATTGGCTGAATTATGAAGTCTATAATATGAACATAATATCTTACTTTTGTAAGAAAGGAAAAATGAAATATTTAAATTTCTCTGAGATTTTGTACCCATAAAGTATAAAGGACCCCTCATGTCTGTTATTCCTTCTGATACCAAAGCCCATCAGTGAATGTAAACCATTATAGCAATTGGCTCTCCAAGTGTGACTTTAATAAAATTATGTTGAAATAGAATGTGGCAGTGAATGATTTCTCCTGGTTAACAGAAATAAGACAGGATTAATATAAGGGTCATTTTCCATATGACAGAGGAAAAGGGAAAATATGATCTGATGCCAGAGGGACTGTGTGGTGAATTAGAGCAAATGTCTTAGGTCTGGATGTAGAAAGTAGAAACCACTTTCTGGCAAGTCCACTGTCTAAAATAATAGAAGGAAACCATCCAGTGTGTTCCTTTTGTGAATATGGTATATGTATTTAATTGTATTTTTCCTCATTATTTCTAATATGAAAGTATTTTTTCACTTCCATTTGTGCTCCATACCAATGAAGCCTAATAAAATTGTATAAAGGAAACAACCATTTACCGTCCTTCACACACTCTGTCTTCCTATCCTGTCTCCCTCAAACTCCTCCTATACACCTGTCCCAATATATTTACTATACTTAAAAGTGTCTCTTGTCATGGTGGAGTACTCAGAGTACTGTTTGTTCCTCATTCCAGTTTCTACACTCTCCTTTTACTACTACTACTACTACTACTACTACTACTACTACTACTACTACTACTACTACTACTACTCAGCAACCTCTTCTTTGAGATTTATGCAGTCCATAATCACTGCACCATCTAAAGCCTGGCAGCTCTCCTCTATGAATCCCTGATTTCTACTGCAACCATGACTTCATATTAGGAGACTTAAAAGACCTTAACGCCGTTGTCTCAATCTTCTTATTTCCAATAGCATACTCCTCTATTCTGCCTCACCTTGACACGGGGATAGTTAAACTGTTGATCTTGCCATTAGCTACAAGTTTTTTATTTTCTGATTCATGACCTCTGTAATTCCTTTATCTTTTCTAATCCTTTATCAGTACATCTTTCCCTATGCCTTATAACCCTTAAAATTTGTCCTCACACTATCTATGACCTGCAGTCATTTTCCTCCTCCATTCTATGCTCTATCTACATTTCTTTCCCTTTCCAATCTTGACCCTTTGTTGAGGAGGTCAACTTGACACTTCCTTCTATTCCACAAATCTATTCTCTGCTTATATTACTACTGATTTCACTTTTTCAAACCCAATTTTGGTTTATTCATGCCATCTGCCACTTATAGCCCCACTCAGATGCAGCTGAACTGAAGTCACAAAACCAAACTGACTGGGACCACAATAAATTTTTGTTTTTTAATCTCATCTTGTCTCTTATTAAGGCAAGGCAATACAGGGATTCCTGGCTAATTGATTTCCTAGCACGTTTACCCCAGCAGCCATTCCCACATTCTTCACTTTTTTAGCTTCCTACTCTTCTCCCTGGGGACCGTGCTTCTGACTTTGCTTAAAAAAAAATTCATCATTTGCCATGAACACTTTATTTTTACCCCCTTCCCTCCTTGTCATCTTACTTCCCACTGATATCTACTACTATCTCCTTTGTTCAATTTATCTGATGAAGTGGGAACCCTCCTCCTTCCCAGGTCCTCCCCTTTTCCATGTACCTCTCATCTCCTTTCCTCTTGTAACCAGCAGATTGCCCCTACCTACCGTCCCTCCTTCCAAACTTCATTTACTCCTTACAAACTGATTCCTTCCCCAAGTTTCCTTATCCTTAAAAAAAAACAAAAACGCATCTGGATTCCATCATACCTGCTGCCTATCATACTGTATATCTCCTTTTCTCAGTAAAAGCCCTTGAAAAATCTGTACTTAGTGCTTCCTCTTCCTTTCTTCTCACTCTTTTCTAAATATTCTGCATTCTGGCTTTCTATCTCCGAATTCAATTGAAAGTATTTTGTCCATACTTATTAACTATTAATTGCCCCTTCTAATAGCTTTTCCTCTATCCTCCTATTTGACCTCTCAGAATGTTATCTCCTCTTTATAGAGTCTTCATTTTCTGGATTTTCATGACAATTCTTTCTTGCTTGTCCTCTTACTTTTTTCCCTACATTTTAGTCTCCCTTGTTGGGTCTTCATCCATGTCTCTCCCATTAATGTCCATGAGGATTCCCCTTAGGCTTTCTTTTGAGGGCTTTTCTCTTTTCTTTCTCTGTTCTCTAACTTTGTAACTCTCACAAGCTCAGTTTTCCTTTCTTGGAAGAGTGCTCCCAGGTTTATATATTCATTCATAGTCTCTCCTCTTGAGTTCCTATCCTGCTTCACCAATGCCTCATTGGCACATCTGGCCTGAGACACTTACTAGCTGTGTGACTTTGGGCAAGCCATTTAACACAGTTTGCCTCAATTTCCTCATTTGTAAAATGAATTGGACAAGGAAATGGCAAAGCACTCTTGTATCTTTGCTAAGAAATCCCCAAATGTGGTTATAAAGAGTTAGACAAGGCTTAATCATCTGAACAACAAGTAACAGACCACTGATAACTTAGGTATGAGCATGTATGGTTGAATGACAAGTAACAGACCACTGATAACTTAGGTATGAGCATGTATGGTTGAATGATGAGGTGAGAACCAAGTTTGCAGAGAATTAAGAATGAATGAGAAGCTACCAAAGACTTTAGTTACAAGATGCAGGAAAATATGAAATGATAGTAGGGATGTGAGGATCAAGTACGGGTTTTATTGACGTCTAGGGAGACATGGGCATGTTTGTAGGATGGGAGGAAGCAGTCAGGGGACAAGGAAAAATTCAACAAAAGTGACATTGGGGATGATAGATATGGCAATCTGCTAGAGAAGATGCCAAATCTAGTGTCCCTTTCTCAGTCTTCATCCTTTTTGGCCCCTCTGCAACCTTTGACACTGTCATTTACTGTTTTCTTAATATTATCTTCCCTTTGGGTTTTTGGGGTCATTTTCCTCCTATCTCCTTGATCACTACTTTTTTGTTGTCTTTGCTAGAGTTCCCTGCTAAACCTGATCCATAGGAGTCTGTACTATTTCACTTGAGTATTGTATCCTATATACCTCATGGTATCTCTATGCTGATTATTCTAAAATCTACTTGTCCAGAGAGAATCTCTGTAATGACTTCCAGTCTTTTATACTTCAACTTCCTATTAGACATTTCCTATTGGGCATTCTGTAGACTTGTAAAGCTCAGTATGTCCAAAATGAAGCTCATTTTTATCTTCACCTCTCAGCTCTTCAACTCCTCTATTTCTATTGAGGCTACCCCCTTGGTCTTAGTCACTTCCTTTCTCTGCCCCAATGAATCTATTACCAAGATCTGCTAATTTTGCTTTGTAACTCCTCTCAAATATTCTCTCTTCTCTCCCTTGTAAATGCTACCACCCTAGGCTAGGGCCTTATGTCCTCACTCTGCAACTTTTGCAGTACGATTGTTCTCTTTGCCACTATTCTTTCCCTACTCTACCTGGGGACAAAACACATCCAGTTTTGCTCCCATATCCGCTGATTCATTATGTACTGATTCAGTTACTCATGGTTAAACATGGGAAAAGGAAAAAAAAGGAAAAATTTGAAAATTCCAGAAAAAAATATTTCATAAGTTTAAAACCATAATAAAGCCTGTAAAATGGTGAATTCATCCATCCTATTAGGACTCTTCTCTCTGTCCCCATACTCATGCTTCCATGCAAAACTTTTTTCCAAGGCTCTTCTAGGTTTCTCCCTGATCCCATTCATTGTAGTGTTATCTCTGTGCCACTGTTGAAGAAAGCCCTTCTTTCCTATGATAATGACTCCAAAGTAAAGTGTAAGAGTAGTTGCATTGGTAATGTAGTTCTGCCCATGTAGTATATTCATTTATTCGGTAATCTGCTGATTCATTTTTAACAGATACATGTTTATATCCGTGGTTTCTGCCTTCCTCAGCAGTTCATTGAACATATCCTTTATGGATGTAGAATCCTGAAAAATGTATAGAACTCATAAATGAGGCAACCTATGAGAGGAAGACATTATTATCTAGGAGGATGGAGAAAGTCCCTATGCAGAAGGCAGAACTTAGAGCTGGTTCTGGAAGGAAAACCAAAAAGTACACAATATAAGCTTTAGTTACTTTGTCATTTGTGTATGTATTTCAGGGTATATATTTTATCAGTGATGAAATCTGTCAAGTGTGGCTATATTGAAGTCCAGGATTCCTTTGTAGAGATAGTTTGTTACTTATTTGCCCCTTTTCTTAGCTGAATGATATTAATTTTTTTGTCTTTAAGACATTTTCCCCAGTTCAAGAAATTCCATAAATGAACTTCAGGAAGTTTTAATAAATTAGAACATAAGAAATATATTTAAAAACATTTTCAAAATTCCCTTAATTGTCATTATGACCTATGCTTCATTATTACAAAATCCAAACTATTGCACTATTTTTCAACAAATTTTATTTGTTGAAGTACTGTAACTTGGGTATCCTCATGGGCATTTCTATGTAAAATTAAAATGATTGATTTGCTTTGGATTTTTGGGTTCAGAGTAGTTGAAACATCTAGATCACTTTGCCTCTCTGCTACACCCTGCCTTTTAAAAAAATATTTAATATGTTATATAGATTTGTGTTTATTTTCTTTATTTTGGATCTCCATATGTGCTCCACCAAAGCACATTTTAAAAAACCCATTACCTTCTATCTTAGAATCAATACTATGTATTGGGTTTAAGGCAGAAGAGCAAAAAGGGTTAGAATCTCCCATCTCCAGGCATGGCTCTCTATCCACTAAGCCCACTAGCTGCCCCCTACTGAAGCACATCTTAATTACTCCATTGCTGTTGATGTTTTATTTTTTTTTTTAAAGTAATAATTTGATGGCCAAATTTCTTTTTTTAAAAATTTTTTTAAACCCATAACTTCTGTGTATTGGCTCCTAGGTAGAACAGTGGTAAGGGTGGGCAATGGGGGTCAAGTGACTTGCCCAGGGTCACACAGCTGGGAAGTGTCTGAGGCCGGATTTGAACCTAGGACCTCCCATCTCTAGCCCTGACTCTCAA